>NW_028318087.1:5625000-5937500 GCF_062004578.1 Staurois parvus
TCCAAAAATTAAACATAATATCAATATTCAAGAAAGGTAACAAAAAAGAAATTGCTTAAGTGCAAGTTCTTCTTCGCATGTCCCAACTGTCATTGGTGGGGACAGACACAAAGCGGTAGCCATGGGCCCACTTGACATGAAGTGATCCTAAGGCATGGTGGGGGGAGATTTACTAAAGCTGGTTCACTCAGAGTCCTCGTGCACCTATGCATTGTAGCCAGTTGGCTTCGAATCTCTGCTTGCTCAATTAAGCTTTAGCAATGAAACCTGGAAGCTGATTGGTTTCCGTACAGAAGTGCCGGAATGAGCCAGCTTTAATAAATAGATCCCAGTGTTCCTGTAGTTATCTAAGTTAGGGGATTTTCATGTTGGCAACCCTCTTATCTTCAGAAATGGACACAAAAGTGTTTAAACTCCAGTATAAACACTTTTCTACAGTAGTTTTTTGGTTTTTTTTATTATTTGTATTATTTGAATCTGGCTGATTACTTGCTGTATCCAACAAGTCCAAAAACCAGATTTGTTTTTTTCCTGCATTGTTCTTTAATGCATAAGTTCACCTTTGGAACATGTTACATGTTCCACCTGTTTTTAAGGTGCAACATGTAACATGTTGCAGCCTCTCAATGAACTACAAGGGCGCTAGTGAGTCTTCAGGAGCCTGAGATTGCATCCAAGATCTGCTGATCGCAGGTGCAATGCTCTGCAGGCTTATTAGAAAAAAAAATATTCACTTATTTTTCTCTGCAAAAAAATGTACATTTTTAGTTTTTTTTTCAAAAAGTGAACTTTTTTCATTTTTTTTTTTTCTTTTCTTTTCAGGAACAGGGTTGGTGCATCACCAGTCAAATTGTGTCCCTATACCTTTTATTGCTACTTGTTAACATTCACAATAAAGCAGAGCACATCAGGCAGATAGCTGCAGTAACAAACTACATGTGGTTGATAATGTAATCTGGTCTGTGAAGTTACATGACCAGTGCCGGGACACATGTGAAAGAGTCCTTGCCATGGTATTCGGCAGCTTCCTTCACAGTTCTGCCATGGGGGTTTATGTTCGTGTTTCTCCGACTGGTGTGGTTTTATTTATGAATTTTAGTAAGGGGGATGGTAGGATGTGCAGGGAACATTAAACTGCATCAGGGAATCTATAGTTTTGTTGTTGGCAAAAACATCAGACTGTTAATATTCATATATTTTGTTGCACATTGTCCTAGTCTTTATCTGTGATTCATCACTTGGAACTAGCAAGCAAATGCAGTCTGTAGGTGTAAATTAGTTGATCAGTCTGTAATCGCAAAGCTGTTAATTGGTTATGATATTTATAGATGTGTGGAAATTGGGAAGGCTAGCAGAAAGATGCAAAATTAATTCTCTAAATAGCGCAAAATATAGAAGTCTATAAATGTCTGTCAAGAATAATTTATTCTTATAAGTAGCTTTGTGGATCTGGAACAGCAGTCTCCATCCAGTGGCTTGGGATCTACATACAACTTTCAGCTCCCTTTGATGTGACTATCGGCAGACTCTCAGCAGGCATTCAGTGTCTGTCAGCATGATACAACTCGTGAATATATGAAGATAAGCAGAAGCTGACTACTTTATATCTTTATGCTAAAATGTTCAGCAATTTTGACTTGATTCCATAACTTTGTGATCCAAGCAGGCTTATTGAGTAAAGCATGCAAAGTGTTGTAGCCCATAGCAACCCATGTACTGCATCCAGATAAGTCCTATTTGCTTGCTGTGGGTTCCTGCATGCTGTTCTTTGCCTTATTAAATCAGTCCATTTGTGCCTCTGGGCCATTTATTTTCCTTCTGAAGTCTTTTATAGTTTGTGATTCTGTTTACTGTAGAGAGTATCTGACACAGACAAGGGTGACCTAATAACTTTTAGATGAGGCTTCACACGCAACCCTGAACATGTCTGATAACCTTTTTTCACTCTAAATTTTGCTTAGACAAAAAAACTTTGTCAGTGCCAGGAATGACATCAGTGACGTTCAGCTGTATGCACAGCAATGTTAGATGAGGCAGTGACCTGGTAGTATCCTTAACACTACTAAACTAATGCTGGCCTTAGACGGGTAGTTTTTTTTTTTTCTTTTCTTTTTGTTTGTTTTTATGAGGTGGATGGATGAATCCTTCTGTAGGGACATGGTATTCTGACAGCAGGACCCACAGCTGTCAAAATACGCTGATCAGTAGCTCCGGCTGCTGATCTGCAAACATTTTCCAGTGTTTCTCTTCCACAAAAGTCAATGAAATGATCGACTTCTGTTGAGTAGGGATGGCCATGCACTCATAGCAATTCAACCAGTCGCTGCCGAATGCACCAAATTTCGTTCAATCTATGGCCAGCTTAATAGCTGTGGGAGATACAGGGGCAGACTGACAACTCATGGGGCCCCCGGGCAATAGGGGATCATGGGGCCCCTGTGTCCTTGCCCAAACTCCAAAAAAGCCTATGATAAAGGTACCAGGGGCATCTCATGGGGCCCCCTACTGACCGCAGGCCCTCGGGCAGTGCCCAAGTTTCCAAATGGTCAGTCCGCCCCTGGGGAGATAGATGAGAGCATGCTCTGCCAGTTAATTTTTTTTTATTTTTACGCATTAGGTATTTTTCCTCACAAAAATTGCTTGACAAAGGCAGACTTTATCAAAGTCTATATTTGCAAAGCAGTTAGAATGCCCATCACATGGCAATGCCCGTGCCTGCTGACAGGCTGCTATAAAGCCCTGAGCATTGCATCACTGGATAGGGGCAAGGAGAATGTCTTGTCTCTATTATGAGCTGTCAGTTCTCTCCTACATCTTTAACCTCCCTGGCGGTATTCCCAAGTGTAGCTCGGGATAAAGTTTCAGTACCTCAAGTGGTAACCTCGAGCTACACTCGGGCTTACCATGCGGCGCTGCTCCACGATCCTTCAATCACTTACCTTGTCCTGCGCTCCCGCGATGTCCCTCGTGCAGTGTCACCGGCAATGTAATCCGGCGGATGCTGGCATCTGTCATCTGGGTTCTGTCCCCTTTGAGCGTCGGGACGGAACGGCGGGAAATTTGAAAATGACAAAAAGTGACATTCACTAAAATCGCATAGTATAACATTACTGTATCAAACCATTTCACATACATTTTGTCCCTAGTGCTTTGTCCTGTGCCCTGCCTGCATTTTGACTGTTCTTTCTGCCTGGAAACTTAGAAAAGTCCATGGCGTCCAAAAAGCGTCCCTTTTAGGTCAAAAGTGGTTTTAAACCAGCTAGAGAACAGCGATAGTATATCAGAAACACTTGCAGAATTGAGTGATAATGATTTGTGGGGAAATTCATCATTAGACACTGAAAATGATTTTGCGACTTTGCTCAGTGATGTGCGAACTTGGCGCTATATTTCAAATTTCAGTGTTTTTGGTTTGATTATATTATTGAATTACATTTATTATTATTATTATTATTATTATTATTATTATTATTATTTTTTATGATTATTTATTAAATTATAATTTATGATTTCATGTTTCAAATTGTATCCTACCCAGGATGTTTACTAGACTCTTGTTCGGACAGATTTCAGTGAGTTATTCCTAAAAATTACAGGCCTACAATAAAAAAATACATATTTCCATGCAAAAAAATGTACCGCTTTGAGCACAGAAATATGGACATAATCAGACTGCTAGGGAGGGTAAAGTCAGTTGATCACACAGGTTTACTTCAATTGTGACCAATGTGCTACATCTGGACATATTTAAACCAAAGTAATGCCACTAATGGCTTACTACATCTAATGCTGCTGTGCATAGAACTGATTGTTATTGTACCTTTTTGTTGGTTTTTTTTTTTCCCATATCTGCCCCATTGGGGAGATTTCTCTTCCCTTTTCGTCCCATAGCCAAAACCGGAAACTAAAACCTCCTTCCAAAGTGAGAGTGGTTGTCACCAGAACTAGTGTCTCCATTGGAAGCGTTCCCCTCTATTCTTGTTCAGGGGACAACCTGAAATTTGGGATTTTCTTTTACTTGCACTTTTCGATAACAGTAAAAAGGACAAATTGAGAGGGTGAGTCTCCCTAGCAGAAGAACAAACAGCAATAAAAACCAGACAGGTGATCTAATCCCTCACTACCCTATCCAAAACTAAAGAGAGTTTTTGCCTTTAGTTAAGCTTTAAATGCTGATTCACACATGTGTGGTGCAGATTGAAGCTCATGTCAATTCACAGCTAATTGACACAGTAGTTGTTCAGTGGTTTATGTCGGATTAACCTGTTCACACGTGTGTTTTAGAAATTGTTCCCATAGAAGTCAGTAGCCTATAATCTGCACCTGAGCCGAACCACACTGCTCAGAAATCATACAGGACTCTTTTTCAAACCACACTGAATCCGTACCGTCCGTGCATCGGACATATGTGAACAGGCACCATAGGAAGCAATGTTTTTTCACATGTCATGCAGATTGAATGAAATTCAAACCACATCCAATCTGCATATATGTGAACCGTCACTGAGAAAATATGTTGTCAGAAGCATTCAGGACTGCATGTAAAGTCTTTGAAAAGTATTCGGACACCGACTCCTATGTTAGATCCCTTCTACGATAGTATAAATAAACCTACCCGGCCGCTTCTTGTAACTGTTCTTAAGCAGATGCAGGTTTTGAAATATTGTAGTGTAGGCGTTAGAATCTCCTTTCTATTTTTCATGGTTTTTTTTCTGTTTAACTATTGCAGTGGAAACCTATCCGTACATGTAGAAAACAAATTTGATTTCCTCATAGTCTTTGATGACTTTACATCAGTGATAAGTACATTGCTGTTCATCAGTGCTTCATCATAGTCTTTGATGACTGTACATCAGTGATTTGTATTCTTGTAGCTATTCCTCCTCTGTCCAGTTGTCATGAAATGGCACTTGTTATGCAAGTTACCCTATGGGCTCGAATAAACAAGTCACTTAACCTGAGAAAAAGTCCTGTGTGTGATTCACCTCCTAACCCAGAAATCAGGTGTTGTGTAATGTATGCTTGCCCCACTTTCTGATGCAGACTCAAGTGACATTTTAAATTTTACATGTTTTCAAGGTACGACTAATAAAGCATCATCCCCACCCCCTTCTGCTGCTGACAGTCGTCACATGACTGAGAAATTAGACACCATATTATCGCAGCTGAGACAGGTAACACGTGAAAGGGATGAGCTCCGCAAACGATTGGCTTTATCCTCCCCAGGGTCAACATTTGATGACTGCAGGTAAGAAAAGAACACATTAAGCTGGCCGTAGATGAATCTCTGGCTGAATGGGGGGGGGGGGAATGATTCTTTCATCCACACAGTGGCGGTAGATGGCAGAATCCTCCCCACTGAGACATTGGGGTAGATATTACTAAAACTGGAGAGTGCAAAATCTGGTGCAGCTGTGCATAGAAACCAATCAGCTTCCAGTTTTTTTTTTTTGTTTTTTTGGGTCAAATCTCAATTAAACAAGCTAAAATTAGAAGCCGATTGGCTACCATGCAGAAATGCACCAGATTCTGCACTCTTCATTAGATCAACTTCTGTCAAGCTGGAACAGCCATACATGGATCAAAATTCAGCCAGTCTGTGCTGAACCGGCCAAAGTTTGATCCATCTATGCCTAGCTTTAGACCATATCTTCATACATACAGTCATGACCAAAAATATAGGTACCCCTTCATTTCTTGTCAGATAATGCATCACTTCCCCCAGAAAATTGTTGCAATTACAAATGTTTAGGCATTCTCATTTTTATTTCTTTTGCATGTATTGGTATGACACAAAAAAGTGGAGAAACAAAAAGCCAAATCTAACACATTCCACGCAAAACCCCAAAAATGGACTGGATAAAACTGTTGGCACCCACAATTTAATATTTTGTAGCATACCTCTTGGGAAAAATAGCTGAAATCAATCGCTTCCTGTAACCATCAATGAGTTTCTTGCACCTCTCTACTTGAATTTTGGACCACTCTTCTTCAGCCAACTGCTCAAGGTCTCTCATATAGGAAGGGTACCTTTTCCCAACTGCTGTTCTGAGATCTCTTCACAGGTCCTCTATGGGACTGAGATCTGGACTCAAGACATCGCAAACATAACAGTCCTGCATGACAGAGGACTCTACAATCCCCCCCAGAGATATCAAGAGGAGACCTTCAAGAATGGACCGAGGATGGAAGTGGCCCACTGGGACTTCCCTAACTCAACCCTCCAACACCAAACCCCAGACACAACCCACCCCACCAGGCCTATCAACCTCCCCTCCCCTAGATGGAGGACCCTCCCATCCCGACACCCCCCCTCACAGGGGAGAGAGGAGCTTAGGGAGATACTAGCCCACTGACACCCCCAACACCCACTAGATGGAATATGAGCCTGCTATACACACCGGGGGCTCCTAGATGTACCAACCATACAAATATTAGACACAGCTAAATGACAGACATGTATGCATAAACATGTAGCATTACTATATATGGCAATAAACAGAGGCCAGTATGGCCATGGCCAATGGCCAGAGAGGATAACAAGGTATAAAGTCATTGTACAGGGCAAAAACCTCAAAGGTCCTGTAATGGGTCCTGTAATGATAAAGGCTGAAATCAGTGGGACCTCCAAGTCCAGCAAATAATCTGCCTGCACTCCCGTGGATGGCTGCCAATTCTCAGATTTAAGCCTAGCAAAATCCAGGCAGGCACCATAGCGTACAGAGATAGCATGTGGATGTCAGGGGAAAGGGAGGAGGGAACGGGGACTTGCCAGCTGATGCTTTTTGTCCCGCCCACTTCCAGGACTTCTTCAGAGCTATTGGTTGTACAGGCTGTCAGTTGGTAATTGTATATCACCAAAAGCATCCGCCCTTGCAATCCTTAAAGGGATCTTAACCTTATAATGACAGTCTGTCATCTATTTAACCTCAAGCGGATAGGAACATTAAAGGGAACACAAACCAATAACTGGAAAAAATAAAATATGGCAATACCTTTTATCAAGAAAAAATGTACATCTAGAAAATAAGACACGCAAAAATATACATTTAGAAAATAAGACACGCAGACACATAAATATGTGTATCGCACCAGGTGAAGCCCATAACTAAAAACAAAAATGCATCTAAAGTAAGGGTTGCTGCAGTAAATGGCAACCCTATATGAACCAACTCCTTAAGTTGAGGTTAGCCTTTTTCAATGTGTAGCCTCCCCCCCCCCCCCCCCCTTTTTTTTTTTTTTTTTGACAATTGATTAGGTAGCACCCTTCCAGATATTCTGGTGGCACCTCCACTTTCAGATACTGTGCGTGGACTCCCAGGCGTTTCCCAATTCCATTTTCCCTGATTTTTGACTGTTCAATACTCTCCAGCGCTTTGTCTGAAACCATTGCTTTGTACTCTTTGACGCATGCTGTGGGTCGTTGTCCTGCTGTAAGACCCATGGCCTCTGATGGAGACCTGACTTTCTGACACTGGACCCTACATTGCATCCCAGAATTCTTTGGTAGTCATAATGCCATGCATATGGTCAAGACATCCAGTGCCTGAAGCAGCAAAGCAACCCCAAAACATCAGTGAGCCTCCACCACCTTGACTGTAGGGACTGTATTCTTTTCTTTAACCACTTCCCGTCAGGTTTTTTTTTTTTTTTTTTTTTTAAGATAGCTGAATACATTTTGGCCATGATTTATAAGGAAAGGATAATTTAAAAAAAACACACTTTATTTTCAAAATGTTTGTACTTTTTCATTTATATAGCAAAAAAAAAATAATCCCAGTGGTGAAAAAATACCACCAAAATTAAAGTTTTTATCTGTCTCAAAAAAATGCTAAAAATTTCATATGGGTAGTGATGCATGACCACGCAATTGGCATTCAAAGTGTGATAGGAATGAAAGCTGAAAATTGGCCACAGTTTTTGTTCTCAGTTTTTGCTGCTTTTCCCCTTCTCCTTGCTGCATGTGGCGCACAGTCACACAACAGAAAGGGTTGAGTAAATTTTTCACCATTTAACCTAGTTGTCGGTGTTATTTCTATATTGTCAGCACCTGTTAATTGATACAGGTGCGTTTTTAATTACAAATTACAGGTGCATCACAACTTGGAATGCAACTATCTTACAATTTTGAGAAGGTTCCAATGATTGTGCAGTCCATTTTTGGTGTTTTGCAGGGAATGTGTCACATTTTGGCTTTTTGTTTCTCCACTTTTTTTTTTTTTGTCATACCAATACAAATAAAAGAAATAAACATGCAAAAATATTTGTAATTGCAAGTTTTCTGGGCAAAGTGGTGCATTATCTGACAGAAATGCAAGGGTGCCAGTATTTTTGGCAATGACTGTAAGAGCTTTTAAGATGATGTATTTCTTCTTGCAGGAAGCATACAAATTCACGGTACCCAAGTTTTTTTATATAGCAACCTGTTTTGAGCATTACGTAGGTTTAATAAATATAAATAATAAATATGTGAGTTGGCAAATAATTATAAACCTTGTTATGTTTATCATCATAGGCCGAGCCCTAAGTTGTCACCTGATTATGAGCGGTTGAAGGTTCAGTGCATGAAAGCTATGACTGAGCTTGAAGCGCTACAAAGCCAACACTCGAAGGCACTTAAGAAATGTGAAGAAGCAGCGAAGGAAGCAGATTTTTACCAGTGAGTAGGTTTTTCTATCTAGTGTAGGATTCCTAGCTTTTTGAGTATCCTAAAGTTACTGTATTGAAGTTTAAACAACACACTGTGTGCCATTAAACCCTTTCGTTACCTGTCTGTGAGCTTGCATTTTTAAATGTCGGTGACCAGACCATTTTTGCAATTTTTACTTTGGCCTTACAGCTTTCAGAGTTTGTGAAAGAACCCCCCCCCCCCAAAAAAAAAAAAACATACATTTTGGAAAGCATAAGACCATGTTTATCAAAACAATACTTTTGCTAATCCATACAATAAAATCATTATTGGCGAATATCATCACAGCAAACCTTACACAATTCCTGCTAAATTCCTACTAAATATAAAAGCTACATCTATATTGAGTTAATAAATAACATATTTGTACATTTTTAGATTGTGCCTTGTTGCACAATGGTGAAAATCAAAGGTGCACAAAACTGTAAACAAGCGTTTTTCATTTATAGATCTCAGACTTTGTAAAATACCCCCGAAACCATAGATTTTCTGAAAGCACATGACCCATAAAATACACTAAAATCCTTATTGGCACACATACACAACATACCTTACAAAAGTCTTTGTTCACATGGGGCATACTAAAGCGTACACCCATGCAGGGCTGTGTTTCGTGCATCCCCGTGCAGGCAGTCCCATTCATGTCAATTGGGACACAGCGAATGCACGAACAGAGTCGCTGCTCCCTATCTGACATCTGTGTGATTGTAGGTGCATAGCTCTAAATGCAGACTGTGTGAGTTCAGAAACATGCACGCTCACTGATGTCAACTGACATCCATGGGACTGCCTGCATGGGGATGCACGGTACACCTGTGTATCCCCGTGTGGGTAAACACTGCCTTGCATGGGCATACACTGTAGTACGTTCCATGTGTACGAGGCCCTAATAAATAGAACAAAAAAAAAAAATATAAATTTTTTAATTTTTTTTTAGGGGGCGGGGCTTTGTTGCGATATCACGGGGCATATTTTGGGTGAATATCTCTGCTTCTGGTCACAGCTACTGTTTGTTTGCTGAACATTTTTGTTCACCATGAACTTATAACAGAAGAACGAATTCCAGGTCTGCAGATCATACAGACATGGCTAACTGTAAGTGTTTCTGTAGGTCTGTGTGCCATACGGACCTGGCAGCAAAAGGTTTAAACCACCTGTGCTAACAGGGTGATGAAAGAGAGCCAGAAGTGCAATCATACGGTCAGTTACAGTGCCAATACATGCCTCCTCCTGCAGGCTTTGAAGTTTGCATGGTTGAAAAAAGGCGCAACTCCTGTACCTCCATCCCACAATACACTGCCCCATGCCAGAGCAATCGGTCATCAGGCTGTGCTGTGTATGGAGGGGGTCGAGGGGGAGTAGCGCATGCCTGTGCTTATGCAAATTTCAACTGGAACTCATTTGCATAGCAGATCTGCCTAGGACTCCGTGTGACATATTGCCTTGTGCTGATAACTTGTGCTTTCAGCCCTTTAAATCTCGGATTAGAAAGCTAGTAAAAGCAACAGTGGTATGAAAAGATTCAGATTGCTCATATGATCAAACATGCATACACTGATCTTTAATCTTCAGGTAAACATTTTAATTTGATAAGTGGGTCAGGAGATACGGGCATTTGATGTTAAATGTTTATCTGGTTCAAAATCAAGCTTGACCCCCACATATTCAGAACATACCTATTGCTTTTGTAATGTGATGGAGACGTCACTGTTCAGTAGAAAGATGGGAGGTTAAAACGGCCTGTGACTCTGTATCTCATGGATTTATATATTTTGTGAAAGATCACATAACTATAGTTTTTTCTTGTACAGTTTGTGAAAACTGCGCTTTCTTATATCAGAGGTGTGGAATTTTTTAAAAAACTACTTGTCCAGGGACTAAATCGGGGCCCCAATCTACTTGTCCCTCATGACAATCTACTTGTCCTGGTAAAAAAAAAAATTTTTTTTAACTAAAACCGTTTTTAAATCAGAGGTGATTTTAGGAATGTCTGGGGCTTTTAAAAACAAGAGTCTTTACGGTGACTTAAACGTGTAATATTTTTACCATTGCTCTGTTTATCACCTCCTCCCCTCCCTGCGCCTCTCCTGCATTGCACCTAGGGCCTAGCAGGGAGGGGTGAGACCTTGCAGTGTGATGAACAACGATTGGTTGTCAGGAAAGGGGAGTGTCTGGCTTATCCTTTATCCCTTTCGCTGACTGAGCCGTTTTTTGCACACGTTTAAAAAAATAAGTTTAGGCCTGAAGATTACACAAAACTCCCAAACATTATATATTTTCTGAAAGCAGAGACCCGAGAGAATAAAATAGTGGTAGTTCCAATTTTTTATGTCAGATGATTTTACCACAGAATTTTAGTAAGAAATACAAGTAAATTAATTTTAGGGCACAAAAAAGCAATAAATTACCCTATTTTTTGTGTGAAATATAACAAAATGAGGTTGCAGCGAGTAAATTGATATCCAACTTGTAAAACCTTAAATTTGTGCGCGCTCGTGAAATGGCAACGAACTTCAGTACCCTATGTTTTCTATAGGTCGACACTTTTAAACTCCCTTTATAGGTCACCAGTTTAGCGTTACGGAGGAGGTCTGATGCTAGAATTATTGCTTTCATTCTGGCGTGCGCAAATATGTGACGTGTATCGCAATCAACAATCAATTGCTTTTACGTTTGTACATGCATATATGTGGGGGTGAGGGACTCAATTTTTTTTTTGGGGGGGGGGGGGGGGATGGTATGTTCTTGGGTGTAACTTTCATTTTTTACAATCAAAATAACTTTTTTTTTTTTTTCCCCATCACATAGGGGACGCTGCATGTCTCCCCTCTGCTCCACTGAATATAATGTGGTGCACATCTGCACCATATTGCATTCTTTCCTGGGGATTGCATTCATCTCTCAACGGGGACCTGGAAGTGACATAATGTCACTTTCGGGTCAGCACAAGAAGGGGAGGGGAGCTGACTTGTCCTCTCTTCTCCCTCCTCTCTAGCCAATGGCGTGCCTGGCCTGCAGATGGGCAAGTGGAGCCCGAGAAACCTCATGCCCAGGGTGCGGAGAGGCTGGCACTGTGTGAAAGCAATCGGCGGCAGCGCTGCCGCTAATTGATTCATCTGACAGGTGAGCCCTGCTGCTTGCCCGCAGCAGGGCTAAAGGAGGGGAAAAAACTGCCTGCCCGGGGCGCGGAATTACATGTCCCGGGCGTCGGGCGATAGGAATCAAACATCCCTGTTCTATGCATCCCAGCACCAGCAAAATGTAAACAGGTTTTTTTTTTTTTTAAGAGCTAGACCTTCTTCTATTTGGCAATTACTTAACAAATTAATGTGGCATCTCCTAACTTAACTATAGTTTTCTCTGTTATGTTTTTTTGAGTGGCATGATATGTAATTTTTGAGAACTGCACTTTTTTTTTAATAAAGTATAATGCTTTATGTAACGGAACCAGACCCCCAACTGCACTTGGGTATTTCCGTTAGACTCCCGCTTCCCTGTCCAAACACAGATCCCTGGACACCACCGCTGACCAAACAGGACGAGACACACCAGTCTTGTATGAAAGACAGGAAATGGACTGCTTTATTTTAACATTGATATAAGGTATATACACAAGGCGGGGGAAATACACACCCAGACAGGTAACACATAAGCAGGCCATCCCATCAGGGGGAAGGGCTGCCGGAAACATTCCATCCCATAATAGTTTGCTAGAACAATGGGATGCAGCCGCATGGCACTCAACAATGGGATACACCATGTGGCAGTAGACAATACCCAAACCCATACATCCCATAATAGTTTGCTCTCAAGCAAGACAAATAATAGAACAATGGGACAACCACGTGGCATTAAACAATGAACAACCCCAACACCCCACCTATACATGCCTACACAATAGCAGGACAGATCACCCTGTACCCCTAACAGGCACAGGGCAACTTACACATTAGAGGAGTTTGGGGGGCTGAGACAGGGGTCTCCCCACCCCCCAAAGTCACTCCCGTCACACTTTCTTTTTTCCACCTGCACTAAAAAACGCAGGAGTTGTGTGTGGGTGCCATTAATGCTAATGGAATGCCACACATGCTGGAAAATCGCTCTCACACTGTGAACCGCATTGCACTTGCGGTTCTCATGCGGGCTGCCATTTCTAAAATGCAGCAGGGATCTTTTCCCTGCGTTTCACAAGGCACGGCAGCCCATTTAAATAAATGAGCTGCCATGCCCGCGCACACTGTGGCTCACAGAACCACGTAGATGTGAACCTAGTCTAATAATACTATATAGTCTCATAGCAAGCCATCAGCCACATTAGCATGATTACTCTTCAGCTGTGCTGTAAGAAACCTGTTTTTCTGCAGACCATTTAAAACACAAAAAAAAAAATACTATCCCAAAGGTCCAAGTGGTCAGTTTTACCAGAGGTTTTGTGCATGTTTTCTTAAGACCATTTTTAGTATTAAGTCTCAGTGTTATATTCTTCTGGTCACCCAACCAATATCTGAAGCTCTTTATAGTCTTTATAAAAAATTCCATTTATTTTTCATTATCTGGGATCCTCAAATTATTGTTGGGTGTATATAATTAGTAAAATGTTTGTTTTTTGAGGTCTTGACTAAGGAATATTCTCGTATTTTACATTTAGCACTCTGCACAGTCGTGTGTTGAGCGACCAAACGCAGCTTCAAGAAGATAGTGAGAGTCTGCGCCGGAAACATGCCCAGTTACAGCGTGAGTTCAATCATCTGCAGCAATCCTGTCAGGACCTCAAGAGGATGCATGAAGCTGATCAAAAGGAGATCTCAGAACTGCGCAGACAACAGCAACTGGTATTCTGTTTCTTCTTTGATTGTGTAGCAGTACAGTCCGTGGGGGATTAACACAAGGGTTGTTGGCTATGAAGTTTTAGTATGTACTGTCTGAACCCTCTGGGATATTTTTTTTTTTTTTAATATTTAAGGGGTACTTGACACATTTTGGTCACCATATGTGGTCTGATTATTCATATTTTCCCTGCATTCATAACATTTCTAACTGTGTGGTGATAGGGTGTAAGCATGACATTTGCTGGATGCACCTAAAATATGCAGGAGATGAGTGCAGTCACTAAGTCCACACACGAAATGTACATCAGTTGCAGGCATCTGGTTCAACTTTCTATTATCAAAGCTGCCAGTTAGCTGATACACAGACAAGTATGAGGTTTTTTCTTTTTCTATTGTGTTTTTTTAAATTTTACTTAATTTCATTTAATATTCTTCGTTAGTGTAATAATGTGAGGCTGCTTTTTTTTTTTTTTTTTTGGTAGCCAAATTTAAAGTTCTGTTACTACCACACTATTGAATGGTGGAATCTTTGTTAGCACACGTACACACCTAAAAAAAAAAGTTGGTAGTTAGAGTTTTCAAGGATAGCAGTTGTGTTGATTGATTTATTGTGTTTTTCATATAATTTGTCCCCTTCTTCCTAGCTGACACCTTTTTTGCTGGACTTTTCTTTTAAAATGTTGGTGTTTTAGAAGTATAATATTTATAATGCCATATGCAGAATAAAGCAAATATTGAAATGTATATTTCTGGGGTTTATTTTTTAGTTGAATGTGTTAATGTTGGTGTTTTTAGATGAGTATACACTGGCAAGTTTTTCAGTATACGCCCCCCAGCCTACTCCTTGAGCCCTTTGTTTTTTGCTAGTGTCTTAAGGTAATGGACCTCTTCTCCCTTGTGGAGAAATCACTCTTAGCTTAACTATTTATTATTTTATCTTCTAATTCTTCAATGAATTATTCACTATCTTCTAATGTAACAGTAGAAACTGTGTATCCAGATAGGAGCAACCTCGATAAAACCTTTAGCAGCCATACTCCGATCCCACACTGTGGGAACAGCCTATAATGTTGCTGTGGGCACTGGATTCTGCAAGGGCACTCACTTCAGCACTTTGTGTAACGCATGTAGTTAGCAGCAGGGTCGTGGTCCTTGACTATGCAACCCAGACCCCGAAGACACGCTGGGGGTATTCCTGCTCTGACATATGAAACCTGAACCCTATATACATAATATAATTATATATATATATATATATATATATATATTAGCAACATGTACAGGTAAGACAGTCACCCCGTATCTGACGGTTACTGTAAAAACAAGCATATAAAAAGTATTTAGTGCAGTGCTAGTTTCCGAATACACATATCTATAAACCATTTTTAGGAATAAATGCCCCACCAGTAGTGGAATAACCAGGTGCAAATAACACACAAATTTAAGTATTCGTCCATACAGATGTCCGCATAAGCCTGCTGGTGTTTGGAAAAGAAGGCCAAGAATAAAGAATCATTCACCTTCCATCCAATCACACAGCCTCTTACCAAAGGATTTGACCACTGAAAGGATTGGCCATATAGCGCAGTCCAGAAGATGTATCACAGACTCCCCAAGTAGCCGCGCAAGGAATCCAGGTTATATGCAGTGCTTCTCCAGGTTTTACACTCTCAAATGGCAAATTTCTCTCCACATAACAAGCACCATATAAAAGACGAATACCCACACAATATGCACTTACATTCTCCAAAATAAAAACCAGCATCTCAGCAGTGTTTCCAACCACCAAGATGGCTACAAGACAGTCTGCAACTGTGCACAATAACATGTGGCTCCACGTGACATCATCAGGGGCGGCGTGGACATTGTCGCATAGTATCAATAGGGGCCAGAAGGACCCTCATCCCCAATCAAGATTTGCTCCAATTGGATATGTTTATTAGGAAACTAGTGCTGCACTGATTACATTTGGCTACTTAATGTGTTAGCTGCTCCCTTTTTGATCTTGAGACCTAAACGCAGGTTTGTCTGTTTTTATTAACGTAAAAACCAGGACTGTGTTTGGTATCTATTCACTTTTACACTGTAAACTTTTCAAACTTGGAGCTAAAATCACTTAGAGCTTGGTTTTATGTTGATAACAAGGTGTTACATCACAGTTCAAACACTTTACAGCCACTTCTGCCTAGAACCCTTTATAAGGTACTCACGTGCTTCCTCTAGTCCTTTATATCATGTGGACTTTACTACAGAACAGTCTTCACCTGGATTGCTGCATATTCCTTCTCAGACATTCTTACTGTATGTTCTGCACCCTTCTCCATGAGTACCATACATTGGAATACCGTTTCCCATAGTTTTTGCAGAAAACAGGACAAAGGGAGCCTTAACAAAAACGTGGGTGAATATTCACTCTGCTACCTTTTTGAAGTGGACCAGAACCTGATTTTAATACCAGTCTCTGCATCTGATTCTAGCTCTAATTTAGGCATGAAATAAGCAGTAGATTTTTCTGCAGCTATGTCTCAATTTCACCTTACAGCTAATGGTTTTTATACAGCCATAGCTATCCAGGACTCCAAAATTCCAGGCTCCTTCTCCAGCTTCACCATATCCACCTGAGTAGGATCCTGATATGCCAGGCCTAGAAGAGGCAGTCAGAATAGAAAGTGGACCTGGAGGCAGTGTTCTAGGAAGATATGGAAGACTACAGTGAATCAGTGAAGATTGTCCATCATTCAAAGATTTTGCAGATAAGAAAGTTTGAGATGCTCTTAAAGTGTTACTAAACCCATTACCCTACATTCACTCTATCTGGTCTCCCGCAGTACACAGGACATGGAAATGCAAATATTTTAGTAAATAAAAACTGCTAAATACCTTTTCTCATCAGCAGTATATAGTAGTCTTGTGACTTCTATCAGTGTCCAGCTAGCAATACACACCAAACTGAGCATGTGCAGAGTGTCTTCACACATATGTCTTATCAGGAGATAAGAGGGGGATACTGGAAGAAGGACAGAATCGGGATCAAATTGCTTTTTTACACAATGCAGAGGATTAACCCCTTAGGTTTCACAGTGAGTATATCATCCATGCTTTACTGCATATACAGACTGATTTTACTGTTGTGGGTTTAGTAACACTTTAAAGGCTTTCTTTAACCAAACCCAGCTCTGCATCCAGCTGTTGCTGCAGTTTCTTTCTGTAAATCTTCAGCTAACTGGTCAGGGAAATCAACAACCAACACAATCCTGTTTTGCAGGACTGTGCTTTAACCACGTGCCCTGCAGAACATTTACCCACTTTCCTGACCATGCCATTTTTTGCGATACGGTGCAGCATTACTTTAACTGGCAATTGTATAGTCATGCGATGCTGTACCCAAATTAAATTTGTTATTCTTTTTTCCCACAAATAGAGCTTTCTTTTGGTGGTATTTGATCACCTTGGTCATCAGGACTAATGTCCCCATTGGAAAATTTCCCCTCTTACTCTTCTGGGGACAACCAAAAATTTATTGCCAAACAAACCCCCCTTAAAATCACACTCACAATGAGCAAATAAAAACAAGAAGTCATTGGACGAAATGTGTCAGAGTGTGGCCTTCCTGTGACATCACTACTCATGCTGATGCACGTGTCCGGATCACGTGATCGCACTACTACCGTCTTGAATGCGGGCTGGCTGGTGAGACACAGGATGCAGAGACTGGAGCTCTGATATAACAAAACGCCTTGTTTTTATTTGCTCATTGTGAGTGTGATTTTAAGGGGGGTTTGTTTGGCAATAAATTTGTTGGATGATACTGCACTATGGCAAGTATTTTCTTTACCCACATGTGCTAATCTGGATATGAGAGGATCTTCTCTGGAGTTTGTTTGGTAATATGCTTGATACACTGTAGTATGCTGAGTAATTACCAACACATGAGGATCGTCCTTTGAAGTCTGTTTGGTGAATGCTGGATATATACTGACATGCTGGTTAATTACTAGCACATGGTGAGTGTGCATTTTGATGGGGTGTTTTTGAGCACTGAATTCCACATTGCTTATTAAGGAGGATCTTATTACTTCATTTACTGAGGATCATGTTTATATGGACTTTTCTGAATGGACTATATTGAGATTCCCTATTTATTGTTTTTTTTTGTTTGCACTATTAATATGCACTTATTTGGTGGTAGTTACATTTAGTTGTGTGATTTGGTTTGTGCTATTATTTGTGATTTGTATATTTTTCACATTTTTATTATTATTTTGAGTTTTTTAATAGCAGCATCCAGTGAGTGTATTTCCTCTTTATTACATTGGCGCAATGATGTTGGTATAATAGAAGTGTTGTATTTATTGGAACATTTCTTTGGTAACTAACTTTTTAGTGAATGGGGCACTATTTCTCCTACTGACAGCAATGATGGGACACTATTCCTCCCACTGACACCAATGATGGGACACTATTCCTCCCACTGACACCAATGATGGGACACTATTCCTCCCACTGACACCAATGATGGGACACTATTCCTCCCACTGACACCAATGATGGGACACTATTCCTCCCACTGACACCAATGATGGGACACTATTCCTCCCACTGACACCAATGATGGGACACTATTCCTCCCACTGACACCAATGATGGGACACTATTCCTCCCACTGACACCAATGATGGGACACTATTCCTCCCACTGACACCAATGATGGGACACTATTCCTCCCACTGACACCAATGATGGGACACTATTCCTCCCACTGACACCAATGACGGGACACTATTCCTCCCACTGACACCAATGACGGGGCACTATTACCCCCCCCCCCACACACTGACACCAACAATGGGGCGCTATTCCTCCCCCCCCCCCCCACACACTGACACCAACAATGGGGCGCTATTCCTCCCCCAACTGACACTAATAATGGGGCACTATTCCTCCCCCCACTGACACTAATAATGGGGCACTATTCCTCCCCCCACTGACACCAATGATGGGGCACTATTCCTCCCCCCACTGACACCAATGATGGGGCACTATTCCTCCCACTGACACCAATGATGGGGCACTATTCCTCCCACTGACACCAATGATGGGGCACTATTCCTCCCACTGACACCAATGATGGGGCACTATTTCGCTCCATAAGACACACTTGGGGGGGAAATGTCTGTGCGTCTTATGGAGCGGCTGGCCCAGTATTCCCGCCACCGTTGTATGTCCTCAGTCTCTGGCCATCTCCTGTACTGTGTCCGCATTTGTTCATAGTTTTTTTTTTTTTTTTTAAACTATAGTCCGGCCCTCCAACGGTCTGAGGGACAGTGAACTGGCCCCCTGTTTAAAAAGTTTGAGGACCCCTGATCTAGGGTGATCAAATTGTTAAGTGTGCTTGGTGCACACTAGGTGGTGCTTTTACTAGTGGAAAAGATTAATCAGCTCTGCAGAGAGAAAGGATTCAGGATTTCCCCTGTCACAACAGTGTTATGGCTGTGAAAACATAGCCATAGCTCTGTTCTTTCTTCCTGACTGATGGTCTGCCGTTGCTCTCCGGGGCTTGCAGATCGTTTTGTGCTGTGACCATTTACAGCTGAAGATTTCCTCTGGCGGCGGTGCATACGCCACTGTATGGTGGAAGTGCACAATGACGTTTATATACAGTCAGGTCCATAAATATTGGGACATCGACACAATTCTAACATTTTGGCTCTATACACCACCCCAATGGATTTGAAATGAAATGAACAAGACGTGCTTTAACTGCAGACTGTCAGCTTTAATTTGAGGATATTTACATCCAAATCAGGTGAACGGTGTAGGAATTACAACAGTTTGCATATGTGCCTCCCACTTCTTAAGGGACCAAAAGTAATGGGACAATTGGCTTCTCAGCTGTTCCATGGCCAGGTGTGTGTTATTCCCTTATTATCCCAATTACAATAAGCAGATAAAAGGTCCAGAGTTCATTTCAAGTGTGGTATTTGCATTTGGAATCTGTTGCTGTCAACTCTCAAGATGAGATCCAAAGAGCTGTCACTATCAGTGAAGCAAATCATCATTAGGCTGAAAAAACAAAACAAACCCATCAGAGAGATAGCAAAAACATTAGGCGTGGCCAAAACAACTGTTTAGAACATTCTTAAAAAGAAGGAACGCACCGAAGAGCTCAGCAACACCAAAAGACCCGGAAGACCACGGAAAACAACTGTGGTTGATGATCGAAGAATTCTTTCTCTGGTGAAGAAAATACCCTGCACAACTGTTGGCCAGATCAAGAACACTCTCCAGGAGGTAGGTGTATGTGTGTCAAAGTCAACAATCAAGCGAAGACTTCACCAGAGTGAATACAGAGGGTTCACCACAAGATGTAAACCATTGGGGAGCCTCAAAAACATGAAGGCCAGATTAGAGTTTGCCAAACAACATCTAAAAAAGCCTTCACAGTTCTGGAACAACATCCTATGGACAGATGAGACCAAGATCAACTTGTACCAGAGTGATGGGAAGAGAAGAGTATGGAGAAGGAAAGAAACTGCTCATGATCCTAAGCATACCACCTCATCAGTGAAGCATGGTGGTGGTAGTGCCATGGCGTGGGCATGTATGGCTGCCAATGGAACTGGTTCTCTTGTATTTATTGATGATGTGACTGCTGACAAAAGCAGCAGGATGAATTCTGAAGTGTTTTGGGCAATATTATCTGCTCATATTCAGCCAAATGCTTCAGAACTCATTGGATGCCACTTCACAGTGCAGATGGACAATGACCCAAAGCATACTGCAAAAGCAACCAAAGAGTTTTTTAAGGGAAAGAAGTGGAATGTTATGCAATGGCCAAGTCAATCACCTGACCTGAATCCGATTGAGCATGCATTTCACTTGCTGAAGACAAAACTGAAGGGAAAATGCCCCAAGAACAAGCAGGAACTGAAGACAGTTGCAGTAGAGGCCTGGCAGAGCATCACCAGGGATGAAACCCAGCGTCTGGTGATGTCTATGCGTTCCAGACTTCAGGCTGTAATTGACTGCAAAGGATTTGCAACCAAGTATTAAAAAGTGAAAGTTTGATTTATGATTATTATTCTGTCCCTTAAGAAGTGGGAGGCACATATGCAAACTGTTGTAATTCCTACACCGTTCACCTGATTTGGATGTAAATACCCTCAAATTAAAGCTGACAGTCTGCAGTTAAAGCACATCTTGTTCATTTCATTTCAAATCCATTGTGGTGCTGTATAGAGCCAAAAATGTTAGAATTGTGTCCATGTCCCAATATTTATGGACCTGACTGTACATTTGCACAGGAATGCCGCCCTGTATCAGTAAAACTGCTTTAGGGCGGAGGGAAAGTGGTTAACTGGGCTATTACAGCAATTGCCTTTTTTTGTGTATTTTTAAGTATTGACCCCATTCTCTAGAATGGCTCTAATCTCCATTCACGTGACAAGACTTTTGAGTCACAAGATTCTGTGCATATCACACATGTCCTTTAAAGGAGGATGTCTCTTTGGTGAGCCATGTGACAAATTCATCAAAGATGTTATGGGGGGGGTTTCTTCCACAGCAAAAAATTCCATAACCCCCCTCAGGACCCCTTACCTCTTCAAAACATAGAGCACCTCAGTTCTGTGCCCAGGCTTCCACTTCAAACCCTTCCTTTTGGCATATGACTTGGCCCACAAAGCCCACCAAATCTACCTCAAAGTCTTTCCAATTAAGGGGTGCCCTCCTAAGAGTTAGGGAACATCTGTTACAGTTTGCTTCTCTTTGGGTCATAGACACCCCAGACCTTTTTGGTTTCAAAGGGGTACAACTTCAAAACTCTACCACCTCAGTTTTCTTCTCTCAAATCAACCAAAAGCTGTACAAATACAGTCAGATTTGTAGAATGCCCTGTGCCATCTTGTTTCAATGAGTGGTTGTACCTGTACCCCTTCTTTTAGACAGGTTTAAAGGTTTAGTTAAACCTTTTCAAGGTACCAAAGCCCAGCTGGGATATACATCATATCCTGGACCTAAATCCATTAAACAATTCCAAAATTCTGCATGGACTCAAGCAAGGTTGGTTGTCTCTCTGAGACAAGGAGAATACCTGGCATCTGTAGACATCCAAGATGCCAACATCTTCCCATTTATCTACCTCATCAGTGCTTGCTTTGCTTTGCAGTAGGAGACAATCACATCCAGTTCATCACACTGTCATTTTGCAAGTACTGTGGGAACAGAGGATAAGCCAAAGGCTCTTCTTGCCCCTCTATGAACTCGGGTCATCCAGGTCACAGGTAATTTAGACAACTTTGTTCTAAATTATTCATCTCCTTCCAGCTATATGCAAAAGTCCACAGGAAAATTCAGATGCTTCCAGCTTTTGAATAGAAGGTGAACGTCTACAAACTTCTCTCTAATGTTCTCTTCCCTTGGAATATTTGGGTCTGATCATGCACATGTCGTAAGCAAAGGTATTGCTTCCAGAGAAGATACTACTTTTTCTCAGAGCTCACACTTGGGTCTTGATTTCAAAGAGACATCCCTTTTTGTGTAAATTTTCAGTTCTAGGCCTCCATGCACCCAATTTATTTGATACCTCTACAACACAACATTTTGTTGGTGTGACATGGACTCCTTATTTGTCCTACCTTTGGGACTTCACAGGGAACATCCTGCTTCAAAGTTTACCACTGCTAGATGGATAAACAAGTCATAGAGCTTACGCTAAAAAGGTCAAAACTCTTCTAGCACTTTTATGTGCTTACTCCACCAAGACAGTGGTTGTTTTCTGGGCGTTCCGGCAGCAAGCCTCTGTGGCCAACTTTGTAAGGCTGCCACCTGGTCCTCTGTACAAATTTCTACCAGGTGGACATCCACTCTATAGATGCAGCTTTCAGCTGCAAGGTTCTGGCAGCAACATTTTTGGTCTGTTGGCTGTTGTTGGGCTTGGCGGAACAGTTCTTTTGCCTGGTTGTTGCCTAACCTTCTAACTCATTGTTTGGGGACTTCCCAGGATCTATGAATACTCAGCCTGTGCTTTCCAATGTATGATTAACATAAGAGGAATTTTGACTTGCCTGTAAATTCGATGCCTTTTGAATACAGTACAGGACACATGACACCCTCCCTTCTATTCCTGTGTTACTCTGCATTGCTTACTAGAAAACAGTGGACTCATAGCTGGGTAGGGTTATAGGGGAGACACGTGAGGGGAAGGGGGGAGGGGGGTATGCCAGTGTACAATCACCTGAAGGTGCCAGCCTTCAACGCTGGGTCTGTGAATACCTTACTTCTGCCCTGTACTGTACTCCAAGATTATGGAGATTACAGGGAAGTCAAAATTCCTCTTTTTGTAGTGTTGTCATGCTCCTGTGTACTAAATGTTGACAGGTAGGGTTGCACAGATATTAGTGCCTATACTAAGCATTTGCATGAGTATCGGTACTTGTATAGATGCACCAATACTAAGAGCCGATACCTTCTGGCTCGGTTCTTTCAGCTGTCAGCTCTAGAAGTGACAGGCTCCTCTCCCGGCCGTCCTCCCTAGTCATCAGCCAGCCATTCCGCTGCTCTGAATCCTCAGGAGCCTGTATTCATTGGTTGCTAGAACTGTCATAGCAACCACGGACGTCACGTTCACCCTACGCTGCAGCACACTTCTCCTCCCAGCTCCCGCCGCCTACCTGCCGGGCTCTAGAGTCAGTCTGCAGGTATAGTGAGACTCTGATGGGGGAATCTGATGTATGAAGGCTCTGATGAGGGAATTTGATGCATGGGGGACTCTAATGCAAGGGAGACTGATGCAAGGGAGACTTTGATGGCGGAATCTGATGTATGGGGGGCTTTGATGGCAGAATCTGATGTATGGGGGGACTTTGATGGAGGAATCTGATGTAAGGGGGGGCTTTGATGGAGGAATCTGATGTATGGGGGCTGGAGGGTGATCTGTGCAGATGGCAGAGGTACAGTGGGTGTGCTGGTCCTTCCTGTGAGGGATGCCAAGGAGTTGCTGGGTGGCTGGACACCAAACCAGTACTGTCTGGTGCTGGGGAGAGCCCTGATCAGCCTAATGATGAAGAACATGGAGCGGTGGGGAGGATCCACCAATTTACATTGTACTGTGCGTGAGGGCTGTATTGAGGGCTGGAGATCACTTCCCAACAAATATGCAGGACTTTCCAGAGTTAGTAGTTGTCAGGTAGGTCAGTCAATGTAGAAATTGGGTAGGTCAGATACTATGCGAACCCAGGCTTGTCATAGTGACTCCAGCCTTGTTTCACACACGAGTGGTGCGGGAAACCGCACGTGGTTTGGACAGGAATTGCACCGCATTCCTGTTTAAATCATATGCGATTCCTTGCAGTGCAAGTTGAGCTCATTCATTTTGTATGGGTTCAAATTGCACTACACTGCCATGAACAATAGGTACTGGTAATTGGTATTGATGAGTACCTGATAAAAAGTATTTGTACTCTTACACGTTCTTAAAAAAAACTGGTATCGGTGCATCCCTATTAACAGGTATAGGTTTTTTATTGTAGTGTCCTATTGGACAACATGTATGTACAGACAAATCCTTTAGGGCCAATTTACACCAGTGCGCTGATCTACGTTTATAGTGCAGCTGTAAAACGCAGATCAACGGAACGACATGTGAAAAACAATCATTTCCAATATGTTATATTCACGCCGTAACGCTGCATGACCTGCATTGTGCTAAAATGCAACATGTATGCATTTTAGTGCAACGCAACAGGTGTGAGCGGATGTCAACACAATGCACAGGATATCCTGTGAAAATGCAGTACGCTTTAATGCACGCTAACATGCATGTCAACCGGCATCAAAAATGTATGTAAACAGATGTCGATTAAAATGGGTGAAAATGTTTATCCGTTTTCTATCCATTTTAGTGTAAGTCCGTGTGCATTGACCCTTAAAGTGGCATTAAACCAAAAATTGAATGTATTGCAGGTTACCAATCCTTCGATGTGCTGGCTGTATTAGTTTTTCTTTTTTAGGCCTATTTTCCCTCTGTTTTCATCTGGTGATCTGACCAGTAACACACCTCCTGTATTAGTGTGCCCCCACTTTGGATGAAGGAGCATAGGGGCCCCTTTGGACAAGCAACATTGTTAGTCTGGGGGTAGGGGAGTATTAGATGTACTAGCAGACTTAGATACACTAACAAACTGAAGCCGAACTCTAGCTCACACTGCAAGAAGTTACAGCAACAGTTTTTTCTTTCTTTTAGGATAAAACTATTACATGAGTAAATAAAAGCTGATCATTGTAAGCACCCCTATTAGTGGTAAATGATTTGTGTCAATGCCTTTACTGCTACATTTGCAGGAGAACCTATTCTGTTGAGAAAAAAAAAAGCAGACTTTCTGGATCATGAGTTAAAAATGAAGGAAGGAAAGCTTAAAAAAAAAAAAAAAAAGAGAGAAATTAATACAGCCACTGTGTCTGTAATATAATGTTTGCTTTTGGGTTGAACTACTTGACCTCCAGAAGGTTTTATCCCCTTCATGACCGGGGCATTTTTATTTCTATTCAGCGCTGTGCTATTTTAACTGGCAATTGCTCAGTCATGCAACACTGTACCCAAAGGAAATTTTATATCATTTTTTTACACAAAGCTTCCTATAGGTGTTATTTGATCACCACTGGGTTTATTTTTTATTATATAAACAAAAAAAGACCAGAATTAAAAAAAAAAAAAAACCCAATATTTTCTACTTTCTGTGATAAAAACATATCCAATTGAAAAAATCAAATATCTTTATAAATTCAGGCCAAAATGTATTCTTTTACATGTCTTTGGTGTAAGAAAAAAAAAATCCCAATAAGTGTAGTGTAGTTTCTGTAAAAGTTAAGTTAAAGCATTATATGTGTGTGTGTGTACTATATATGCAACTATTATGCTATACTGGTAATGGGATCAGCAATTTTAGTAGGACTGTGATAGTGTGGCGGGCAAGCTGGCACTAGCTGACGCTGGCTGGGAGGGACACTAACTGGCACAGACATCAATAGTTACACTAATACTGTACACTGTCACTGCATGAATAACACTGGTTGGGAAGGGATTAACATCTAGAGGTAATCTGTGTACCTAACAATGTGTAATATGTGCTGTTTTTACTAATCAATCTGGCTGTTTTGCTGTTTTTGTAAACACAGGACTCTGTGCTGTGATTGGACACAGCTCGTCATCAGGTCTCAGCCATAAATAATTGGCCTGGACCTGCTGACCAAATGGGGGTTATTTACTAAAGCTGGAGTGTGCAAAATCTAGTGCAGCTCTGCATAAAAACAATCAGATTCCAGGTTTCATTGCCAAAGCTTAATTGAACAAACTGAAATTAGAGTCTGGTGCAGCTGTGCATTGTAGCCAGCTTCTGACTGCACCAGGTTTAGTAACCCCTATGTGTCCAACAAAGCGGGTTGGATGCAAATTTGCAGCGTTTATTTACGTTGCTGAGCCTGCAGCTGTTGCTTGCTATGGGGGCATTCATGCAGGCTTGCTCCCCCCTCGCTGGCTGTGATAAGCCAATGAAGAGGAGGAGAGCCTCTGTTCTTATGCACATACATATATCGATCGTACAAGGGGGGCTGGTGGAGGGGAGCTAAGCATTGATGGTTTTTTACCTTTAATGCAGAGAATGCATTAAGGTTAAAAACCTTCTTCCTTTACAAATGCTTTAATACCACTTTTAAGTTTTGAATAGAGAAGGAAAGTGCTAGAACCCCTGTCAATATTTTTCTTTTGCTATCTCTGTGCAAAACATCACCCTGTATTTGTCCAGTTGACCATGGTCACAGAGACAGAAAGCGATTGGAAATATATTTTACAATTGTCACTGGGACAAGAGGAGAGGGTAAATCTTCTAGTAGTGACATCTGTTACCGTTGTAGCGAAAAGTGGAATTTCTCTCACTTTGTAGAGATTTCCTCTAACTTCCTGTTGCGCCTCATGCAGAGAAAGATGATTTGGAGTGATTTTTTCCTTTATCACATATAAGTACTTTCATAAATATTAATCATCAAATGTCCATAATTCATATAAACACTTTCAATACTTTTCTTGTCCTCCATTTTCTGCTGTAGGTGGTAAAACAGAACGGCTCCTCTGAACTCATTAACAAGCTGTATGACACTGCTTTGGACAAGCTTGAAATTGTGAAGAAAGACTATGACACTTTGCGTAAACAGTACAATGAGAAAGTGTCCAGCCATAATTTGGATTTAGGGCGTTTGGAGCAGAGCGAGGAGGAGAAGAGGAGCCTGCAGAAACAGCTAGAGGGTCTGCTAAAGCAGAGGGACAGTGCAATGCACCTACAACACCAGTACACATCTTCAATCAGAAGGTAGGAGTGCCCTGGTGTAAACATTTCCAAATGTTGTATTTGCCTATATGCCTATAACATTTATAGCTAGAGTAACAGGACAAGTATGGAGGATATTTTGGACTTGCCTTATTTTGAGGTTTTTTAGCTACCATGTCTAAGAAGTATATAAAAAAACTAAATTTACATTTAAAGTATCAATTGTTTAAAGTAAGGTGAGTTTCACTATTTCTTCAAACCACAAACTAATGTACTTCATCGCTGATTAACACTTTGCTTATGGTCATTATATTTACAGGTACGACTCCATCCAGCAGGAGCTGAATAAAGCATCTTTACAGAACAAGGAGCTGCAGAGAGAAGTGGAGAGGCTGCAAGCAGAGGCTACACGATTTAAGACCATGCAACTTAAGGCAGCCAAAGATGCCGAGAAATACAAAGAGGAGAGAGACTCTGTGTTCAATGAGTATCGACTAATCATGAGCGAGCGAGACCAAGTCATTAAAGAGATGGATAAGATGCAAACTGAACTTGAGCTAGCACAGGGAAGGCTGAAAAATACATCCAGTGAGAAGAGAGTTGCCAGCGAGGAGATGGAAGCTCTTAGACAGGTATATTTAAATGTACATTATGTATTGAAAAACTGTAAATATCAAAGTGGACTTGAACTTAAAAAGTGAACAATTTCTATGTTTTATAGGGAACATTTAGAAAGGCTTAGTATGCCTAAGTAGTAGCCTGAAAAATCCACAGTTTTTGGAGTTTCTTCTGAAAAATGCTCTTTGCGAATGTGCCTAGATACTGCTGTACAATACAGCCTTATAGTGTTTTTGTTAGCTTCACTAATGACACTCCTTCAATGTGTGGCAGTGTGTTGCAAATTTTTTGCTACTCTTTGTAACATGCTGTATTGCAATAAAATGTATGCCTGCATTATTGTTTACACTGTACATCAACACAGTGTGTTGGTGTGAACTGGCCCTATACAAAACAATGCCTTTTGCCTTGTACTTGCATTGGGAATTTGTTGGACAGCACTGCGCAATGTAGCCCAACAGGACTGGTGTGACTGAGCCCATGAGATTTGATGATGAATACTGCTCATGGTATTCCTTGCTTGAGGCTCTGACATGAGGAAGCAAAGCCCTGCCTCTACCAGGGTGTCTGCACTGACACACAGTGTGGAACAAAGTATCTTACATGAGTAAAAAATATTATAAGTGTGTAACCGCTGCAGTGAGACCACAGACAATACTGCTAACTAGTCCTTTGCCCTCTACCTGCGTTTTTAGTTACACCTCCCAATGTTTAGTTTCTCTTCAAGCAACCATTTCTTTTGTCAGTGTTTACGGAAACACTTTCCAGATATGAACCATTTAGCTCTTAAACAACTTATTGGTGCATTTTCAGCATTAAATGGTTTCATTTTACCTTTAATGTAATGTAGGAAAGTCAAGCCAGACTGTCAATCACATCCCACATGTCAGACACTCTGCTTTTCCAGGGTTAGTCAAGTGCCACAGCTTATTTAAGGTCAGTAGCCATGTTTCAAAGGCCAGGGGCAGTGGTTAAAGATGAAGACAAACATTTTAAATCTGAAAAAACAGCACTGTTTAAATATCCTTATTTTGTCGGTATTGAGGAAAGAAGCTGTGAACTTTAAACATCTGATCATCAGAGCAGATTATGAAGGCTCCACCATGATTAAATTCTTGTGAAATGAAAAGGTTCACTTACAGGAAAAACATTTAATGTGAGCAAATGAGTTTGTTTCTGTGTCAGAAAGTGTAGCCAAAACTGCTGTAGAGCAAATGCCGTGTTTGCAAAAAGGCGGATAAAGGTGGAGATCCCAGTGAGGAAAACAGGTGTATGGCAATCTGTTTTGTGATATTGGCTGATGATGTATCACAGGCTATGTGTTTGTCTATGTAACTTTGACACTGGCATCTTCCTTTGTGTAGGAACTAAACTCTGCCCTGGTAGAACGGGACAGGGCAATTTTTGAAAGGAATGAGCTTCTTGAGAAATATTGCCATGAGGTGAAAGACAAGGCAGAAGCACAGAAGGAGTTGGACCAAGCCTGTAAGGACATAGAGTCTGTGAAAGAAGAACGGGATGTGGCGAGGAAGGAAAGGACAGAGGCCATCATACAGAGGGATCACTTTCTAAGGGAGTACTATCAAGTCAGACAGGTACATTCAGTATAGTTGTAACATTTTGCAGATTTAGTTAGTGAATAATTAATGATGCAGTGAAGGAAATAAGTATTTGATCCCCTGCTGATTTTGAATGTTTGCCCACTCACAAACAAATGATCACTCTAAAAATCGAATGGTAGATGTAACACTGAGAGACAGAATAGCAACAAAAATTCAAAAGAAATGTGTGTCTAACAAATTATGCACTGATTTGCATGTTCATGAGGGAAATAAGTATTTGATTCCCTATCATTCAGCAGGATTTCTGGCTACCAGGTGTCTTTCATACAGGTAACAAGCTGAGATTAGAAGCAGTCTCTTAAAGGGAGTGCTGCTAATCTAATTTTGTTACCTGTATAAAAGACACCTGTCTACAGGAGCAATCAATCAGATTCCAAACTCTCCCCCATGGCAAAGACCAAAGAGCTGTCCAAGGATGTCAGGGACAAGATTTTAGACCTACACAAGGCTGGACTGGGCTACCAAACTATCGCCAAGCAGCTTGGTGAGAAGGTGACAACAGTTGGTGCAATCAATCGCAAATGGAAGAAACACAACTGTCAGTCTCCCTAGATCTGGTGCACCATGCAAGATCTCACCTTGTGGAGTGTCAATGATCATGAGAACAGTGCGGAATCATCCCAGAACTACACGTGAGGATCTTGTCAATGATCTCCAGGCAGCTGGGACCACAGTCACCAAGAAAACAATTAGTAACACACTACGCCAACAAGGATTGAAATCCTGCAGTGCCCGCAAGGTCCCTCTACTCAAGAAAGCACATGTCCAGGCCCATCTGAAGTTTGCCACTGAACATCTGAATGATGCAGAGGAGGACTGGTTGAAAGTGTTGTGGTCAGATGAGACCAAAATCAAGCTCTTTGGCATCAACTTAACTCGCTGTGTTTGGAGGAGGAGGAATGCTGCCTATGACCTCAAGAACACCAACCCAACTGTTAAACATGGTGGTGGAAACATTCTGCTTTGGGGGTGTTTTTCTGCTAAGGGGACAGGACAACTGCACCGAATCAAAGAGACAATAGACGGGGCAATGTACCATCAAATCTTGGGTGAGAACCTTTTTCCCTCAGCCAGGGCATTGAAAATGGGTCATGGATGGGTGTTCCAGCATGACAATGACCCAAAACACACAGCCAAGGCAACAAAAGAGTGGCTCAAGAAGAAGCACATTAAGGTTCTGGAGTGGCCTAGCCAGTCTCCAGACCTTAATCCGATTGAAAATCTGTAGAGGGAGCTGAAAGTTCAAGTTGCCAAACATCAGCCACCAAACCTTAATGACTTGGAGAGGATCTGCCAAGAGGAGTGGGCCAAAATCCCTCCTGAGATGTGTGCAAACCTGGTGGCCAACTACAGGAAACATCTGACTTTGTCAACAAGGGATTTGCCACCAAGTACTAAGTCATGTTTCGTGAAGGGGATCAAATACTTATTTCCCTCATGAACATGCAAATTCGTGCATAATTTGTTAGACTTGCATTTCTTTTGAATTTTTTGTTGCTATTCTGTCTCTCAGTGTTACAATACACCTACCATTCGATTTTTAGGCTGATCATTTCTTTGTGAGTGGGCAAACATTCAAAATCAGCAGGGGATCAAATACGTATTTCTTTCACTGTGTGATGTATATATCATTAATTTCCAATATAATATTTTTCTCAGTGGTACACATATTTTTAACCACTTGCCCTCCAGAGGATTTATCCCCCTTCCTGACCAGGCCATTTTTTGTGTGTATGGCGATGCGTTACTTTAACTGACAATTGCGCGGTCATGCAATGGTGGTATTTGACGTGTGCGTTTATTTTTTGCGCTATGAACAAAAAAAGTCTGACAATTCTGAAAAAAAAAAAACAATATTTTTTTTTTTCCGCTATAAAACATGTCCAATAAAAAAAAATTAAAAATCAAATTTCTTCATAAATTTAGGCCAAAATGCATTCTGCTACATGTATTTGCTAAAAAAAAAAAAATCCCAATAAGTGTAAATTTAATTGGTTTACACGAAAGCTATAGTGTCTACAAAATGGTGGTTTATATATGCTGGAATTTTTTATTTATTTATTTATTTTAAATACTAGTAATGACGGCAATCAGCAACTTATAGCGGGACTGCGGCGGCGTTCTGACGCTTGGTGGGAACTAACTGCCATTGACATCCCCAATTGACACTAATATAGTGATCAGTGCTAATAAAAAGCACTGACATTGTACTAATGCCACTGGACAGGAAGGGGTTAACATCTGGGGCGATCAAAGGGTTAACTGTGTGCTGTGTGTGTGTTTTTACAATGTGCTGCGTTTTACTAGGGAGACATGCTGATTTGTCTATGCTGATACGAGAGAGACCTGTGTTGTTTACACACAGGTCTCTCCCCGTCAGCGTTACCCGACGAATGCCGGCTGGAAATCTCTGGCAGGGACCTAGTGATTGACATCCCTAGCTGCCAATGCACCCCCCTCCCCCCACCCAGAAATGCAAATCACGTTTGTATATATATGTGATTTTGCACAGCCCTGCCGCTCTGTAGCTGTATGTCTGCTATAGGGCAGAGGGAAAGTGGTTAAGTCAAAAGTGGCTCTTGTAACTTTAAGGGCCAGTTCACACCACAGAAACACACTCTGGATGCATTTCGGATACGGTTTTGCTTACAGTTCACACCACACTCCGTTCCTGTGCAGTTTTGATACATTTTGCTATGTTCCAATACAGTTCTGTGCAGAAAAAAATGCAGCATGTTCTTTTTTCTTTTTTTTTCTGTACCGGAAACGAACTGGAACTAACTGCACTGGGTGTGAACCGGGGCCATTGGAATACATGGAAAACACTTTGCATGCATTTTTGATGCAGAAAAAAAACGCACTGGACTGCATCTGGTGTGAACTAGCCCTATGTCTGGGTGGAAATGTTCACTTTTTGGTTTCCCAGTGCTTCCTGGGATCTCTCATGCCTGCAATACCTCAAAAACAAAGCAAAGCTACACCTGAATAAAAGCGTATCAAAAGCTGCAGGTGCTGCAAGCGAGCTTTGTCATGGACTTCTATGAAGTCTTCAGAGATGCTTTGAAGCACCATTAAAGCGACATGGAGTATAATTATTGAAGCAAAGCAAAATTAACATGTAAGCAATAAGCTGAGCATTTTAAGCTGCTTCTGACAAGTTTTCCTGACACCAAGAGAAAAATAGTGACAGGGGAGGGAGCTCCAGGAGATTTACAGCCTCAGCTCTGTTTGTGTGCTGTGTGAAAGGGCGGTGTCTGTTTCCTTCAATCAGCTCTCAGAGCTGAGCTCTGCAGTGTGTAATTTCAGCTCTGTGCCCCCTTTTATTCTGAACTCTCAGACAAGCTTTTTAAATGTGGCACTTTGAGAGAAGAGACGACTGCAGATAGACCGACAGGTACAATTTATGTAGGATGGTTTGTTGCATCTCTGTGTATCACGTGAGGACAGTCACTTTACTTTGTATATGAAAGGTTTTACAACAATTTTAAAATATTTATTTTTCACTTTTTGTGTACCTGCCTGTTTACAAGTACGGTGATGTAATTAACAGTCAGGCTCCGTTCAAATCTGTCTGCCTGTGTTCCGCATGTAGGGCAGCCCATTCATTTCAAGGGGCTTCCCTCCGTGTTGAAACGTGGGAAAAGAAGTCCCTTTCCTCACTTTTTTTTTTTTCTCCTAAATTGCATCACACCAAGCCTTATAATACAGTTCGGCATGCTCAAAAATACACTGCTGGCGCCGATGCATGGGAGTGCTATTAAGAATCAATGGCACCGTACCGCGTCTGCTAAAGTGCAGCGTGTTTCTTTGTGGGTCGGGAATGTGCACAATTTTACATGTGTTCCCCAGCTGCAGAGATGTGAACCTAGTCTAAGTGTTTTTTTTCTCTTTCTAACAAAGTACTTTAGCTGCATAGAAATTGCGTCGGGGCCTGATCTGATGTAAACATCTATGGTGGAGTTGTTTTGTATTGATCCTTTCTTCCTTCTGATCTGTTTTTCAAAATAGCCTTTGCTTTTGTTTCTTGTAGATTCAGGATTCTGCCACTCTAGACATGGAAAGAGCCAACAAAGAGATTGAGGTCCTAAGGAAGCAGTATGAAGCCATGAGCCATGAACTAAAGGAAGCCACACAGGAGGCTGAAGTAGCCAAATGCAGGCGAGATTGGGCCTTTCAGGAGAGGGACAAAATTGTGGCTGAAAGAGAAAGCATCCGGTGAATATTTCCATTATTGCCATGTTTTGCTTATAATGGTGGATAGCTATCTTTTTAATAGTGTGTGTAATGTATGTTTATATATATATATATATCCAGTTGAGAATCTGTGGCCAGAATTCAAAATTGCTGTTCACAGACGCTCTCCATCCAATCTGACAGAGCTTGAGCTATTTTGCATAGGAGAATGAGCAAAAATGTCACTCTATGGATGTGCAAAGCTGTAGAGACATCCCCAAAAAGACTTGCAGCTGTAATTGCAGTGAAAGGTGGTACTACAAAGTATCGACTCAGGTGGCTGAATACAAATGCACACCACAATTTTCAGATATTTATTTGTAAAAAATTTTGAAAACCATTTAACACAAAATGGCACATAATTGTGAAGTGGAAGGAACATGATAGTCTATTACATAAAATCCCAATAAAATACATTTTGCGTTCTTTTTTTTTGGTTGTAACATGACAGAATGTTGAAAATTCAAGGGTGTGTGTGTTTTTTACACACACACACACCCTCCGTTTACGCATTTACTGCATGAGTTATTTTGTCAAGTCGTGGTATTTTAGTAGTGACAACCATATGTTTAATATTTCAGCGGTCAGCGGGGTTCCCCACCCCCCCAAAAGCACCTTGTACCCATGATGGGGACAAGGGTCTCTATCCCACAACCCTGGCCGGTGGTTGTGTTGGTCTGCGGGCAGGGGGCTTATCTTAATCTGGAAGCCCCCTTTAACAAGGGGGGCCCCCAGATCCCAGCCCCCCCCCCCATGTGAGAGTATGCGGTACATGGTCCGACAAGTCCTTTATTGAAAGAAAAAACTAAAAGAATGACCCCCGCAGTAGCTCCAACGTCAATCACGATGCCCGCCGCCGACCCATAAAAAATAATAAAAAAAAAACAAAAACGGCTCCATTCCAGACGATAACTCCCGCCGTCTGCCTGCTCTGGTGGTTTGACCGTTCTTAAATGGGTAAGGGGCGGGGCCACCCAGGACATCACTCGAGTGACCCCGCCCCATGATGTGACATCATGTCACATGGGGTGGGGTCACATGCATGATGTCCCTGGGTGGCCCCGCCCCTTACCCATTTAAGAACTGTCAAACCACCAGAGCAGGCAGGAGCTATCGTCTGAAGCAGAGCCCTTTTTTTTTTTTTTTTCTGTTCTTTTTCTCGTGTCGGTGGCGGGCATCGTGATTGACGTTGGATCTACTGTGGGAGACATTCTTCTTCTTTTTTTTTTTTCTTTTTTTTTTTTCACACTACACTTTTGTTTGTTTTTTTGTGAATGAGTATCGGGACCATGTTCCTCATACTCATTCACATGGGGGGGGGGGGGGCTGGGATCTGGGGGCTTTACAAGAGGGCTTCCAGATTACGATAAGCCTCCTGCACGCAAATCCGCACAACCACCGTCCAGCGTTGTGGGGAAGAGGTCCTTGTCCCCATCAACATGGGGACAAGGTGCTTTGGGGGGGTGCCCCCCCTGCCCCAAAGTAACCCCATGTTGAGGGCATGGTTCAGAAGGAGGGGGGCGCTTGCTCGTCTTCCCCCCCCCCCTTCCCCCTTTCCTTTCCTGACCTACTGGGCTGCATGCTTGGATAAGGATCTGGTATGGATGGGAGGGTGAGTTCCTCACGCCATTTATTTATTTATTTTTGGCGTGGGAGTTCCCCTCAAAATCCATACCAGACTCGAAGGGCTTGGTATGGATGGGAGGGGGGACCCCACGCCTTTTTTTTTTTTCTTAATTCTTATTTATTATGGTGCTGGTTTTTAAATGTAATTACTGCTTTTTTGTTTTCTTGTTTTCTTCACTATAGCTTAGAGATTCAGCTGTCACTCCCCACCCAGCTAAAAGAGAGTGAGTTTCCTTTTAGTTTTTTCCCCCAAGTTAAAAGAAACAAGGTTTCCTTTTAATTTCTTAAAACAAGCAAAGCTTCCTTTAACTCCGAGAAAAGTGATAGCTAATTCTGTGAGCTATAGCGAAGAAAAAAAAAAAAGCCGGCAATTGCATTTAAAAATCAGCACCGACATACACTTCGTATTGCGAAAAAAATTTGTAGACCAATTTCATTCTTTAAACAAAAATTACGTTAACTGAGGCGTTTGTAAACCGAGGTACACCTGTAATTATATAATGGATATGGGCTGAAATTGCACACTCTCAGGTTTAATCTGAGGGTATGTACATCCAAATTGGAGGAAGGGTTTAGAAATTGCAACTCATAAGAGTAGCCACCCCCCCTTTTTCAAGGAACCAAAAGTAATTGGACAATTGAATATAATCATAAATAAAATGTTAATTTGTAATATTTTGTTGAGAATCCTTTACTGGCAATGGCTTCCTGAAGTCTGGAACCCATGGACATTACCAAAGACTGGGTTTATGTTACTGCGCTCACCAGTGCGTTCTTCTTTCCTCAGGATGTACCAAACTGTTGATTTGGCCACTCCTAATGTTGGTGCTATCTCTCTGATGGATTTGTTTTGTTTTTGAAGCTTTACAATGGCCTGTTTCACTTGCATGGAGAGCTTCTTTGAACGCATGATGTAGGTTCACAGCAATAGATTCCAAATGCAAATACCACACTTAGAATCAACTCCAGACCTTTTACCTGCCTAATTAATAAAGACATAATGGAGTAGCCCACACCTGGCCATGAAACCGCTTTTGATACAATTGTTTTTAGTCCCTTTGAAAAAGGGGGGATGGCTACTCTTAAGAGCTGTAATTGCTAAACCCTTCCTCCAATTTGGATGTACATACCCTCAAATTAAACCTGAGAGTGTGCACTTTCAGCCCATATCCATTATATAACTATAGCTTGAATATATTTTGGTCAATACCTGAAAAAAAACTAAAATTGTGTGTGTGTGTATATGTATGTATGTATGTGTATATATATATATATATATATATCTGTATATCTGTATATGTGTTTGTGTATGTATGTACGTACGTGGACGTTTTTGAAAAAACTACTTGTCCAGGGACTAAATCTGTGCCGTTGTCCTGATCAAAAATTAATTTTAAGCAAAACCGTATTTAAATCTGAGGTGCTTTAACCACTTGACCTGCAGAGGATTTACCCCCCTTAATGACCAGGCCTCTTTTTGCTACTCGGCGCTGCACTAATTCAACTGATAATTGCGCGGTCATGCAATGCTGCACCCAAACAAAATTTACATCCTTTTTTTCACACAAATAGAGCTTTCTTTCAGTGGTATTTGATCACCTGTGCGCTTTTTATTTTTCACGCTATAAACAAAAAATTGCCAAAAATTTTGAAGAAAAACAATATTTTTTACTTTCAGCTATAAAAAATATATAGTAAACTCAAAGTTGATTATAAATTTAGGCCAAAATGTATTCTGCTACATGTTTTTGGTAAAAAAATCCCAATAAGTGTATATTGATTGCTTTGTGTGAAAGTTATAGCGTCTACAAACTATGGTATAGATACTGCAATTTTACGCCATTTTTTTGCTATACAGCGCTGCGCTAGTTTAACGGACAATTGCGCGGTCATGCAAAATGGTACATACATGAAATTTACATCCTTTTTTTCCCCACAAATTGAGCTTTCTTTCGGTGGTATTTGATCGCCTGTGCGGTTTTTATTTTTTGCGCTATAAAAAAAAAGGCTGACAATTTTGAGGAAAAAAAACAATATTTTGGACTTTTTGCTATAAAACATGTCCAGTAAAAAAAAATGTAAAAATCAAATTTAGTCATAAATTTCTGCTAAAATGCATTCTGCGACATGTCTTTGCTACAAAAAAAACCCAATACGTGTAAATTAATTGGTTTACGTGAAAGTTATAGCGTTTACAAATGGCGGGAAAGATACAGGGATTTTTAGGGTTTTTTTTTATACTAATAATGGCGGCGATCAGCGACTTATGGCGGCGATCAGCGACTTATGGTGGGACTACGGGACTGCGGCGGACATTCTGACATTGGGGGGTACTGACTTGGGGTCACTGACATCCCCAGTGATACCAATACAGTGATCAGTGCAAAAAATAAAAACACTGACACTGTACTAATGGCACTGGGGAGGAAGGGGTTAAGTTTATTATTCAGGGAAAGGGTTAACTGTGTGAGGGGAGTGTTTTACTAGGGGGCGGGGGTGTGTACTGCAGGGAGCAACGCTGATCGGGAGAGAAACTCTTCTGTCCTGATCAGCGTGTCCTGGAGCTGTCAGGGAACTGACAGAAAGCACAGCTACTGCAGCTGTGCTCTGTCAGCGATTGTGGTTGATCGCCGGGACATAGCCGGTAACGACCGGCTGTGACCCGGCGACTGACATCCGCGGCTGTGATCGGCGGGACAGGTAGGGCGGCGGGGCGCCCCCTACCTGTTTTAAAAACACACATTTTAAAACGTGCTTTTGCCCAGCCGTGCCGCCCTGCCGCCGTATTTCTACAGTGGCTGGGTGGCATGTGGTTAAGGAATTTCTGGGGCTTTTAAAAACAAAAGGGGCTTTATGGCGACTTAAACATTTAACATTTTTAACATTGAGTTTCTTATCTCTTCTCCCTGCTAGACCCTGGGTGCAGTGCTGGAGACAGGTAGGCAAGGGAGGAGGAGTGACCTTGCAGTGTAATTAGCACTGATTGGATGCTCATCAGGAAAGGGGAATGCCGGGCTTATTCTTTACCCCTTTTGCTGCCAGAGCCGTTTTTGTGTTTTTAACACACGTTTAAAAAATCATTTTAAGCCTGAAGATTACACTAAACCCCAAAACATTATATATTTTTTATAGTAAAAAATTAAAAAAAAACCAGATCAAATAACACCAAAAAAAAGCTCTGTCTAAGAAAAAAAAAAAAGGGATAAAAATGTCATATGGGTTAGTGTTGCATGACTTTGAGTGACAATTACTAAATTGTCACCCAAAGTGTGACAGTGCTGAAAGCTAAAAACTGGCCTGGACTCAATTGGGGATGAAAGTGTCCAGACTTGCGTGAAGTGGTTAATATTTTGTGTGTGTGTGTGTGTGTGTGTTTTTTTTATGTGAACGAAACTCCTGGTGTGTCTGCTTTTCTCATCCTTTGTCCTCACTGTGGTTGGTGGTTATTGTGGACCACCAACAGTTACAGCAAATAGAGTGCACATGCACACACAGTGAGAGCAGATACAGTCACTGAATATGCAGAAAGAGCACACAGACAGTGTACACTCAGAGAACAGACCTAACTCCGTTACAGTACAGCTATAATTTACATCTTATTAAAGTGGTTGTAAAGGCTCCAAAATTTTTATCTTTATGCACTCTATGCATGAAAGTATAAACCCTTCTGTGTGCAGCAGCCTGTGTGCACGAGAGCCTCGGCTCTCCCTCCTTATTAGCTGAAACAGCAGCAGGAGCTATTGGCTCCCGCTGCTGTCAACCGCAGCTAGTGAGCCAATAAGTAGAGTGAGGGGGTGGCGCGGGGCTGAGCCATGGCTCTGTGTGAATGGACACGCAGAGCAGTGGCTCGGGAGCGAACCTGCTTGGGATCTCTATAGCAAGTTGATTACTCTGGGGGCACTCAGCAGGAGAGAGGGACCAGAAGGGCACTGGTGGGTGACCTGAGAAGAGGAGGTTTGTGGCTGCTCTGTACAAAACCACTGCACAGAACCGGTAAGTATGACATGTTCATTATTTAAAAAAAAAAAAAACCTGCCTTTTAATATCACTTTAATGTTGTGTTTGTTTGTTTGTTTTTTGTTTGTTTGTTTGTTTCTGCCTGTATTGCATAGTTGAGTGCATATGGGAGACGAGGTTTTGACTGGCATTTGGCAACAGATAGATAAAGCTTGGTTGGTCCAGGAAGCAAGTGTACTCAGCAGCCTCCGATATTTGCTGAAGCACAAATACAGACTATAGGCTATAGAAATGTACACTTTGAATTGGTAGGCAAACAGTAGAGCACTATTTAAATTGTCCTGTAATTACTGGACGCATGCAAGGGAACATGTTATTGCTTTCTTTGGCTGGTCATAAATGGGAAAAGAATGTTCTAAGAACGTTAGTTCTTTTTTCTAATAATTAGTGGGTCAAAACGGCTTTCATTTTCGGCTGCAGTGCCGAAACGAACTGGTTTTTGTTCAATAAAGTCCACTCTTTCCAAAAGCAAACAATCTTTTCAATTTAACATTTCAATGTTGCAAGAATTTTCCATAGACTTAAATAAGTTCACCTTTTGGAACATGTTACATGTTCCACCCGTTTTTTGGCTTGAACATGTAACATGTACCCATAGCTGCAGCCTCACCGGCTGCCCCCCTCCCTCTGACAGTACGGGGAAACTTCTCCCCGTACTGTCTGTCAGATTTGAAAACAGCGCAGCTGTATAGGGCTCCGCCCACACAGCCACGGCACTCATTCACAGTGTTCTGTGAATGGGTGCCTACAAGTCCCGGCAGCCTCAGCGGCTGTGGGCTTGTAGTTTTCATTGAACTACCACGGCGTTGTGGATCACTGTGGTAGTTCATTGAACTACCACGGCGTTGTGGATCACTGTGGTAGTTCATTGAACTACCACGGCGTTGTGGATCACTGTGGTAGTTCATTGAAGCTTCCTTTCAGTATATCTGCTTGCTCATACATCCTGTACGGCAAGCAGATACTCTGACAGGTCTGCAGGAGATGTGCATTTATTATTTTTTGTCCAAAAGGTGAACCTATCCTTTAAGAATTTTCGTTCAACATTCTATCCATATATGGCCATCTTTAGTTTCCTAAAAAAAATTTGCACTGAGTATTTGTCTATTAGAGGAACCCATTAGCAATTCTGCAGCATATTGATCATGTGCCCATATTGGAAAGGGAAAAGCATATAACATTACTCTTTGTAAATAAGTTGGCTGTTGGCACAAGTCACAAAATGCATTAACAACATGCAGTGGACTACAAGAAGATGAACACAGGGCAGAGGAATGAACAAAGTAATTGTGGCTGACATACTTGGGACGTTTAACATCACTATATTTTGGTGCTTATATGTTTGAGTCCAGATGGCTATTTAAATGATATTTATGTATGAGCAAATATCCTCCATGTTTGTAAAGTTCATTCAGCAACGTAGCGTACGGCCATTAAAAAAAAAAAACAAGCACAGAATGCCTAATCAAATAAACACCGCATTATGTGTTTCTCTGCTGATTTAGATGACCTTGTTTCATGGGTAAACTCATTTCAAATTGCTAGTTGAGCATCTGAATGGTCACTTTTAAACATTGCAAGTTATTTCATCCTAGGAGTCTTACTACAAGCAGTGGTAGTCGGCAAATGGTAGCAGAGAGGCTACATATGATGCTGCTGGCATAGAATACTACAAGGCTGCACTGAGTGGTTAAGCCCTGCAGTGTCACCTTGTTTTAAGGATAGGCAGATGGATTGGTTGCTTTTTTGCTCTTTCAAACTCTTGAAATCAAATTCAACAAAATGTAGTTGTTCATGATGTGCTGTGAACTTGAATAACAAGAGCAAATTAATGTCAACGTTTCTTAATTTGACTAAAGTAACTGTTGTTCAGGATTTATGGAGTGTCAAGAGTGTGTGCAGCGCTTTACAAAACAATACAAGGGGGACCATGTTCATGAGAACTTACAATCTAATAAGGATAGCAAAATGATAGAACAAGTGAGAACTGTGAGGGATTAGCTGATGAAAGAATTAAAAGTTAAGTAGTTAAATGAAGGTGAGATAGGCTTCCCTGAAGAGTTGAGTTTTCTGGGATCACCTAAAGATGGACAGAGAAAGGAGTTGGTCAAAAAGATTAAGATGGGTTGTTCAGAAGGACTCTATAGAGAAGTCCAGAAGGCAAGCAAGGGTGTTGGAAGAGGGGGTCTAGAGAGTAGGATTGCTTGGGAGATATACTGAGATAATATTAGTGATGTAGCTTGGAGAAGATTTGTGAATGGCTTTGTATGTTGTTGTTAGTCTCTTAATTTTTTTTTCAAATGACCAAAGCCAGTGGAGAGATTGGCAGAGAGGAGTGATGGACACTGAGTGGTTGGTAAGGTTGTCGAGTCTGGCAGCAGCATTCATGATATACTCAAGTGGGGATACACTGTGTACAGGTAGGCAAATGAGAAGGGAGTTGCAATAGTCAAGGCGAGAGATAACCAGGGATTGAATGAGTAGCTTGGCGGCTTTAGTGGGAATATCTTGGAGATGTTTTGGAACAAGTCTACAAGATTTGGACAGCAATTGGATTTGAGATCGAAAGGACAGGTCATGTAGGTTTGAGTTGTATACAAAGTCTATGTGCAAAGTGCAGGATTACTTTTGTTGCAAGCTATAAATATCCAGAAATTACTTGGCTTCTTGTAAATGTGGGTTACACATCAAAGCAAGGCTGATAATGATCTAATTTTATTAGATACAGGTTAGTGGAGACAAAAAATTCATTTAAAAAAAGATATGTGAAAGCACGTTGGTTGTTCCCGATGACTGGTTTGTTAAACACTTCTATTATGAGCTTTACACATGGGCAAAGTAATGCTAGTAATGTGGTGTATGATAACCTACTGACTATTCTACATCTCTACATCTGCGCCATTCTTTAATATGCTTTTCATTTATTTTCTTCTTGCAGTACACTTTGTGATAACCTGCGCAGAGAGCGCGATCGTGCTGTCAGTGAGCTAGCGGAAGCATTGAGAAATCTAGATGACATGCGCAAACAGAAGAATGATGCCACAAGAGAACTGAAGGAGCTGAAGTTAGTTCAGTGTGTTTTTAAGTCTTTTACATGACTTGTAGATCATTGATGTCTTTACACTGATTTTTATTTAATAAAGTAGTAGTACAAGGTGCAGTGAATGTGTTTTGCAGTTCATAGTTGGTTTTTCACATTTTTCAGTCAAGTTTCAATTTATTTAAATGTGAAAAGCTCTGCGCCAAAGATGTGATAAATTATGCAGCTGCAGTCCCTAAACTCACTGTGGAGTGTGCAAAGCAACAAATGTGTATGACCGTGCTCAAAATCTCAAGCATTAAACTATCTAAAACAAGAAAAAGTGTTAAAATAATACCATATAAAATTTATCAACAAAATAATTCGCTTTCAAAATATTGTGCACATAATATTCATTATTATTAAATCCTTAATGTCCACCATCAGGTACAATATGTGCAAAAAAATAAATTTGTACAAAAAAATCACTTTTCATTATAGTGTGATGTCAAAGCACCCAGTGTCCTTCACCTCTTCAAGTAAATGGCTCACCTCTTTCAACACAACTTAAAATAGAAAGTAAAAATTTGTTCCCTTTAAAGGTATCATACACAATGCAATCCACTTCCAATCTTGTTGGAACACTATGCAATCTTTAACAGCCAACAATGGGTTAATAGATCCACTCTCTTCATTAACGGGCTTACAAGATTCTCACAGTTACAGACCATTTGCCAACATGTCAAAAACCAGAAGGGAAGGCTTCATAGCGCAAAACAGACTGCGGGTCAAAGCGGACTCAGGAGAACACAGCGCAGGGAACTTCATTCAGAGCATGGCTCTGCATAACATGTTTAAACATGTGTCGTTATCAGAGTGAATGCGTTTTTGAAGTTCATAGTTGGTTCTTCACATTATTCTGTCAAGTTTCAGTTTATTGCAGTGACATGGTGGATCTCAGAGCAGCACTTCTATTAACAAAAAGAAAGTGATACTTCTTGCTCAAAAATATGTTGTTAATGCTGACATTTTTTTAATGACAGGTCTTTAACGACCAGTGAATATGGGGAGAATACTTCTTGTTTTGTAGCAACAATTCGATTGTCTGTCTTTACTCACATTCATCACTTGTAGAGGCAGTAAATATCTTAATTTACTGACTGAGATCCTGAGTAGCAGATCCTTTAAATCACTGTAATGTAGTTGATTGAGTCTCAGCCTGTGGTAGCTGTGAAGGAGTTGTGTTACAGCTTCATCCTCTCCACTGGTTTTTTACTTCTCCATTTACTAAACATTCTATCTGTAGTGAGTGCAGCATGATGCACTAAGGCTGTGGCAGCCACATAAAGGGCAATCTGCATTCAGATTGGAAGGTAAGAACTTGTAAGTCATTTTTATTCAGAAATATTAATAACAAAGTATAACTAAAGCCAAAACCTCTCACTTCCTGTTTTGGCTATAAATAAACCTTACAGGGTTTATAACCCCCCTCCAAAATGGGGGGGGGGGGGGAGTTTTTGCCTATAGTTCTACTTTAAATAAAACCAGATATTTCTGAACAGTTTGTGGCACATATACAGACATTTTGTTTTTATGGATGTATTCACTATTAATCGCGTATTCTTATCTCTTAAAGAGAAAAGATGGATAATCACATTGAGAAAGAAGCCAGATTCCGCCAGCTTATGGCTCATAGCTCTCATGATTCTGCAATTGACACAGACTCACTGGAGTGGGAGACAGAAGTGGTAGAGTTTGAGCGAGATAGGGTAAGTAGAAAGCAATTAAACAAGAGAGACTTCTGTGTGGCAACGTTGAGCGGTATATACAGTGCTCAGCATAGACAAATACTACCCAAGAGATTTGTCAGAAAACCTTTACTTTCCTTTCCGAATCAACATGTTCTATTGGACTAAAAATATTTCCACAAATGCGGGCCATTGATTGCAAACCAGACTTGTTAATTTGCCCACACAAAGTATTTTTTCAAACAAATTTTGTTCAAGACCATGTTGCAAAAATTAATACACCTCAATGAGTCTTAGGAGCAAAGCTAAATTTTAGACAACAAAATCATAATTAACAAGAATTCAACTACAGGTAAGTTTATTCATTAAACTGGTGTCCAGCAGGCAGTCGATTATAAAAGGGAGTTGCCTAACAAAGCAAACCCCTTCCCATTTCATGCTGTTAGCAACAATACCAGATAGAAGAGAAATGTCACAAGGCTTGAGAAGGAAAATAATTTCTTTACACAAGAAAGGTGAAGGCTACCAGAAGATCAGCAAAGCTTTACTTATCAGTCAGTATACTGTAGCAAAATTGATACAAAAATGTAACAAATTTGGAACTGCAACCATCTCACAGAGACTGCCAAGAAATCCACGGAACTTTACACCTCGACAGGAGCGTCTTCTGATGAGAAGGGTTGAAGAAGATTGCCATGCAAAGGATGCCTCTCCTAAAGCCCATGCACAAAAAAGCCTGCCTAGAATTTGCCAGAGCCAACATTTTGTACTCTGGAGTGATGAGACCAAGATAAATGTTTTTGGAACTGATGGCTTCAAAACTGTGTGATGTTTCAAATGTGAGGAGTACAAAGAAAAATGCATGGTGCCTACAGTGAAACATGGTGGTGGCAGTGTCTCTCTGTGGGGCTGCATGAATGCTGCTGGTGCCAGGGAGCTGCATTTCATTGATGGTATCATGAATTCACAAATGTACTGCTACTGAAAGAGAAGATGCTACCATCACTCCATGCCCTTGGTCGTTGTGCACTTTTCCAGCATGACAATCATCCAAAACACACATCTAAGGCCACTGTTGCATTTCTAAAGAAGAACAGAGTAAAAGTGATTTAGTGGCCAAATATGTCTTTTGATCTGAACCCAACCGAACACCTATGGGGAATTATGACGAAACAAGTTGGGCATCACTCTCCACCCAGCATCCAGGCTCTAAAAGAAGTTGTTCTTGAAGAATGGAAAAAGATAGATGTTGCAATATGTTGCCATATTGTCCATTCCATGCCTAGAAAACTTGGTGCTGTCCTTACAAATCATGGAGGTCATACAAAATACTAGATGTAGTAGTTTTTGTTGTGGGGTATATTTATTTTTGCATTAACTAATTTGAGTAAAACTGAAGATTCTGTAATCTAAGTTATATTATTAACCTTACTTTCATGTAATGAGCTAAACAAATGTTCTGTAAAACTCAGTTTTGTCAAAATTTTGGAAATTGCTATTGTGTTCATTGAGATATTTATTAATCTTTTATGCTGAGCACTGTATGTAACTCAGATTGCATAGCTTTAATAACTGTGCAATATATGTGCCCATACTTTTTTGTAACACCATTCACATCACACATTTTTGTGCCAACTATGCAGTCTTCGCTTTGTGGTGCTACTCAATGACTGTGCTTTACTGTCGCTTCTTACAATGCAAGTCAATAAGTCGGCTTAGGCATATACACCGTGTGGCTGTCTTATCACAATAGTTATGTGGTAGAGTGATAACTCTGAACCATTCAGAGCATCCTTTAGTGTCTAATCTACTAATTTTTTTTTTTCCAGAGCAGTAAAAAAAATATGAAAAGAGGAGTAAATAAAATGTAAAGTCCTATGTAAAAACATAATTTAACATAAATGGCAGTATAATTATATGATGATAATAATTGAAAATACATATAATCAAAATATACAGGCGAACGCTAATAAGCATATAAGAGCAGCTAGCGCTTAAGGTATAGGCATCAATCCCAACAAAAATATGAATATAGAAGTACAGCGCTAAAATCACATAAATATATAAAGTGGAACAGTAAAGTGCAGCATATAGAAATACATAAATAGCAAATAGAAAAAAATGACATGTCCTGTGAATGAGAACATCAAGAATAAGAGAGAGGTTGAGAAACAATAAGACAGGACAAGGGAATCCCCTTCCATCTACACCTGGATGATACAGCAGGATTAACCCATCGGCTGCCGATGCACCTCCAGATGTGACATGATATGATATACGTCATACAGTATATTGTATATCTTCTGGTGAGTGTACATCCGTCCAAGGTGGTAGATTTCATATGTGAATATTCACACTCTGCACTTGGCGATTTTGCACATAATCTACTTAAGGACGTTTTTATGAATGAAATACGCTGGATGAATAATATTTATCATTTTGATATATGCAGTCATGGACATTATTATTCACTTTATTGCACTTTATGGCACAGACTAGCACTTTTTGCTTGCAGACTTTGTTTGCTATCTTGAACTTTACATACACAAGGCTATTCATTTATTCCTATATGCTGCACTTTACTGTTTCACTTTATATATTTGTGATTTTAGCGCTGCACTTCTATATTCATAAATTGAAAGTACATGCTTACTGAACATACACTGTACAGTCCCTTTTACACTACAATAACATTAGTCCAACTCTGAACAGATGACATCTGTAATAAACATTGTAAATAGAATTGTTGCTGACACTGCTTTGTTTACAGGAGGATATGGACCTTAAGGCTCTGGGATTTGATGTGGCAGATGGAGTAAACGAACCCTTCTTTCCAGGGGACAGCGGCATTTTTGTGACAAAGGTTGACAAGGGCAGCATTGCTGATGGACGCTTAAGGTACATACTTTTTCAAGTAAAATATTGTTTGTGGGTATTTTGTTTTGTTAGACTAGTTTAAGAAAGGAACATTTTTAATAATTAACTGTTGATGACTTTTAGTACATTGGTAGTGTTGTCTCCCTTTTCTTGCTTTCTTCCTAATTCTCTCCTTGCTCACCCTTGTCTCTCTGTCCCTTACACTCGTTCACTCTTTTGCCCCCTCCCCTTTCCTCCCTCTGTCTGCTTTTCTTGAAGGGTTTTCTAACTTGCTCTTATAATAAATAGTCTTCCTGCTCTTGATTTGCTACTATATTATTAGGAAATATACTGTACATTGATCAGCCATAACATTATGTCCACCATAACCCATCAAGGCATGGACTCCACTAGACCTCTGAATGCATGCCATGGTATCTGGCACGATAACATCAGTAGCAGATCCTTTTAAAGTAGTTGTGAACCCTTACATATACCCAGTGAAGGGACTGGCCTCAGGTGATACTTAGAGATGAAAAAAAAATCCTCCTACATAAGTTGTACCTGTATATCGGTAGTATTCTTTTCTCTACATCTGTTCAATGTCCACAATTTCTAAAGTTTGTCTGGGGTTTCAGAAGACGGGGCAGGGGGTTGAAATTACACACTGCAGAGCTTAGTAAGGAGACCTGAGAGATAAATGGAGGAAAGGGACACACCCCCCTTTCCACAGCTCACATGAACAGATCTGATGCTGTCCATTACAGGCTGTGTGCTTGAGGTCCTTTCACTGTCACCTGTTTTCTCTTGATGTCAGGAAAACTTGCCAGATGTGATTAATGCTGATAGCAGAGGAACTAAGCAGCAGACGGAAATGACACTTAGTGCTCTTAATTGAGACAAGTACACATTATAGAAGGATACTTTTTGTTAATATTCCATGTCAAAGTTCACAACCACTTTAAGTCCTGTAAGTTGCGGGTTGAGGTTTCAATGGATCAGACTGTTCAATTGGATTGAGATCTGGAGAATTTAGAGGTCAAATCAACTCCTCATTCTCTGTGTTCCCCAAACAATTCTTGGATTCATTAGACCAGGCCACCTTCTGCCATTGCTCTGTGGTTCAGTTCTGATTTTCATGTGGCCATTGTAGACACTTTTGACTGTGAACACTGGTCAGCATGGGCACACTGATCTTCAGCTACGCAGTCCCATATTCAACAAACCGTAATGCACTGTATGTTCTGACACTTTCTATTGCAACCAGAATGAACTTTTTCAGCAATCAGAGCTACAGTAGCTATGTTATTGGATCGGGCTACACAGGCCAGCCTTCACTCCCCATGTGCATCAGTGAGCCTAGACTGCCCATGACCCTGATGCTGGTTCACTGATTTTCCTTCCTTGGACAGCTGTAAACTGAGAACATCCCACAAGAGTTGCAATTTTGGAGTTGCTCTGACCCAGTCATCTAGCTATTAAAATTTGGCCCTTGCCAGTCACTCAAATCCTTATGTAATAATGTATATAGACACAGACATAATTATATGGCTTTTATTTCACTTGGGAGTTCCACCACCTCTGGTTCAGGCCCTGTGCTCCCTTGCCACCACTGTCACTTGTAAAAACAGAAGCCGGACTTCTGTGTTTACAAGTGACAGCTTGTCTCCAACAGCTCCCACAGATCTGATCACCTGAGCGTCTCCCACCGAGTGCAGGATGGGGACAATAGAGATGCAGGTGCTCGGGGTGCAGTACGGATTCCGATACACCCACTGGGTGATCTCCCTGCAAGTGAGAGAGGCATAGCCACCTAAACTGAAGCAGCCAGCTGACTCTAGTGCCTCCCTGCACAGATTATTATAGCAACAAAAATAAGACAAGTGAAAGGGGGGGGGGAAGAAGAAGAGAGTAGTGGAAGAGTGTTCCATGAAGAGGTCAGAGCTGGAGAAGGGTGAAAGTGAGATGTGGATGGGGGACGCAGAGGTAAGCAGCTGTGGAAGAAGGCTGAACTCTGCACTCTGTATACAGCGTACCTCTGAACTCTGCACTCTGTGACCCACCTTCCCTCCCAATGTGATACACTCCTAGTATTTAACGCCTCTCTTAGACCCTCCCACTGTAAGTGAAATTGACCACACCCACTATTTGATGCAGTTTGGGTGATTTTTGGGGGATCATATGTATGTCTGACCAACACTGTGTAAAATGTTGCATAATAAACACGACGGTTCAAATTTCAGGGTGAATGATTGCCTCTTGAAGATAAATGATGTGGATCTCACAAACAAGGATCGTAAGCAGCTAATTAAAGCTGTATTAAGTGGAGGGGATGTCATTAACATGGTAATTCGTAGAAGAAAGTCCCTTGGCAATCGAATTGTCAGTCCTCTTCATATCAGCTTGGGTGGCCAAAAAGGTGACTTTTTTTCTTTCTTTTTTTTTTTTTTTAGGTACAATAAGTAAAGGGCTTTTCCAGTTACATGCATTGAACAAGTTCTTTATTTTAAGTGTCAACAGGCTTCAATGGGAAAATGCAGCATACGTTTGACATTTGACAATTTGAGAAGCTTCTGTGGCCATTCAGAATTCATCACAGGTGCTGTGTGTTGACCTGTGTTTGATCCTGCTTTTCCATGCCCATGTACTTGTATTGGGAGAGAGAGAGTTCTGGACTAAACAAAAGCCCACACTGGCCACTAAAGGAGTCGAATAGGTGTTCTGCTATGGTTTTCTAATGATGTTTTTTTTTCCTTCTATATTGCTTGCCACAGACAGCGGTATCTCCTTGGAGACTGGTGTGCTGGTAGCAGCTGTGATGTCTGGGAGTCCTGCTGCCAAGGAAGGAACACTTATGCCTGGTGACAGAGTGGTGGCTGTAAGTGTGCTCTTGCACTTGTTGCTTGCCATACTTTGGGGAAAAAATAAGTTCTGATTTGTCAACTGTGACATAATATGATTGTGACAGTTCAACTCTTTGGTACATGTGTGTGGTTTATCCGTTGGTGTGATGTTGTAGTAAAGCATTGCAAACCCCCATGATGTTCATAGTGCATTAATCCATATCAGCTAATCTAAAATCCTATCTTTACAGACTTTTTTTTTTTGTTTGTTTTTTTGTTACTCTTTATTAGACATTATGTTTCATCATTCTTTTTTACAACACAATTACACATAAGACATTTTAGAACCACGGACAATTAGTTAATTGTCTCCGGCAAAAGGGATGTTCGATTCCTATCGCCTGGGACATGTAGTTCCGGGCTTCGGGCAGGTAGTTTATTTTTTTCTACCTTTTAGCCTTGTTGCAAGCAAGCAGCGAGCTCACCTGTCAAGTGGATTGCTTCCACACAGTGGCAGCCTTCCCTCCCCTTGTCCTAACCCAGAAGTAACATTATGATATCACTTCCGGGTCCTCTTTGAGAGATTCCCGACCATGGAAGCCGGGAAAGAATGTAATGTGGTGCGATGTGCACTGCATTACATTCAGTGGAGCACAGGGGAGACATGCAGAGTCTTTTAGACCCTGGATGCCTCAATAAGATAACCTGTCACCAAAAAAATCATCACCATACAAATCATCCCCTATGTGATGAAGAAAAAAATTTTTTCTTGTAATTGTAGAAAATGAAAGTTACAAGAACATACCATTCCCCCCCCAAAAAAAATTGAGCCCACCCCCACATATACGCACGTACAAACGTAAAAGCACACGTTGGGGCGCCTATAAATTAAAACGTTGATTGCGATACACATGTCACATATCGTCACGCACACCAGACTGAGAGCAATAATTCTAGCAGCAGAACTCCTCTGTAACGCTAAACTGATGACCTATCAGGAGCTTTAAATGTGCCGACCTATAGAAATTATATAGGGTACTGAAGTTCTTTGCCATTTCAGTGCGCACAAATTTAAGGTTTGACAAGTTGGATATCCATTTACTCGGTGAAACCTCATCTTTTATATTTTACAAAAAAAATAGGGTAATTTATTGCTTTTTTTTGTGCCCTAAAATTAACTTTTATTTTTTTACTGAAATGTTGCGGTAATATCATGCAGCATAAAAAATTAGAACTACCACTTTTATTCTAGGGTTTTTGCTTTCTGAAAATATATAACGTTTGAGAGTTTTGTGTAATCTTCAGGCCTATAATGATCTTAAAAGACTTGTGCAAAAAATGCAAAAACGGCTCTGGGAGCGAAAGGGATAAAGGATAAGCCCTGACCCACCTTTTCCTGAGGAGCACCCTATTAGTGCTCATTACACTGTAAGGTCATTCCCCTCCCTGATAGTCCCTGGGTGCAGTGCTGGAGACAGGCAGGGAGGGGAGGAGGATAGATACAGTGCAGTGTTAAAAATGTTAAATGTTTAAGTCACCATAAAGCCCCTTTTTGTTTTTAAAAGCCACAGAAATTCCTAATATCGCCTCCGATTTTAAATACAGTTTTAGTTAAAAAAAAATTTTTTTTTTTAATCTGGACAAGTAGATTGTAATGAGGGACAAGTAGATTGGGGCACCGATTTTTGGTTCCTGGACAAGTATTTTTTTCAAAAATGTCCACATCATAATAATTAGCATACACTCCTAATGCATTATAGACAAAATAATATATATATATATATACTCAAATCAAAATTACAAATTTATATATCAAAATTCATGAAGTGTTAACATTCCCTCAGTCTTCTAATTATACTATTGACATCCCATTTCCCCTATAACCTTTTTGACAGTTTTGACCTAAATTTAAATTTTACACTTTATTCAGATATTACTAATATCCCATGTTTTATTATCCCATACCTTGTAATCTCTCTCTAACTAATTTTAGAGGAACTACCTCTGTAGTATTCAACCATTTGTCCCATATTTTTATAAATTTGCCTGGGTTGCTTCTATGTTGGTATACCATATGTTTGTTTTGTACGGTTTTGTTTACTGCATTAACCCACATGGAGTGAGTTGGGGGGGTTTTGGATATCCATCTCACAAGAAGTTTTTGTGCTATAAACAGGCGAATAATCGCTGTGCAAACCTGAGATGGAAACCATTCTCTATCCAGCCCCCCCAAAACACATACCTTGTGATCCCTCAGGATACTAATGCTAAATACCCTATTAATCGTATCCATAACAAGGGTCCAATACCTGACCAATTTAGGGAATCTCCACATCATATGCATCAATGTACCCTCTTCATGTTCACATTGTGGACATAGAGTATCTTTCCTATGCTAACTAAACTGTTTTTGGGCAGTTCATTATGAACAATGTATAATAAACAACTGGGTACATTCCTGTGACTCAGACAGGGACACTTGTCCTACATTATCAAGAACATTAGTCCATTCCTCATTATTTATATGACCAATATCCATTTACCACTGCATTCTACATCTCAGCGATATTGCCTTTGATGTTTTCTGCAACAATTGCAATTATAATCTGATTAAGAATTATAGTTATGGTATAGACCCATTATGTGAATTTAGACTGTGTTTGAATTGCATGCCTAAGCTGCAAGTATTGAAAGAAATATTTGGTAGGTAGGCCAAATTCCTCTTGTATAGTATGAAAGATTTTCATACTATACAAGCTATATCAGAAGCTGGCTGTGATATAACTTGGGAATATACTCAATGCCCTGTATTTGCCATTGATCAAATCCCTGTAATTTGAATAATTCAGGGGTAATTCACATTGGAATATTCTAGGACAATTAATATAGCCTTTATATTCGCAGTAAGACTTGATCTTATTCCATACTCTCTTATCTAACATAGGGTATTGCCTAACTGTTTCAAATTCACCAGCTTCTAAACTATCCACCAACCCTTTACCTCTCAATAGCCCTGATATTATTTTTCTAATGGGGTCAGTACTCAAATCCCGTTTCCAACCTGGTAAGTGCTGGAGCTGTGCCGCTTAGTAATATAGGAAAGACTTGGGGACCTCCCCCCTTTCCTTTTCCTCCTGCAGCTTTTATAATGTAATCCTTGAGCTACTCTTTTTCCATGATAACATATGAAACGCAATCTCCAACCGTTTAAAAATAGATATAGGAAGCCACAGCGGTGCATTATATAAAATGTAAAGCAATTGTGGCACCCATATCATCTTTATAAGGTTGAAACTACTGAAAGGGGTAGTTTGCACCAGCTTGTAGTTTTCTGTTTAAATTTAGCCAGCAGTGGGGTTATATATTTAAGCTAACTTATTGCAACATATGTCTATGAATAGTTATCCCTAAATATATACTGTAAATGATTCAACCTCCTTTTATTTGGGAGGCAACTGGTGCTAAGGGATCCCGAAGAGGGTCTAGCGGTAGGAGGGTAGACTTACTCCAGTTTATGGTAAAGCCTGAAAATGATCCAAAGATGTTAATAAGGGGGAAATCAGGTGTTCTATAGATGTGGTCATGCCATCTTTGCAGACTTGATTACAGCAAACTGAATTCTGATTTGTTGCCATAGATTATTGTATTTTGAAATTCTCACTGTCATTTTGCTTTGCTTTTATTCAGTAAGCCTGCACTTGTTTATGAACTGGCTTATCTTTTTTCACTGTATTCTAAAACCTTTTCTGTATAATAGATTAATGGCATAGCTCTAGACACCAAGTCCATCACTGAATGTGAAGCTCTTCTGAGAAGTTGTCGAGATTCACTTAGTCTTTCTCTTTTAAAGGTATTTGAAAACTTTATTTAAAACCTTAGTCTTTTGATTATAGTGTACCAAGTATATCTGCTATTAAGAGTTTAGGAGAGCATGAATTGATGCACATAATCCGGTCTTGAATAAAATAGATGGCTATGTGTTTGTTTTTGGATGTACTGTCAATTAGTAGTAATTAGCATACATATTTGGGCCTGTAGCAGTAGATCCTTTTTTTTGGATAACACTTGCTTTTAAAAAGTTTCTGGACAACAAACAATCGATACATGCAGTGTGATCCATGAAACCATGGGGGGGGGGGGGTGTTGTTTCTCTTAAATACACAAAGAAATGGGGAGTTATTGTTTTTAACTGTATGTCAGGAAAAAATGGCGAAAGAAACCAGTACATCTCTGCAATACATAAATATTTTAAGGGCTCGTTCACACCATCTGCGGAGACCTGTAGTTTTCTGCAGCAGAAAACCTTAGGTCTCTACAAGACTCAAGGAATCAATGGTTTCCTATGTGTCTCGTTCACACCAAAACACGTGTGAAGTCCAGTGTGAAGCTGTGTAGGATTATGCAACATGTCTGCAGTTTCCCTCACAGCTCCACACTGGAATGCTGGCAAAATGGATCACACCGCTCTGCAAGCCTCCCATGTGACAGGAGGGAGGGAATGCAGAGCGGTGCTCTGAGTATACAGCCGGCCTTTTCCTCCTCATGTTGGCTTGGATGGTGCTTTTCAGGTAGGTGTCTGATTTTGAAAGGGTACTGTCAGCGAGGAACAGAATGGCGGGAAACACAAATGCTGCATGTGAAGAGGGGGACAGCAATGGGGACAGAGATGCCATTATGTGAAAAGGGGGACAGAGAGGGGGCGAAGATGCTATTATCTAATGAGAGGGACAGAGATGGAGCTGCGATGCTATTATGTCAAGGGGGGGCAGAGATGGGGCTGAGATGCTATTATGTGAAGAGGGGGGCTGAGATGCTATTATGTGAAGAGGGGGGCAGTGATGGAGTTAAGATGCTATTCTGTGAAAAGGGAAGCAGAGATGTGGTTGAGATGCTATTATGTGAAAAGGGAAGCAGAGATGTAGTTGAGATGCTAATATGTGAAGAGGGGGGCAGAGATGGCATTATGGGAAGGGGGGGGGAATGGGGCTGAGATGCTATTATGAGAAGAGGGGGACAGAAATGGGGCTGAGATGCTATTATGTAAGGGGGAGGACAAAGATGTGGGCAGAGACATCGGTAACAGAATAACGTTATGCGATGAGGGGCACAGAATAATGGGCATTGATGAGGACCGAATGGGGGCAAAGTTGAGGATGAAGCTGATGACATGACAGATGAGGGGGGCGCTGATGGCGGGGGGAAACCGATGAGGTGGGCACTGATAATGAGTGGACATTGATAGCAGGGGACAGATAATTAATTAGTGTACTGATCGTGGGGGGACAGATGAGGGGGCCAATGATGGTGGATGACGGTTCACTCATCTGTCACCTACCATCACTGATTGTAGAGGACAAATGAGGATAAAACTGAAGGCGGGTGATATATGAGCTCATGTCAAAGCTTACTGCACTTCAAAAAGGGCAAACTGTTGGTCCGGAGAAGACTGAGTTTTGAACTCAAGACAGACTTGAGCTCTTCAGTCACTTTTGCAGAAGTTGTTTGCTTATTCCGGGTCACAATCCAGCTCAATGTCCTTTTTTTGTCTTTCTGTCAGTTGACCATGTCGACCGTGCCTATGCTTTATGGATGACCTTTTCCCAGGAACTGTATATGCAGTCCTAACTTTTGATGCTGTACCTTGTGACACCGCAAATAAATAGGCAACTTCAGTCACAGTAGCACCAACTAGGCGGAACCAGAAATTTGCCCTCTTTGGCTCAGTAAGCTCTGATGTGACAGATGAGAGGGGCACTGAGGGTGTGGGAACACTGAAGGCAGGGGACAGATAAGGGGGCACTGATGGTGGGGGAGAGATGAGGACACTAATGGCAGGAGACAGATGAGAGGGGGACAGATGAGGGGGTCCCTGATGAGCATTTTCTGATGAGGATTCTCTGAGTGGGGAACTGATGAGGGGAATCTGATGGGGTGTCTCTGATGTGGGGATCACTGATGAGGGGGTGATGACAGTCTGTGAATAACAGATGTGCATGTAAACTGATGTCAATGTGCATGAAAACTGAGGTGAACTGATGTGAAACTTTTATGTCTCTGCAAGTAAAATCTGTGCAGTTTTCCCATTAGTTTTCATGCACATTTGGGGTGAATGATCCCTAAGAGATAAAACACAGGAAAATTCGTACCAGAAATTTAAATATCTGTTCTAAATGAAGTATGCTGCTAACTTCCTGTTAGAGCTGACATATTGCTTTTTCTGTACTGAAATCCCAACCAGCTCTACTTGCTGGACTAAAAATCTTCACCCGTCCGAACCACTCCCTTTTCCCACTCCACATGCATACATTAATTTCTTTCCCAGCAAAGTAGTGGTTCCTTGACTCCCGAGAGCCTGCCCACACACTTTGTGCAGAGAAATTGCTCCTATAAGTGGAGATGAGGAGCCTAAGTCAGTAGAAGCTGCGCTCCCAGCACTTTTCCCACAAAAAATGACAAGCCTGTTGATAGTTTGCAATAAAGGCTGTTTCTCGCAACATGAACAAGGTAAAAGAAAAAAAAAATTGGACATTCTTTAGAGAGGAAGAGGAAGGTTTGACAGTAACTTGAGTTTTGCTTGGACATGAACTTTAACTACACGGATCTACAAAGAGATGTCATGCACAGTACAAACTTTATAAAATACAGTACATCTCAGCCTGTTACAGATGTTACATTAAAGTGGAGCTCCACCCAAAAGGGGAAGTTCCGTTTTAAGGCCTCCTTCCCTGACCCTGTTTGTGAAATGGAGTTTTTGGGGAGGAGGGTGGAACATAGGCAATCAGAAGTGGAAGTTCTCCTCAGCCTCCACCAACCCCCCTTCCTCTGGTTCCTCAGACGAGAGAATCTTGTTCCTCACATTCCCTTTTTGCAAACTCCAAGCAGGCTTTCATGAGGAGAGGCTTCCGTCTAGCCAATCTGCCATAAAACCCAGATCAGTGGAGCGCTGTGGTGAAGGTTGCCTTTCTGGAACTTTGTCCCATCTCTGGAGCTCAGTCAGAGTGACCATCAGGTTCTTGTTCACCTCACTTACGTCCCGATTGCTCAGTTTGGCCAGACAAGCAGCTCTTGGAAGATTCCTGGTTGTTCCAAGCTTCTTCTCTTGGGAACCTTCAGTGCAGCAGAATTTTTTTTTTCTTTGTAGCTTTCACCAGATCTGTGTCTTGCAATAATCCTGTCTCTGAGCGCTGCAGACAGTCCCTTTGACCCATGGGTTTTGCTCTAATACAGTATGCATTGTCAGTTGTGAGGCCTTTTATAGAGGGGTGTGTGCCTTTCCAAATTGTATACAATCATTTTAATTTACCACAGGTGGACTCCAGTCAGTTCTAGAAACATCTCAGCAGCAATGAAGAGAAATGGAAGGCATCTGAGCTAAAAGTGTTGTTGCAAAGAGTCTAAATACTTTTTGTCATTGTGGTATTTCAGTTTTTCTTTTTCGTACATTTGCAAACATTTCTAAAATTCTGTTTTTTCAGTTTGTCATTTTAGGGTACTGAATGTAGATTGGGGAAAAATTAATTTAATCAACTATAGTATCAGGCTACAACATAACAAAATTAAAAAAGTTAAGGAAGTCTGAATACTTATTAATTGCACCATATACCCTAATATGTAAGGCTAAGCCATACGTGTCTCAAGTTTTGCCCAATTCCTTCTTAATTGATGGAAATTCAAGCAATGGATGACCCTGTTGACACACCACCCGTATGTGGGTCGGTGAGTAGGGTTGGATTGTTGAATAAAAAGAGACTGCATCCAGTCCAATGCAGTTACTGTCTGGGTATTTAGACAGCCATTGGTGCTGCATCTGTCTAAATGCAACAGCCAACAGCAGATATTCCTCGGTCTTCTTTGAGAGGAATCTACAGGTATATGGCTAGTATATGTGCACATATAATAGAAATGAAAGTTCAGCCAGGCAGTTTGGTTTTGGAAAAGGTTTGCAAAAGTACATTGCCAATAAATCTACAGGTCTGATGGCTAATTCTACTATCTTAATCATACAGTACAGGACGCAGGCGACTTATTCATACACCATGGGTTATAGCTCTGTATCTTCAGGTGATTGTACACTGGGAAATATTTAGAGGATATTTAAATGGAGTCCTAACCCTAAAGCTGCTCACACTAACCTTATACCCAATAAGTGTATGAACCAATAAATCCCACAGTGTAGCGCTAGCACAAAACTAAATAATAAATGGTGAATAATAAACAAATAAATGCAATATTAGTGCACATTGATTAATCCCCCTGACATCCACATCAGAGGGATCCACATATAAATAAATATATGAAAGTTGATAAATTAAGTGTAACTTGTGAATTCCCTCTCATTGGGAATATATGCAGTGCACATAGTGAAGTGTCATCCGTACACACAAATAAGTGAAATGCCACTAATAAGTGTACAAAACCAACTGCAAACAAATACTGTAAAAAGTCCCAAAAACAACAACACATATGGTAGTGGTCCAACTTCACTCTCATGCAGTTATAGTGATGTGTAGGTGATCAACAGGTGATAATCCTCCAGTGGCCAGAATACCCCCTCACTTCCTTACATAGACCCCAAAGGGCCAGCTCGCTTTGGGGATCAACACTCACCAGCACTCTCCCTCCCAGCATGCACTGAGGCCAAGGGGCGGAGCCACAGGGGATCTCTGTGGCTCCCCTTGATCCCCTGTGGCTCCGCCCTTGGCCTCGATGCATGCTGGGAGGGAGAGTGCTGGTGAGGGGTCGGCTGGAGGGAGCAGATCTGGAGGATCCTGAGAATCGGCCGGCGTTGTCGTATGGGTTTTCACAGCACAGGGATGCTTGCTGATAGCTGGTTGGAGGCTGGAGACGTATACCACCATTGAGGGGAAGCCAGGGAGGAGTCTGTCCTTGTAGGATCTGTTGATCCCCAAAGCAAGCTGGCCCTTTGGGGTCTATGTAAGGAGGTGAGGGGGTATTCTGGCAACTGGAGGATTATCACCTGTTGATCACCTACACATCACTATAACTGCATGAGAGTGAAGTTGGACCACTACCATATGTGTTGTTGTTTTTGGGACTTTTTACAGTATTTGTTTGCAGTTGGTTTTGTACACTTATTAGTGACATTTCACTTATTTGTGTGCACACTGGGAAGCTTTTGAAAACATGCCTCCCACCCTGGGGGGCCTCACCTATAAATCTTCCCCGCTCCATGTATCTCTGTGCTAGTGTCTGTAGGTGATGGACCTCTTCTCTCTCTCTAAGAAACTAGCTTCACTGCTTTATTTTTTTTTCCTAAATAATTCTTTAGTCAACTTCACTGACTACAGAAACCCTGTATCCAGATTGACACAACCTCTGTAAAATGTTGGGAACCGTACCTGGACCCTGCTCTGTGGGGCTGGAATGTAATGTTGCTTCGTGTACTGGATTGTGCGTATGGGGGCTCACCGTGACACAACGCATTGAGTTATCAGCAGGGTGCTTTAGCGGTCCAGGGCCATGGTCCACAATGAAACTCAGTCCCTGAAGATATCTTGGGGGTATGCCCATCATGACAGGCAATGCCTAGACTTTTTTACACAGTCCAGGGAGTGTGGGAGGACAGGGCCACCCTGTGCATTTGACTTTCACTGTGTACAGTTGGACTATATTTTGAATATATTCACTTTACAGTGTAAAATTTTCAAACTTGGTACTAAAATGTATCCACTCAGAGCTAATTCTCCAGTGGATTACCAGGTATTATATCATGCCACTGGTCACATACTTTAACACCACTTCTGCCTCGAGCTCTCCTAAGGCTACTCAGGTGGTTCCTGCCACCCTTTTGCCACAAGGATTTATTGTGGACAGTCTATAACTGAGTTACGGCATACTCCTGCTGGACACTCTTACCCTATCTCTCACACTGTACTCAATGATTACCCTAAAGGGGAGCACCCCCACTTATAGCTCTGGCAAAGACCAGGTGAAAGGGAGCCAACTCTAAACAGCAGGTGGACATTTTGCTTTGCGGAAGGCCAACTCGGCCTTAGAGTGATGATCCCTCACTTATAGCAGAGAAGAAACTGATCTGAACATCAGCTACAGCATCAGATTCTAGCTCTCTTTCTGGCACCCTATATACAGTCTATTTGACTAAAGAATTTTCTGCATCTTTGTCATGGTTTCTTTGACAAATTAGGGCTTTAATTCAGACATTTTTGTTTAGAGAAAAAAAAAAGCCCACCTTTTCTTACTCCTGTGTCTCAACTAGAGTCAGATCCTGAAATGCTGGTACTATATGATGCGTAATCACAGGGGAATGAGGAGGCTGGTGAGGCAGTGTTGTTGAAAGCTGCAGAAGATCTCTCCCCCACAGTGTCAGTATATTGAAGAGGGAGCTTCCTCCCAGACTTTGTTTTTAAGATCTAAGTTCAGCCCTTCATTCCTACACACGGCCTGGAACGAAAAGGCCACCAAGCCTTCTCTCAAGTCGTCTTCCTGCCCTCACTCTTAGGAGTGGAGGGACATCTGTGGAAGTGTGCATCTTGCTGGACTACAGACATCCCAGACATATAGGTTGTTTCAAGGACTTACAAAGTCCTAAACTCTACCTTCTCCTTCTGTCAAATCACCTACAAACTGTCAGTTTTGCAAAAGGCCATACATCACCTTGTACCATGTAGTTGTGTCGCTAGTGTCTTCACAGCACAGGTCCAAAGAATTCTACGAAAACCTGTTCATGGTACCAAAGCGTGACTGAGGTACCCTTCCTATCCTGGGCTTAAACTCCCTCAGCAAATTCTTTCTAACAGGGTGTTCACAAAACTTCTTCCATGCTTTCTGACTTCTTCTGAAGGAAGCATCCCCTTCACATCTTGCAGGAAATGTCCATAAGTCTATTCAGCTGCTTCAGGCCTTTGGATTGATGATCAGTTTTCAAGATCTGTTGTACAGCCTCTCATTTTCCTACAATATCTAGACCTAATTCCAGATACATCTCAAAAAGCTTTTAAGTACCTTGTCTTAAGCTAATTCTCAACTGCCAATATTCAACAAATCCAACAATGAGGTTCACCATGAGAGCTCTGGGTAACAGGGTTGCTCATTATAGACAGTCCTTTACCTAGCATTAGAAATTCTGTTACTAAACCCTTCTATCAGAATAGATAGAAAGCACTTTCCCTGGAATTACCCATTTCTTTTTTCTCCCTACACACAAAATTTCTTGTCCAGTTGGATCCCAATTTAACTCTGACAGTGGGAAGATTCTTACAATGGGGGAAAGGTTGCTCGGACTGAGGAGTAGTCTCCCAATCTTAGATGGTTTAAAGAACATAGCAAAGGGAGGAGGCCACACTCCTCCAACAACACCTTAGAGCTCAGAGCTGTCAGGAAATCTCTACATACAGCACTGGACCATCCCTTTTTAAAGCGACACCAAAATAGAGTGCTATCCAACATTGTCATCACAGCGGCTTATACCAACCATACAGAGGAGCATGAAGAGCTTGGCTGCCTTGAATGGTACAAACCCATTTTCTCTCATGGACAAAAACTCACTGTCCAGTGACATCTCCAGTCCACATCCCAGAAGTGGACAATTGGCAGAGGATTATCCTAGTCATCACTATCTGTAACAGGGAAAATGTTCTCTTCAATATATTACACCAAACATAGGAGATGTGGGCATCCTGGTCTCCAAATAAAACAGCAAGGTATCCTTCCTTGTTCCCAGGATCCACAATGCTCTTGCTCTGGCATCAGATACTCTAGTTTTTCACTGGTCTCAGTTCAGTCTACTTCTTCTTTTCCTCTACTGAGCATTATGTCTCGCCTACTCCACTAAAAAGAGTGAGAGGAGGAGACCATGATTCTTCTGGTACCAAACTGGTCCAGAAAAACCTGGTACACGGACATTCTCAGACGTTTTGCAGGGGACTCCAGCCTCTTTTCTCGAGGTCCTGTATTCCAATCTGCTGCATAGTCTTCATCTTTATTGGCATAACTGTAGAAACCCAGGTCTTAAAAGATAGAGGGGTCTCTTAAGCTGTCATTTGCTACCTTGCCGAGCGCAGGAAATGCCACATCCAGGAAGATTATAGGCATACCTGAAAATCTTATTTTGCCTGTAGTGAGAGCAGCCTATTGAATCCCACAGTTTACTCTATCCCACATCTTGCCCTCCTACAAACAAGTATGATCATAGTTTACCTCTTACCACCCTAATAAGGCAAGTTTCCGTCTTATCTTCAAAAGGCCTCTAATTTCACCTTCCCACACAGGAAACCTTTCATTTAACCTTTTTCTTGCATTGCGAAGCCCCTCCCCCCCTTTTGTAGCACCCTTTGCGCCCATGGAACCTGAACTTAGTTCCTTATCTCATCAGGGATATTCTTTAGAATCTTACAAGTAGGGTAGCCTTTTCTGGTAACCTTAACGTCAGGCTCATCTCAGAACTGGTGGCTCTTTTCTGCAGAGAGCCCCTACGCCATGCTTCACAACGACTAGGTCATGTTATGCCCAAGGCCATCCTTCTTTCCAATGGTGGTTTCAGCGGTCCATCTTTATGACAACATTGTTCTGCCATTCTAGTGACTTGCTCCTAAGCATCTTAAGTCTCGCTACATGATCTGAACTTTGTCAGATCCATTAGAGCACACCTGAAAGCTGCTACTTCTTTTAGACTGAGTCTTTGTTCTTTCTCCTCACAGAGGTTACCTCACTTTAAACCCACCATTGGTAGGTGGATAAGGTGTTTGATCGCTAGAGCTCTATCAAAAACAAACAGCTCCTCCTGCACTGTTATGCGTACACTCCACCAAATTGTTGGAGCATCTTGGGCATCAAGCCTCTGGTGACCAACTCTGTTAGGCTGCCACCTGTTCATACTTTGAGCTATCAGGTGCATGCCTACCTTCTAATGCAGCTTTTGACCTCCAAGGTTCTTGCAGCAGCACTCAGTACCTGGGTAATTTTTACCCCTGTTGTATTGGGCCTGTTGATACAGTTCTTTTGTTTAGTTTTTGCCTGTCCTTAAATTCATTTCCTGTACTGCACGATTAAGATAAGTGGAATTTTTCTGTAAATTCGGTATCTTCAAGTACAGTACAGGAAGCTAATAGTCTTTCCCCAGGCCTGGTAAATTTGCTGGAAATAAAAATGACCAAAAAATAGGTATAACAATTTGGACTTGGACCCTAGATGCGGAGCAGTGTTTTTGCTTTTCTTAGTACCCACCCTCATAAGCAGAACATTCGTCCCCAGAGGTATTTGTGTGATAACAATGAGAGAAGAATATTATAGGGAGTACAAATCCTGTTCTATATCAATAAAGAATATCATAAAATGTACATTGCTAGTCAGTGAAATTGATCAATTTTTTTAACACTTAATTTATCGTAGTCAATTTATGTAGTGTCCCCAAAGTCACCTGAAGATGTGTTATTGTTTCTTGTTTACTATAAAATTATAAAATTGTGTGTTGGGTTTTTTTTTTGTTTACAATTTAGGTATTTCCACCAAATACATCGTGGAGTGGACAAAACCTCTTTGAAAACCTTAAGGAATCATGTCGTGTTCTACCATCAAATATTCACACTCATAATAAGAGAAACCTGAAGAACAACAGCTCAACACAAACTGACATCTTCCACCCAGATATGATTGATCATAAAAAGGAGATGGGAGATTGCAGTGGATCAGACAGAGCCCTTCAGCTGAGCTGTCACAGCCACTCAGAACATAGTTTGGGATCACTTGGGGGAGAGGTCTTTATTGGTCGTGGGTATGACTTGTTAGAAGAAGAAGGACGACCGCTTGGGTACCCAGATGCTATTGCGGATGTTATAGTTGATGCACCTACAGGCAAGAGGAGCAGTGGTACATGGCCTAAAGTTATGGTTAGCCCAGGACACTCTCAGAATGAGTTCACAGTCTTCAAGAGACCCAGGCAGAGAAAATCCATATTTGATCCAGATACCTTCAAGAGACCTCAGACTCCTCCAAAACTCACCTATTTCCCTTCTGGTCCAATCATTGTACACTCTCCCCAGCCTTCAAAGGTGGACAGGCCACCAACACCCCCAACTCCTCCAAAACGAAGTGACTCTATTAAATTTAAACATAGACATCAGTCTAGCTCTGCTTCTGATTCCACAGTAACTGCTGGCTCACCTCCTACTAGCCCATCCCCTGCTTCTATCTCTTCTGGCCAGGAAGGCTCCCACAAGATACAGCATAGTAGGGGTGTTGGGAAATGCTGCAGAGATGATGGGACAGACTGTGCCTTGCCAGGATGCAGAGGTGGTGGGGAAGTAGAAAGCTGTTTACAAAGAGCAGAGGAACCAGAAGTAAAAAGGCCAAGACCACTGTCTGCTCCAGCACTAAAGCATCGCCTAGCTCCTGTATCCATTCCTCACCATGCATTGCAGGTGATTATTCTGTTCTAATCTGTGTATTTTTATCTGCCAACTTTATTTCTGTGTTACATAATCAGCATGTAAGTTTACCTGCTTTGTGTTTTAAAGGATAATTAATGCACATTTTTGGCAGGTATGTGTAGCTGTCTGCCCTTACCTCTGATACGGGTAGACAATTATTTCAATCCAGGAAGCTTAATGGACTGAGAGCACTCAACAGCATCCTCGCAGTTAATTGAGAACTACAAACCATCAGCCACAAAGGATGACAGTCTTTGTAGGCATTCATTCACAGAACTCTGTGAATGAATGATGTAGTCATGGGGGCGGTGTTCCACACAGTTGCACTCTTTTTTTCAAATTGTGACAGTGGATTTAGGGAGAAAGTCCATGGCCCACTGTCATAGGGAGGATGGGGGATTGGGAGGAGAGCTGCAGGAACAGGAACATGTTACGTTTCACCCTAAAAATGGGTGGAACATACTGGCACAAAGGATAAGTTCACCTTTGCAAACGTGTAGTGAGTATTCTCGGCCACTAAACTGGACTTGTATTTTCTTCATTGCTACAATTCCCTAGCTAGCTTGATCTTTATATGGAGTGTTGAGTTTTAAAAAATCATGACCAAATAGCAACTCAAGGCACTTTTATTATTTTTTTTTTTTAGTTTTGAATAACATAGAGAAAGCATTTTCAGATTTTTATTTCTCTCTGTAACTCCATTGTAAAGCTTTTTCATTTCCCATCCTTGTGCATACAAGAGATGGGGTTTATGGGCATCACTGGAACAGGAATGCACAGACATTGACATCACAAAAACTAACACATTCGTTTCTTTCTGTACTGATGAGAAATAATTCAAAATCTATCAAAATGGTCAAACTTTAAGAAAAAAAAAAAAGCCTGATAAGGCTCAAAACCTTCCCTGCTCTATCAGACATTAAATAAAATGAGTTGGGCATTAACACAGCAACTGATTTAACCACTTCCCGTCCGGCCGCTGTTTATAAACGGCAGGACGGGACACCTACAGGAGCGGGTTGCCGTCTCTAAACGGCACCTTGCATCTGAGGCTCGTGCGCGGCTCCTAGAGCGCGCACCCGCGAGCCCGATGATCGCCGAGTCCGACGGACACGGTGGATTACGTGACATGGTATGGGACCAATGAAATCGGTCCCATACCATGTGATCAGCTGTGTCCAATAAGGACACAGCTTAAGTGTAAACAAAAGCCGCATGGTGCGGCTTCCGCCTCCTTCTCCTCTCACGGAGTTGTCTGTGAGAGGAGAAACAGCGAAGAAAAGGGCTGTAGCTAACTGCCCTCCACCTCAGTGACACCTGATCGCCCCTAAAGTGTCCCTGATCGCCCCTAAAGTGGCCCCGATTGCCCCACGTGTCCCTGATCACCCCAATAAGTGGCCCTGATCGCCCCAACAAGTGGCCCTGATCGCCCCCACAAGTGGCCCTGATCGCCCCCACAAGTGGCCCTGATCGCCCCCACAAGTGTCCCTGATTGCCCCCACAAGTGTCCCTGATTGCCCCCACAAGTGTCCCTGATTGCCCCCACAAGTGTCCCTGATTGCCCCCACAAGTGTCCCTGATTGCCCCCACAAGTGTCCCTGATTGCCCCAAGTGGCCCTGATTGCCCCAAGTGGCCCTGATCGCCCAAGTGGCCCAGCAGTGTCCCTGATCGTCAGTGTCCCTGATCACCACATAGTGGCCCAGCAGTGTTCCTGATCGCCACAGTGTCCCTGATCGTCACAGTGTCCCTGATCGCCGCAGTGGCCAAGCAGTGTCCCTGATCGTCACACAAGTGGCCCAGCAGTATCGCCGCAGTGGCCAAGCAATGTCCCTGATTGCCACACAAGTGGCCCAGAAGTGTCCCTGATTGCCGCAGTGGCCCAGCAGTGTCCCTGATCACCGCAGTGTCCCTGATTGCCGCACAAGTGGTCCAGCAGTGTCCCTGATCGCCGCAGTGGCCCAGCAGTGTCCCTGATCGCCGCAGTGTCCCTGATTGCCGCACAAGTGGTCCAGCAGTGTTCCTGATCGCCACAGTGTCCCTGATTGCCGCACAAGTGGTCCAGCAGTGTCCCTGATTGCCGCAGTGTCCCTGATTGCCGCAGTGGCCCAGCAGTGTCCCTGATCGCCACACAAGTGGCCCAGCAGTGTCCCTGATCGCCGCACAAGTAACCCAGCATTGTCCCCGATTGCCGCACAAGTGGTCCAGCAGTGTCCCTGATCACCGCAGTGTCCCTGATTGCCGCACAAGTGGTCCAGCAGTGTCCCTGATCGCCGCAGTGGCCCAGCAGTGTCCCTGACCACCACACAAGTGGCCCAGCAGTGTCCCTGATCACCGCATTGGCCCAGCAGTGTTCCTGATCACCACACAAGTGGCCCAGCAGTGTCCCTGATCACCGCATTGGCCCAGCAGTGTTCCTGATCACCACACAATTGGCCCAGCAGTGTCCCTGATCCCCACATTGGCCCAGCAGTGTTCCTAATCACCACACAAGTGGCCCAGCAGTGTCCCTGATCGCCGGATAAGTGGTCCAGCAGTGCCCCTGATCACCGAAGTGTCCCTGATCACCGCAGTAGTCCAGCAGTGTTTCTGATTGCCACACAAGTGGCCCAGCAGTGTCCTGATCATCGCAGTGGCCCAGCAGTGTCCCTGATCGCCGCAGAAGTGGTCCAGCAGTGTCCCTGATCGCCGCAGTGTCCCAGCAGTGTCCCTGATCACCGCAGTGTCCCCGATTGCTGCATAAGTGGTCCAGCAGTGTCCCTGATCACCGCAGTGTCCCTGATTGCCGCAGTGGCCCAGATCACCACACAAGTGGCCCAGCAGTGGCCCAGATCACCACACAAGTGGCCCAGCAGTGTCCCTGATCACCACACAAGTGGCCAGCAGTGTCCCTGATTGCCGGACAAGTGGTCCAGCAGTGCCCCTGATCACCGCAGTGTCCCTGATCACCGCAGTTGCCCAGCAGTGTTTCTGATCGCCACACAAGTGGCCCAGCAGTGTCCTGATCATCGCAGTGGCCCAGCAGTGTCCATGGTCGCCGCACAAGTGGTCCAGCAGTGTCCCTGATCGCCACAGTGTCCCTGATTGCCACAGTGTCCCTGATCGCCACACAAGTGGCCCAGCAGTGTCCCTGATCACCATACAGTGGCCCAATCAGTGTCCCTGATCACCTTACAGTGTGCCTGTTCATAAAGTGTCCCTGATCTCTGCCACACCAGTGGATCCTGTTCACTGCCATCGTCTGTGAGGAGAGAGATCCAGTACAGCTAACTGTGAGTAATTTTCAGCCTTTGCACAGAGTTTACACACACTCACAAAACATTGCCAGCCATCTCACTGTATCTCTGATTTTTGCCCAACAGTGACTAGTGTGAACCAACTGCAGCCAGATATCTGTCCCTCACTGCAACACCATCCTGATCACTGCCATACCAGTGGGTCCTGATCAGTGTCAAAAATATGGCCAAAAGATCATATACAAGCGAGGAGGCATTTCAAATTCTGAGTATGACAGATGAGCGTGACGGAGAACTTAAAACATACCTTGGGGTGTTTGCTTTCCAAAATGGGGTCATTTTGTGGATAATTCCATTGCCCTGATGCTCCAGGACCTCCAAAACGGCAATAGGTAGTCAAGAAATTAGATGTGTAATTTTTGCCCTTAGAACGCTAACAGGTGCTTATTGGATGTGGAACCCCTCTATGTGGCCAGACTGTGAAAAAGTCTCACACATTTGGTATCGCCATATTCAGCAGGAGTTAAAGAATGCGTTTTGAGGTATCATTTTAAGTATGCCTATGCTGTGTAATAGAAATATCTCATAGATTGACAACTTTGCGTAAAAAAAAATACATTTTCATTTTCTTTTCACATTTTCCAAAAACGTGGCAAAAAATGAAGTCTTCAGAGGACTCCCCATGCCTCTTAAAACATACCTTGAGGTGTTTTCTTTCGAAAATGGGGTCATTTTGTGGGTAATTCAATTGTCCTGGTGCTCCAGGACCTCCAAAACTGTGATAGACAGTCAAGAAATTAGATGTGTAATTTTTGCCCCTAGAACGCCTAAGGGTGCTTATTGGATGTGGGGCCCTTCTATGTGGTTAGGCTGTGAAAAAGTTTTACACATGTGGTATCGCCATACTCAGGATGAGTAGCAGAATGTGTTTTGGGGTGTAATTGCAAGTATGCCTATGCCGTGTGAGAGAAAGAACTTGTTAAATGACAACTTTGTGGGGAAAAAAAAAAGAATTTTTTTTACTTTCATCATTTCCTTAAAAAATTGGCAAAAAATGACAACTTCAAAAAACTCCCCATGCCTCTCATTAAATACCTCAGACTGTCTACTTTCCTAAAAGGGGTCGTTTGGGGGGTAATTGTACTGTCCTGGCATTTTAGGGCCCCAAGAAATTATATAGGTAGTCCGTGCATCAGGATTGATACATTTTCAAATATATCAAATATATATACCGTGGTCTGTGGACTCTAACTTTCACAAAGACTAAATAATACACACTGATTTGGGTTATGTCTACCAACAAAATGTAGCACAATGGATTTTGGCCTAAATTTATGAAGAAAGTATATTTATTTGCAAAATTTAGTATCAAATACTAAGAAAAACATGTTTTTTTTCAAAATTTTCAGTCTTTTTTTCATTTTTCTAGCAAAAAATAAAAACCCCAGTGATGATTAAATACCACCAAATTAAAGCTCTATTTGTTTGAAAAAAATGATAATAATTTCATTTAGATACAGTGTTGTATGCCTGAGTAATTGTCATTCACAATGTGAGAGCGCCGAAAGCTGAAAATTGGCTTGGACAGGAAGGGGGTAAAAGTGTCCGGACAGGAAGTGGTTAATATATATCTCAGCAATATGATTTAAAACTACTGTGTTACCTCAACTCAATTTTTACCACTTTGGCTGAATCACAAGTTTGCGGTCTATAAATCTAAAACCTGCAACTGAATAATTTTTGTAACACGGCCAAAATGAAGATGGTCAAAGACAGGTCACTTCTCTGCATTAGAGTCAGCCATATAACCATAAAAACCCCTCTGGGTAGGTTCCACATATTTTTTGCTCACCTGCTTATCTGCAGAAATACATGACTTTTTGAGAATGCAGTCTGGTTTTAGAAAAGTAGAAAATCGTAACTTAAGGCTTGCTTGGAAAGTTGGGCGGCAAAAATAAAAAGTACAACCTACCAACAGCTGTGTAGTGCATGAACCTGCCCGATTTGGATAGTTTAAGAAGTTACTCATATTACATAGTTTTGGTAAATCAAAGATTTGATGTTCAGATTGTAACATTTATCCATTTAGATCTGCTAGCGCAACCATCATTTATATGACCATGGTCATATGTATGCAATCCTTAACTGTGGCTGCCTGGCATTTTATTTGTTTGCATTTTTATTGTCCCTTTTATCAGACTCAGAAGTTCTCTCCCAATTCAGAGGATCGCCTGTCTCCTGATATAGCTCATGAGTGGGTGCGTTCCCCCCGCCATAGTGACATTTTTACAACTTCCTTGTATGGATCTGGTATGTCAGGTGAGTAAAGGTTGAACAGTGTGCACATTTTCATTTGACTTTATAAAATTGATAACTATAACAGAACAGTAAATTGCTGAATAAGTGTTCATTGCCCAAGACTTGAGATTTGTAATTCATTTCAGGTACTGTCCCTCGGAGTCTGGCTCCTTGTCCTGCAGTTACAGCAGTTTGTAGAAACCCAATCTACACAGCCTGGAGCCACCGTGTACCATCTAATAACTGTCCTTCCTCCACAGGCCAAGTCTGCTCACAGCACCTACATCAGAGGTATTATTTCATAGCTTCTAAGCTATACGTTTGCTTTGTTGTGATTACTGGTGTGAGGAGGGAAATGCTGTCTGCGGCTGTGTGTGCTTTTGTGTATGACAAAGTAAGCATGTGGCTGAATGCAGGATAACAAAACATGTGCACATAAAATTGGACACTAAGGGGTCAATTCACTAAGAGATAAATACCGCATGAATTTTTGAGTTAAAATAACTCGTGGTATTTATTTTCACATTGATACAATGTATACATTTCACTTCTTGGCCAGTGCAGAATTCCTCGAATTGTTTAGTACATTTCTAAAATACCGCCAGCAAACACCTGGTGATAAATAACGAATGTGTGTATTTTTTAATGAATTGATTTTAATGATTTATCTCATATTTTTTTGCAGTATTTATCTCACTATTTTAACAAATGTGCGGTATTTACTTCACATTTGATATTTCACTTTTATGTATTGACTCTTATATTATCTCATGCAATATTTCTGAAAAATGGGTCACTGACTGTCACGTCACATGCGGTTTAACCTTAAGTGAATTGACCCCTTAGTGAGGCTTGAGTATATACTGCTGTTTTCTGGTCACATGGATCCCCATGAATTGCCTATGCAAATAATTACTTTATTTGGTTATTGAGCAGACTCCAAAGTACACTGACCTAATGAAGTATATATGGCTATATTAATATTATTACTAACAGGTTACAACAATCCCAGTCATTTTTGGAAAAACCTAGATCAGTGTTTTTCTGGGCGTGCCCCCTTTTTTCAGAATCTCTGCTGGTCTTAATATTGGTTTGCTCCATGTACATATTCACTACTTTGAGCAGTCCAGGCAAAAAATCACTCTGAGTTGGTTATTTGTGTAAGCCTACATATGTTGCCCATGTGACAGTGCTGAGGCATGGAAATAGGTTTCTTAGACAGTAGCCCTGTAGGATGTTTATTGGAAGTTTGCCTGTGCCCTACAGCCTGGAAAAGACTGTTAGCTGAGGAGATTCATGAGGCTCCAGGGGTGCAACTAAGGTACTGAAACAAATTCTAGCTGTGTTGAGGTAAAACATTTATGATATTTACTAAAACTGGTGCATACAGAATCTGGTGCGGCTGTGCATAGTAACCAATCAGCTTCTAGATTTTATTGTCAAAGCTTAATTGAACAAGCTGATGTTAGAAGCTGATTGGTTACCATGCACAGCCGCACAAGATTCTGACTGCACCAGGTTTCATAAATCTCCATTGTTTCTTTTTATGTGCAACTATTGGTGTGATTTTACCTGTGCTGAAAAAAGGTGTGCTGGCTGCCATTACAAACTTTCCTTCATTAAAATGATTCTTGCCTGGCTGTTGGGCTAATCAAAACCGCTTTAATACTTTAGTTATGGAAATCAGGAATTCTGATTTCACTTGACTGTTTACTGCCTGCATACTGCTTCAGGGACAGAAAGTGTTTTGAAGTAAGAGTAACATCATGGCTTCTAGGCAATTGGCATTCAGCATGTTTCTTTGAAGAGAGACTTGCATGACCTATCTGACAGGTCTGCTACGTTCTATAAAATGGGGTGTTTGTATGAATTCCATGAACCCGATTAATTTTGTTTTTAGTAAATTGTCAATGGTAACCTAAAAAACAGCAGTTTATTGACGGTTTTCTGATTTAAAAAATAAACCTATCAACATGTATTCAAGGCCATATTGAAAGAAACCATTTGAGTTTGGGTATGTGCATATAATAACCTTTAGGATTCATTTTTAACCATAATTCTCATGACTCGCAGTGCACAGCACCATGGTCGCTTAAGCTTAGACCTGAGCCACAAACACCCCAGCGAGTATTGTGACACAACTCGTCCCAGAGTATCCCATGGTTCCAATTCTCTCCCCTCCAGTGCTCGCCTGGGTAAGTACACATGATTTTAGATGACTTTTTAAAATGCCTTATGTCATGAAACAAAATTTGCTTTATGTTAAAACTGAAAATCTGATAAATGTAAAAAAAGTTTATATATATATATATATATTTACAGTTGTGTTCAAAATAATAGCAGTCAGACATCACTAACCTGATCAATCACTGTTTTTGGTAGAAATTCTATTTCTACATGGCAAATAATTTACTAGCAGGTGTAGTAGAGTAATAGAAATCCAACAGACCCAACAGTCATGACATGCATGCTGCTGATTCTGTGTAATTGAATCACTAATTGACAGGGGCATGTTCAAAATAATAGCAGTGTGGAGTTCTATTAGTGAGGTCATTCTTTCTTTGAAAAACAGGTGCCAATTATTGCCCTTATTTAAGGAAGGAAGGCAGCAAATGTTGTACATGCTGGTTACAGTGCATTTCTCTCTGAAATTCTGAGGAAAACGGGTCGTTCCAGACATTGTTCAGAAGAACAGCGTACCTTGATTAAAAAGTTGATTGGAATGGGGAAAACATATAAAGAAGTGCAGAAAATGATAGACTGCTCAGCTAAAATGATCGCAAATGCTTTAAAATGGCAACCAAAACCTGAAAGACAGCGAAAAACTACCATTCAAATGGATAGAAGAATAGCCAAAATGGCAAGGACTCAGCCAAGAATCAGCTCCAGGAAGATCAAAGAAGGTCTAAAGTTACCTGTGAGTACTCTTACATTTAGAAGAAGCCAAGCTATCTGCAAGAAGCCCCCACAAAGTCCCACTGTTGAAAAAAAGACGTGCTGAAGAGGTTACAGTTTGCCAAAGAGCACATTGACTGGCCTAAAGAGAAATGGCACAACATTTTGTGGACTTATGAAAGTAAGATTGTTCTTTTTGGGTCTAGTGTCCGGAGAGAGTTTGTCAGACGACCCCCAAACACTGAATTCAAGCCACAGTACACTGTGAAGACAGTGAAGCATGGTTGCGCAAGCATCATGATATGGGGATGTTTCTCATACTACACTGCTGGGCCTATTTATCGCATACCAGGGATCATGGATCAGTTTGAATACATCAGAATACTTGAAGAGGTCATGCTGCCTTATGCTGAAGAGGAAATGTCCTTGAAATGGGTGTTCCAACAAGACAAACGACCCCAAACACACCAGTAAACGTGCAACATCTTGGTTCCAGACCAACAAGATTGACGTTATGGAGTGGCCAGCCCAATCCCCGGATCTTAGTCTAATAGAAAACTTGTGGGGTGACATAAAAAATTCAGTTTCTGAGGCAAAACCAAGAAATAGAGAAGAACTGTGGAATGTAGTCCAATCATCCTGGGCTGGAATACCTGTTCACAGGTGCCAGAAGTTGGTTGACTCCATGCAACACAGATGTACAGCAGTTCTCAGAAACAGTGGTTATACAACTAAATATTAAGTGATTCAAAGGAAAGCAAAATCTTTAAACATTTTTCAGTTTATATAGTGAATGTTTGAGTTTGTAAAGAAGAATACAAACACTGCTATTTTTTGAACAGTCTAATCACTTTTCTTCAATTTTTTTAGAGGAACAACACAAATTTGATATGTTTTTCTTCATGTTTTGATTTTGAATAGAATGTGTAGTGTTCCCAATGCATTTGTGTGTATGGAAATAAAAGCTATTAGAATGATTTTGAGCTTTATTCACTTTTTTTCAACACACTGCTATTATTTTGAACACAACAGTGTGTATATATATATATATATATATATACAAATTCAGATGTTTGTTAAAAAAAAATAATCTATGTATTTCAGATGCAATTGGTATAAATAACCAAATTCAACTTGATTTTATCCTATTGTCTGTAGAGCTGCAGTCAGACTTGGAGAAAGTGGGGCAATGCAGCCACTTTGGTGTGCTGCATTCACATAATGAACAGAATGATGAAAAGGAACATGCTGATGTTGTCCTCTTCAGTCTGCTTCTGCTCCTGCTCCTTTGCTGTCCATCCAAAGGCTGCTGGTGGGGCGTGTGGGAATGCTTCATGTATTTTGTTGTGGTGATGGGGAGCAAACCTAGCTGCATTGCTTCAAATGTTTGTCAAGATAAAAAAAATACAATAAATGAAAATTTCCCAATGTTTTATCCCTTTAATGAACCTGCAGGTACCTGCCCTGGTGTGGTCCTGCTGCACTTTGGTCAAAGCGCAACTTTTGGGTTTTGTGTGGGTTAGCTGCGTTTTCCCATAGATGTCCATGAGGTCCCGCAGTTTTGGTGCAGTTTAAGAAATACCAAAGATGTGGCATGCCAGAGTTTTGGTGAACTTTTTGAAACTAAACCAAAACCAAAAGATCTCATAGATGTTTATGGAAAAGCGCAGCTAACCTGAATGAAAACTGGCGGTTAGCTGTGCTTTAGCAAAAGCGCAGCGGCCAGTGTGAAGCTGCCCTTAGGGCCAGTTCACACCTGAATCGCACAGAAATGCAGTCTGTATTCCTGTACAATCCTTATGCAACTCAGCACAATTCTATTTTCAGCCTATTCATTTGAATGGGCAGAAATCACACTGGATTGCAGCAAACGTAGTGCATGGGCTACTTTTCAAACACTGGATCACATGGTACTGTGGTAGCACAGTGCATACTTGCCAGTGACGTCACTGGCTGAAAAAGTAGTCCGTATCTCTTAAATGGTGCTTATTTAAGAGATCTTTCTTGTACCTACAAGTAAGCTTTATTATAAGCTTACCTGTAGGTACAAGTCGCAAAGCGGTGTTTACTATCACTTTAAGGATTGGGTGGTGCATTCCATGTTAGTGCACTTTCTCTCAGTTTGGCTCTCCACTTTCACTTGGAAATTTTACAAATCTGATTGCACTTCTATGTATTAACCTGTTCCAACAAAACAATTAGAAAGGTAGGCTCCTATTTTTAGTTCTGCTATATGAACTGGAACAAATACCGAATGTATAGTTTTCTCAAATTTGACTGCAAAAGTGGAACTCTGCTTTAAGCCTTGTTGTGGGCTGCAACACACAGCATTTTTGTGGACTGATTGTTGTCAGCCCTGCCCAATGTCTTTTGCTCAACCACTTCCACTCTTAGATCTCTAAAGCCGATTCGGTAGTCCAAGATAATAACTAGGACGACCGAGGACATGGGACAGCTCTAAATTTCTGACAAGAACAACAATTTATTGGCACTCAGCAAATGGATTTAACAAAATGCTTCCAATAGTATATTAAACAGACCAAAAGCTAGCAGTTCACGGTTAGGGTTTAAATACATTTTAGATACAGAAGAGTAAAATCAGGTCAGTAGACTGGCTGTGCTCTGAGATAGGACTGGATGGACATGAATACAAATTATATGGCACGTAAGACAGCTAGCAAATATGTATTCCAACTGTGTGGTTAGCTGTTTGCCTGGAGTTGGGCTTTATAGAATCCGTATAATTAGAGAATGACTTTCATTGACCAATTAATAAAATACTAGCTGCCTGGAATGGCTTTAGTATATTTATTATATTCATTTACCGAGAACAAGTCTCCAGCTCATGTCTGACGTTCTGTACAACATTCTTAGGAGGTCACCAGTGGCAGTCCACCTGTTGTATAAGCATAAATCTACTTTAACCACTTGCTGCCCAAAGCAATTTTTACATTTTCACATGCATCATACAATCTACATTGTTTTGCTAGAAAATTATTTAGAACCCCCAAACATATATTTTTTGAAAGCAGATGCCCTGTAGAATAAAATTGTGATTTTTGCATTTTTTTATGTTGCACAATATTTGTGCAGCTGTTTATCAAACACAAATATTCAGGAAAAAGTACACTTAATATAATGCCCAACTTTTCAGTTAAATATAAAAGATGATTTTGTGTGGAATAAATAGATACCAAACACCTCATGATTTAAAATTGTGCACGCCTGTGAAATGGTGAATAACCACAATACCTAAAATTGTCTATAGGGGACAATCTTAAAAGCCTTCACTGGTTACCAGTTAAGAGTGAGAGCAATAATTCTAGTGTCAGAACTAACTTTTAACTCTAAAGTTTGCGGCGATTGTGCACATGTGTGGTGTGATCACTATGTGAGTGGGGTCTACGTGTGCGTTTGACCGTGAACCCGGGGGGGGTTTACTAAATTTTTTTTAATTCTTGTTTATTTTTTTCCTTTAAGTTTATCACCACCGCTGTGATACCTTGGGCAGTGGCAAGTACTCTTTTTATTGTGATACCAAGGGTCGATCTCTGATCCCGCCTTTGCCCTCCAAGGTAGATGATTAAACCGAGACTGGTTTGATAATCTGCTTTCCTGGCTGGTATGCCAAACTGGAAATGATGAAATTCCCATTGCCTCTGACTTCATATGTGACAGAGGATAGGGAGGAACAGATGTCATCCTTGAAAGGATTTTCACTCCCCCCAAATGTTTGCTGAACTTTATCCAATGGAAAAAAAGTTTGCCTAGAAGTGAGTTATTCCTGTAGTTGGATCCTGCCATCCCTATCCTAAACAAACATCTCACTGTAACCTTTTGAAGATGTTCTTTCTTTCAACGATTCTGCAGACAGAAAATTTGAGACTCTTCTAAAGGCTCTTTCATCTTGCAGACATTAGACCTGCAACCAGCTCTCACAGCAACTTCAGTATATCAAGCTGCAGCTAACTGGACTAGAACAATAAACAATCAACATCACCCTGTATTTCCAAATTCTGTTTCAGAGCAATTGCAGAAATTGCCTTCTGATCTGCTTTTTTTGTGTGGATGCCTTAGAACATGTCATAAGACACATTTCCAGAATGGCTCTTATATCTATTCAAACATACAGAATCTTATGTCCTAGTGCTTTAACAGCCGAAGATGCCTGCAAAAGGCGCCTCACCCGTATGCCCTTTTAACCACTTTCCTACCGGGCACTTATACCCCCTTCCTGACCAGGCCAATTTTCAGCTTTCAGTGCTGTCACACTTTGAATGACGATTGCGCAGTCATGTAACATTGTACCCATATGAACTTTTTATCATTTTTTTCACACAAATGGAGCTTTCTTTTGGTGGTATTCACTTGCCGCTGGGTGTTTTATTTTTTGCACTATAAACAAAAAAAGAGTGAAAAATTTGAAAAAACAAATTTTTCTTTGTTTCTATTATAAAATTTTGCAAACTGGTAATTTTTCTCCTTCACTGATGTGCGTTGAGGCTGCACTGATATGCAGCACTGCTGGGCACTGACTGGCGGTGTTGCTGGGAACTGACTGGCATCGTATGACGTAAGATGCCCTCCCAGAACTGGCCATCCGCAGTGAAGCCATCCGTCCATCTGCGGTCAGCAAGTGGTTAAGGTAGATGCTTGTATGGTTCGGTATGTGATCAATTTATCAAAGTGTTCACTAAAGAATATGTTTTACTTCCACAAAAAAAGATTCCATAAACCTTTTTTTCTCATGAGTCCCTAGCTCCTCAAAACATAGAACTGTCTGCTCTACCCAAGTTCAGCCCTTCCTTTTGATTGCAAGGCTTGGCCCACAAAAGCTGTAAGTCTTTCCTAAAGCCCTCTTCTCCTAAGAGTGGGGAGATGTCTGTTTACAATTTGCCTTTCTGGGTGACAGATGTCTCAGAACAGTGGGTTCAATTGGTGGTTTCAGGAGGGTACAAAATAGAGTTCCAATCTTTGCCCTCTCACCACTTTCAAATCAAGTAAAAACTGGCCATGGACAGTTAGATTTGCAAAAGACCCTGAACCACCTCTTGTACCAGGGAGTCGTTCTGCTCAAACTTGTTCACAGTACAAAAGCCCAATGGGGATATTCTCCCTATTTTGGATTTAAAATCTCTTAACAAATTCCTTCAGATTCTAAAGATTTACATGGAATCTGCAAGATCACAAATTGCCTCTCTGTGACCATGGGGATACCTGACATCAGTGGATATCCAAGATGCCTATCTGCATGTTCCAATTTGCCCACCTTTATCAGCGCTTTACAGTGGCAGAAAATTCCAGTTTGTCACATTGCCCTTCGGCCCATCCTATTCTCCCAGAATGTTCACAAAGGTCTTAGCACCTCTGTTGACCCTGCTCAGAACTTAGGGCATTCAAGTCACAGACTTTCTAGGTGACCTTGTTCTGATGGACTCCTCTCCCGGTCAGCTGTAAAAAAAAAAAAAAAAAAAAAAAAAATGTCCACAGAGACAATTCAACAGTTCCAAACTTTTGGCATTCGCTCAGTTTAAAAACAATCTGCTCTCCGACCTCTGCCTACTTGGGTCTGGTTCTGGACACATCCCAAGCAAAACTTTTTCTTCCAGAAAAGAAAATTCTTTCTATAGATCCAAGAGATTTTCCACAGTGAGATTTTCCATGGTCATTCTAGGCCAGGCATGTCCAAAGTCCGGCCCGCGGGCCATTTACGGCCCGGGGGTCGGTTTAATACGGCCCTCCAACAGCCCTCCCTGCTCTGTGTAATGTGGCCCTCCCATGGCCCTCCCTTCTATGGCAGACGGTCTTCTGCTTGAGGGCAGAGGGCAGTGCGCATGCCTGACTGCGGCACGTTCTCCCTGGTCTGTGTAAATGCGGCTGTCGCACGGCCCTCCCTTTTGTGGCAGACAGTCTTCTGCTTGAGAGCAGTGCGCATGCGTGACTGCGCCGCACTGGGAGCGACAGAGGGCGGTGACGTCAGGGCCGGGCTTCCAGCGTGAAGTGTGTTTCTCTTCCCCTCCCGGCTGCCGAGCAGAGACTTCAGCTCCAGCTACCTTTTTCACCCTTCACATTAGTGCAGGTAAGTTTTTTTTAAATTTATTTTCAATACATTGTGAAAACTCAGCTGCCAGTTGATCTTAATGTTATGAAATGAAAAGTATGTCGTTTGCAATTAACTTGGCATAAAATAATTTATTTGCATTTAATTGTAATGGTTCAAAGAATGTTCGGAAAAATGTTCGGCCCTCCACCATGTTCACTTCATCCAATCTGGCCCTCTTTGAAAAAAGTTTGGACACCCCTGTTCTAGGCCTAATGCTTTGAGGCAGTGTATTTCACCCTATTCCTTTGGAGAAATCTCCAAAAAACATTTTGTTGGCATGGAAAAAGCAGGTTCTTCCCCTCCACTTACCCATACTCTTATTCAGGCAGCAAAGAATTTCCTTATCTTGGTGAATCACCATTCTAGCCCTAACATTCTGGAAGTCCTTCCTCCCCTACCACAGAAAAATGGCTGGGGAGGAGTGTTCCAATCTTTGACAGTTCAAGGAACATTGTCATTATAAACCAAGCTCCCCATCAATCTCCTGGAGCTCAGAGCCCTCAGGTTGTCTCTGCAACACTGGACCACCCTTCTGAATGGACACTCAATCTAGGTGCAATAAGATAATGTTATTCCAGTGGCATATATCAGCCACAAGGACTGTGGCTGCCTTGAAGGAAGTAAATTAGATTCTTGTGGCCAGAAACTCATTGTCCAGCAATTTCGCTGGTAAACATCACAGGAGTGGACAATTTACAGGCAAATTATCTCAGCCTTCACCACTTGGAGCAAAGGGAATGGTCTCTTCATCCAGATGTATTCAATCTGATATACCAAAGATGGGGGATCCCAGATGTGAATAACCTAACCTCCAGATTTAACAAAAAGCTACCTCTATTTTTTGTCAGAACCAGGGATCCTCATGTCCTCGCTTCAGATGCCCCAAAAATCCCCTGGTCTTAGTTCAGGCTAATTTATTCCTTCCTCCATCACAAATTTTGTCTCTCCTGATACACAACATAGAGCAAGAGAGAAAATCGGTGATTCTAATTGTACCAAACAGGCTCAAAAGAACCTGGTACACAGATCTATTCAGACCTCCAGTGGGACAACCCCTGGCCTCTTGCTACCTATAACAAAAAAGAAAACTAAATGAAAACTTCCACGCTACCCCTCACAAATTCTATAATTTAAACGTGTAAACAATATATACTGCAAATGAGCGTACTTTAGTGTGAATGCTCAGAGTTTGAATTGCAACAATTCTAATCCTATTTTTAAAAAAAAAAAAAAAAAAAAGTGTGCAATTAATGCTATAGCTCCAAATTACTACATGCCAAGGGTGCAGCTCACATCCAAATGCGTTCCCACATAGAAAGATACATAAATTATATAAATATAATGCTGCGCTCCCTTAAAACTAATACAATGAACAAAATTACAAAGCAATGTCCATAACTCATAAATAATGAAATATTTCAATGATGAATGCCTTGTTAAAATCATGCAAAACAATCCAAATCCAGTCCCAATGCAAGTGATCAGTCTAAAGTGATGTTATTTCAAAACAAATCTTCCTGCACTCTGTAATATAATATCAAATATTATCCACACCAAACATGCAAATGTGTCCCACAACCTGTATTCCAATCTGCTCACCTTCAATAATGGACCTTACACTTTTGTAATTAGGTCTATATATGCGTTCTGCCCTCTCCGGGTATGATTATGCATCCTGCCATTCCTCACTATGAATCTTCTCACTTGTAGGATATCACCTGGTGTGCGTGACTTTGCGACCACCTGGTCTCCTTGTACACTGTTAATACTCAGACATGGGATGGACTCTCATAGTGTGGTATAATTAGTAATGACCATTTAATTAAAAGTATTGCACTTACAGAAACAATATGGTACAGGTGCCTTTTAAATCTTGTTCAGCCGCAATTCAGAGTCCCTGCAGCATCAGTAACACCCAGCTCCTCTTCAGGAAGTCCAGTTTTCTACAGATGCAGCTTTCGGCCTCAAGGTTCTCTGAGCTTGGATCTTTTGATCTAAGTTGTTTTTTTAGCCAGTTGATACAGTTCTATTTGTCTAATTGTTGCCCACAATTTGCATTCATTGCTTGGGGATGTCCCTGTCTTCTGTACTGTACAATTAAAAAGTAATTTTGTCTTGCCTGTAAATTCTGTATCTTAGAGTACAGTACAGAACACAGGCTACCTTCTCTTCCCCCCAACCCCCTTTTTTTTTTGTTTACTCTGTAATGCAGTCTCTCAACCTTTTCAAGACAGAGGAACCCCTAAGATAACTTTCAAGTCTCAGGGAACCCCTGCTAAAAAATTACTATATCTACAAATCTGCAACTCATGATACATCAATGTGATGATCAGTGGGACGAATGCTTCTTATACTTGAGGTTACTGGGAAGAATTATCCCCTTAAAGATAGCTAAAAAGATCAATGATGTCAGTGGGAACTTATCTGAGAGGCAGAAATTGCTCATTACTCAAGGGACCCATAGCAACCTCTGGAGGAACCCTAGGGTTCCACAGGACCCTGGTTGAGAAACCCTGCTGTAATGTTTGCTACAAAACTGAGGATCACGGAGTGAGATCCTGGCACCCCAAGAAGCATGTTCTCTAAAGCATGCCACTGTCCAGTCGCCTAAAGCAGGGGTAGGCAACCTGCGGCTCTCTAGCTGTTGTGGAACTACATTTCCCATGAGGCATTGCAACATTACAAAACTGACAGTTACAGCTATGACTTGCAGAGGCATGATGGAACCTCTAGTCCTGCAACAGCTGGAGAGCCGCAGGTTGCCTACCCCTGACCTAAAGGTATGCACTTATAACCCAGGGTTTATGAATATGTTGCCTGTGGTCCTGCACTGTACTCCAAGATATGGAATTTACAGGGGAAGTCAAATTTATTTTTTGCAAATTAATGTTTGTGTGTACGCTGTTTATTATAGCTACAAGAAAGATGGTAAGAAAATTTTTAAAGAACAGTGAAACACAGCTTTTAAATACTTCCAGTTGTTCATGCACAGATTGCCTACGATCATTATCTTAGGATGCAAAAACAGGCATGCATATAACAGAAAACAGACTGAAATATTCTATTTGTACATATATTTTGCTGGCAAAGCTCCTGTACAAAATATTTTTTTTTTTTGTGCGATTGCCCTTCTCTAGCAATGATATATTTTGCATATGCGATACCTGATCAGACTTTGGGAAGTTGTAAATTACTGTAGTTGGCCAAGTTGCTACTTTGGTGGCTGTGATTTTGGATTGAACAAGGTGAAGATTGTGATGTCCCCTCTCTTCCTGTCCACCTCATCCAATCAGAGGAAGCTGGCATTCATTGAGAAAGACACAATGTGTTCTCTTAATGGCAGCTGTGCTGAGCAAGCGACCCCCTGTGGTTACTATGCTGAATGGCAATCACTTGGCATGGTTCCTGGAAGAGCGCATATTTACATTGAGCCAAACTTTAAGCTGACCATACACATCATGATCTGTACAATCTCCTTTAACCACTTCCCACCCGTAGGACCTCATATGACGTTCTTGGGTTGAAGTGGTTATACTGGGAAGATGTATGCACCTGGTATTTTCTGCTGACTATTCCCTTTTTAAGCAGAAGTGATTTTAGTGGCAGAATATTCCCTCCAAGCCCCAGAAGTGCGGTGGTGGCACTTGACAGAGAGAGGAACTAACATAGTTTCTCCCTCTCTGTGACTTCAGAGACAGGAAGTGATGAGGATTTTGCCACTTCCGGTTTTGGCACTTTGTTTACCTGGTTGTTGGCGGCCAGGTAAGCAACTGTTCAGACCAAAACCCCCAAAAAACCCCAAAGTTTAAAATAAAGGGAAAAAAAGTTAAAGCGCCCCCCTCCCCCCATGCTTATGTGCAAACGCAAACACGTGTCCTGCACACACATGCAGGAATGTCAGAGCAAGAGCAATCATTTTGGCTCCAGACCTTCTGTGTTACTCTAAACTGGTAACCTGTAAAGGCTTTTAAAACGTTGCCTAGGGAGATTTGTAGGTTCCATAGTTTTGGTGACACTCCACGGGTTTACTCAATTTTAAAGTGTGACATATTGGGTATCTATTTAATCCGCATAACAACATTTTCTATATTTTAACAAAAATAGACACTCAATTTTTTATTTCACAAAAACACCATATACTACCTATTATTTTTTTTTTTGCAAAAACATTTAATCTGGAAAACCACTGCGCAAATACTGTGTGACATAAAAAATTGCAACCCACCATTTTTTCTCTAGGGCCTCTGCAAAATAAATAAATATATATATATATATATATATATATATATATATATATATATATAAAATGCTGATTTTTACATGTAGGTGGGAAGTGTCAGAATTGTCCTGGGGGGAGGAGGAGTCTGAACGTGGCGCAGAGAGGGAGCTCAATGAGACCCGTTAGCCTGATATGCTTGGGAGGTGGTAATTTACCTGGGCTGGGTGTGGGTCTGACAGGAGAGCGGTACTCCCTGTATGGCTGGCCAGCAGTGGCGGCGGCAAGTGGCAGTGCTGGAGCGGAGGAGGGAGAGGGAGGGGCGGATTGATCAAAGAGGAGGCGGACTGTGCAGGAGTCCGGAGGGCATCAGGCGATCATATGGGCGCCGCAGAGATGCCGGCCAGGCTGCCACGGAGGAGATCCAGGTGCATCCACCGGAAGGCTGTTTCTGCTTAAGACCCTAGGAACCCCACGGAGGGTTAGGAGGGCCCTGCTCCTTGGAGCTTACAAGGGGAAATTGGAGAGGGTCATGGGGTGGGTGGGAGAGGGGAAGGGAGGGGAAAGGGTAACTTTGTAGGGGTTAGCTCCGTGTTCCTCTGGAAGGATGATGGTACTCTCTCTGGGAAGAATTCGGGCAGAGGAAGAAAAACATGGAGGAGGTTAACTTTACGACCTATAATGTTAAGGGTCTGAACATCCTGGGGAACAGGTTTAAGCTACTCAGAGAATTACAACAATGATCCATTGCAATAGTGATTTTACAGGAAATTCACTTATTACAGGTAACTAATGTGAAGTTATATTCTAGGTATTATCCAACCTGGTTTTATGCAGGTTCACCAACTAGGCGTGCTAAAGGTGTGGCAATTGGTATAGCTAAAAACTTAAGGTTCAAGTTGGATGAGAAGTTGAGGATCCTAAGGGGCGTTTTCTGTTTTTAAGGGGGAAATAACAGGAAATAGAGTGTACATTTGTAAATATTTATTGCCACAACCTATCTGAAAAGTATATTGAGAAGTCTACCTTAATTTTTAAACAGGTAAACTAATTGTGGCAGGAGATTTTAATTTTTGCATGGACCCCCGGATTGACACGATGTTGCATGTGCAGAGAGAAGGAGGGAAATCTCTGAAATCCATACGAAGATTGTTATATCAATGTCAACTTGTGGATGTCTGGAGAGCTAAACATCCTAGAGACAGGGACTATACTTTCTACTTCCTGGCACATGCAACACATTTGAGATTAGATTACATGTTGATGGACCATAGACGTTTGGAGTCGCTGGTTAAAGTAAATATTGAAGTTAAAACAATATCGGACCATGCACCTGTTACAATGAAGTTATCATGGGAAAGAGAGCAGAATAAGTTAAACATGTGGAAATTAAATGAGACACTCCTTCAGGATCATGAGACAGAACTGAGAATAAAAAAAGAAATAAAACCGTACTTTGAAAAAAAATTAGACTGAAGGAGTTTCAATGGCCACGGTGTGGGAAGCACACAAGGCATATATCAGGGGAATTGTGATAGCAATTGGGGTAAATAAAATAAAAAGGAACAAAACAAGACCATTAATACGCTTTTAAGGGATTTACACGAATTAGAACAGTTACATAAAAAGAGAATAGCAAAAGAGATTCAGCAGAGCATAATAAGTAAGCGAGAGGAATTATGTAATTTTAATGGAGGAAGAAACTAGGAGAACATTTAACATGATGGCAAGATAGAGATACTGGTGGGGGAATAAACCAGGGGAACATTTAGTGAGAGCACAGAGAAATAAGAAATCAAGGAATTCTATAGAGAAAATTAAAGATAATGGTAAACTGGTTTACTCAACTGCTGATATCACTAACGTATTTAAAAATATTCCAAAACAGTCAAAAGGAGAAGAGGATGAAAGAATTGGAAAGAGACAGATATACTTAAAGGAGGCGGGATTACCGAGACTAGGGGAAGAACGGTTAATCTGCCTAGAGAAACCAATAACACAGGAAGAAATCCAGGTAGCACTGAATGGTACAACAGTGGGGAGGAGCCCGGGGTCAGATGGGTATACTGTGAGATGTCATAAAAAAATGTAAAAATCAATTAGTACCTAAACTGAGTTTGTATATGAGAGTTTTATATATGAATGCATTAGGAGAGGGGTTGGAAATGAGGGAGGAATCCTTGCAAGCTCATATCACAATCATTCAGAAAGAAGGAAAAGATGGAACTCAATGCATTAGCTATCTCATTGCTAAATATGGATACCAAATTATATGCTAAGGTCCTGGCAAATAGGTTGAAATACCTAATGCCGGTACTGGATTCATATAGACCAAGTGGGATTTGTCCCTGGGAGGGAGAGAAGAGATAATGGGTTGAGATCACTGCTTCTAATACAAAGAAGTAAGAGAGAAAAATCCCCTTTATTGATTTTATCAGTGAATGCAGAGAAGGCTTTTGATAGGGTGGACTGGGGATTTATGTTAGACACGCTGGAAGTTTTGGGGATAGGCCCCAAGATGAGGGAGTGGATAAGGAAGCTATTTAGTCAACCCTCTGCAGCAGTAAAGGAATTCTTTAAGATGTTCAATGGGACAAGGCAGGGGTGCCCGCTTTCGCCTTTGTTGTTTGTCTTATCTTTAGAACCTCTTCTGGCAACAGTAAGAAATAGTATAGATATAAAAGGGATTCAGATAGGAGAGACAGAACATAAGATAGCAGCGTATGCTGATGACATGCTATTTTATGTGGTCAATCCTAGGCTGACATTACCCAATAATGAAATATTATGGAGAGTTGTGAAATCTAAAAATTAATCCGGTAAAATCAGAGATTCTAAATGTGAGTGTTCCGAGAACTGAGAAGAAAGCTTTACAAAAAGAATTTCCCTTTTTCATGGAAGGAGAGAATTAAAATGTTTTGCAATAAAATTAACCTAGTCCTTAAAGAATTTATATGAAATAAACTACATCCCATTAATAAATGACCACTCAGTATGATTTTCACGTATTTTTGATTGGACACATAATGCACTTGGGAAAAATTGGGTAAATATAGAAAACACACTAAGCGAGACACAATTGAATAGGATGGTGTGGTTGCCACATCAATATCGTAGATTGGCAGAGAGCACAAGCACTTACACGAAATGTATTAAGAATTGGGATGTAATTCCCAAACAAATGGAATGTGAGTTCAATTTCATGTTGATGTCGGTGGGTACAGATTTTTTCCCACCAGGGAAAGAAAATATTTTGGGTAATTGGATAAGAGGGGATGCACAGTTAAAATATAATGAATGGTGGTGAAATCTGCTCCCTTCAGGAGCTGAAAAATAAGGAGGGGTTGTTTTCTAGATTAGATAAGTGGCGATATTTTCAATTAAGACACTGTGGCAATGCTCCCTAAGCCCTTCAGGACAACAGCGGAATTGAACCCATTCGAACAATTGTTAGGCACATGCAGGTAAAGGAAGCACGGTACTTCTCGAATTTATAAAATTCTTACTTTAATAACAGAAGTCACTCTTCACCTGTATATGGAGAAATGGGAAAGTGAACTTCATTGATGAGCAACAAAAAAAGAAAATCTTCAGATTAGCACATGGGGCTGTAGATATGAAAGTGGTGGAAATTATTTACAAATGCTTAGCTAGGTGGTACATCACGCAGAGTGTGGCACATAAGCAGTATGGAGATAAAATAGATATGTGTTGGCGGGAGTGTGGGATCAAGGGCACAATGGCACATATATGGTGGGAGTGTCCTAAAGTCCAGGAATATTGGGGGGGGGGGAATAATTCACCAAATCCAGGAGATAATTGGGGTTACGATCCTGAAAGAGTTTAAGAGATCAAAAAATATAGTGAAATGGGAAAATTAGAGTAAGAGGAGACAAGAGGATATGTATAATTAAAAAGGGAAAAGTAAGACCGGAAGAAAGAGGACATCCTAAGGAGACTCGGGTGTGACGAGGAACGGGAAGCTAAGGGAGGTATGGGGGGGAGGGAGGGACATGGGGGAGGTGGGTTCTTTGGGGGTATGTTTTAAAGGAACATTTAATTTTTAATGTTATGATAACTTTTTGTTCTGAAGTGGTGTTGAAATGTGAAAACTAATAAAAGATTACCATTAAAAAAAATCCTCCTGGGGGGAGGACTGGTTAAATACACCTACAACCATATATTGTAGGGAGAATATATTGCTTCCAGAGCAGTAGGTCTGATGTGTGGGGAAGATCCATGCAGCTGCTCTTGTCTTTGATTTTTAATAGACAGCTGCCGGAAGCTACATGAGCATCTGTCACTCTAGTGCTCATAAACACATGCTATATGGGCCTCTACACCTGTGCGAATGTGCCCGTAGACTAGCCAGCTGTTTACAGTTGAAACACCTGTACATTTACTTTTGTATTTTTTAAAATTAAATGTCGCTCACGCTGCATTATACGTTTTTTACCTTCCAGGATCTTCAAGAACGGAGCGCATTAAAATTCCATTAACTCCAAGATATGTGAGAGGCCCAGTGGGCTCAGATAGGGGTAAGTTAAAAAAAAAAACAGTAATATTTGTAGCAGCATCGCTGCTCTAATTAAGTGATACCAGAGATATCTCTTGCATTGAGCAGTACACAGCTCTGTTACTGTCATGTAGTTATGCTCATATAGAGTTTATGAAAATGAGTTTAGTGTTCTGGAAAATAATAATGTGAGTCAGTTACTTTGGGCTTGTGTTAAAACAAATAGACATATCATTTGTTTCTTGAGAGCTGGAGTGAAACCAAGATTGCCAGCTATCAAAAATAACAGTGTTACAGTGTTTACTGTGGCTACTGTTCTACAAGAAAAAAGCAAAAATATGCGGTATTGTCTGTTGTCCTAGTTGACAACACTGTGGCATAACTTTGCTACAGGAACTAACTAGCATGGCATTCAGTATGCAGCTGTATTCTACATTCAGAGATATAAATGTGTTTGATGGGCATGCTTACTGACTAGGGTATTGTTTGATATGCCTGATCATTAGCACTGGTCTGGTCCTGATTACAAGCTAACTGCAGCTATCTTTCCTTGTAGGATCCCTGTCTCAGTCTGAATGTAGCAGCCCCAGTTTATCCAGTCCTCCTCATTCTCCTTTAAACTTGGAAACATCATCATTTGCAAGCAGCCAGTCACAGAACTCCATCGCCAGCTTACCAAGGATATCAATAAGCACTGTGCCAATGGGGGAACGAAGGAAAGACAGGTGAGGTTTATTGAAATTATTATTTATCTTTTAATATATATTAATCAGGCATTGTTAAAAATGGTAGTGATACTAAAGGTTCAGATTAAAAACAAAAAACAAACGTCATACTTACCTGCTCTGTGCAATGGTTTTGCACAGAGCAGTCCCTATTCTCCTCCTCCTCCTCCATACTCTGGGGGCACTCATGCTGCCACTGCCAAGCCACCTCTGTGTGTCTATAAGACACACCAAACAGGGCTCAGCCCCGCCTCTACTACATCCTCACTGGCTATGATTGACAGCAGCAGGAGGCAATGGCTCCCTCTGCTCTTTTCAGCCAATAAGGAGGGAGAGACCCAGGAGAGCCACTGCTGTCGTACACAGCGCTGGATCGAGATGGGGATCAAGTAGGTATTGGGGAGCTGAGGGGGGAGCACCTTCATGCATAGAATGCCTGAAGGTAAAAAAAACCTTCAGCCTTTCAAACCACTTTAATTTAAAACTAAACTGTTGGCATACAGCTAAATATACATTAGAAGAAGCTTGTAGCTATGGCCTGACTTTTCTTTGATGCAGTTAAGCAGTACAGCTAGGTTACCTCTGTCCCCATCATGGAATGGGAAAAAAAAAAGAAAAGAGATGTGCTGATGACTCACAACTCCACTGTCTCCTATAAGCATATTTCTTGTAAGCATACACTATATTGCCAGAAGTATTGGGACGCCTGCCTTTACACACACTTGAACTTAGTCCGTAGTGTTCAATGTTGAGTTGGCCCACCCTCTGCAGCTATAACGGCTTCAACTTTTCTGGGAAGGCTGTCCACAAGGTTTAGGAGTGTGTCTATAGGAATGTTTGACCATTCTGCCAAAAGCTCATTTGCGAGGTCAGGCAAAGATGTTGGACAAGAAGTCCTGGCTCGCATTCTCCTCACTAATTCATTCCAAAGGTGTTGAGGCCAGGACTCTGTGCAGGCCAGTCAAGTTCCTCCACCGCTAACTCGCTCATCCATGTCTTTATGGCCCTTGCTTTGTGCACTGGTGTGCAGTCATGTTGGAACAAGAAGGGGCTATCCCCAAGCTGTTCCCAAATTGTCCAAAATGTGGAAATAAATGGCCAAGCCCAACCCCTGAAAAACATCCTCACACCACAATCTCCCCCTCCACCAAACTTTACACTGGCACAATGCAGTCAGGCAAGTACCGTTCTCCTGGCAACCACCAAACCCAGACACGTCCATCGAATTGCCAGTCAGAGAAGAGTGATTCGTCACTCCAGAAAACATGTCTCCACTGCTCTAGAGTCCTGTGGCGGCGTGCTATACAGCACTGCATCCAACGCTTTGCATTGCCCTTGGTGATGTAAGGCTTGGATGCAACTGCTCGGTCATGGAATGCCATTCCATGAAGCTCTCTATGCACTGTTGTGCTAATCTGAAGGCCACACAAAATTTGGAGGAATTTAGCTATTGACTCTGCAGACAGTTGGCTGACCCTGCTCTGTCGTTTTATGTTGCCTACCACTTCATGGCTGAGTTGCTGCTGTTCCCAGTTGCTTCCACTTTGTTATAATACCACTAACAGTTGACCATGGAATATTTAGTAGCAAGGAAATGTCACGGAAGGACTTATTGCACAGGAGGCAACCTATCACGGTACCACGCTTGAATTCACTGAGCTCCTGAGAGTGACCCATTCTTTCACAAATATTTGTAGTAGCAGTCTGCATGCCTAGGTGCTTGACCTTTATACACCTGTGGCCATGGAGGTGATTGGAACACCTGAATCCAATGATTTGGAGAGATGTCCCCATACTTTTGGCAATATAGTGTAGGTGTACTGCTGCTAAGCTTTATTGGCCTCCAATGCTCCCCCTCCTTCCCATAGTCAAAATGCTGATGTGCATGCTGTTAAGAGGCGGATACCAAGTCAAATTAAAATGCTGAAAAATACAGTTTAATTCATTTTGGAATAAACATGATTGCATTAACTGTTAACATCTGCTTGGAGTTTGTTTAAAATAAAATGCATTTCAGAAGGGTTTTTCATGGTAGCTCTTTTAAAAGTGGGGCTTTGTCCACTCAGAGAACAGTGTCAAATTGCAACTTTGCCTGCTTAATTAATCTTTATAGATGCAGTCTGGTGGCAGGAGCTTATATTGTATAAGTAAAAAAGCCTACATTTCTGTGAATAGAGGATTGAAAATAGAATAGTGAATCTTATCTTTTTTTTTTTTCAGTTTTAAATATCCACATTATGAAAGCAGATACCCTATTTTTATTTGAAAAAAAAAAAAAAGTCCACCTAATAATGTTGTATTTAACAACTGCCACCTGAGTAATTTTATTAGTATAAATGTTATTTTGGTTTGACCCAGGCTGTTTATGCCTAAGCTTGCTTGTAGAAAAGTTAGATTTGTGTGTTTTTAGTCAAACAGGTAAAATAAAGAAAAACCTTTCTTTTATGATACAGATGAATTCTGAGTTAATTCTAAGTTGTATGTGTTGTGTTAAAATGTTGTTTTTTATATGGTGTTTTTTGTCTATTAAATGTCAGTTATTATTAATTTATTTCTTTCCTCTTTTTCCTTCTGCTAACATGGTCTGTTATTTCATCAACCATTTAACCGTATACACAATGCTTTATTTGTGCAAATCATTCCCTATTTAAATTGTGCCTTCCTTCAATCCTTTGTTTTACATTTTACTTATTTCACTTTGTTTTTTACTATCTCTGTCCAATCTCCTCCCTCTCTACCTTGCATGTGTGAACATTTACCCTCCTTTGTCCTGAGCACCCCTTCTCTCTCTGATGCTACACTACTTATGACATTGCACTCCTATCCTTTCAATCAATATTTTGCTCTTTTCTCTCTAAAGTCATTACTACTTCTTCCCTCATGTTTCATCTTCCAGATATGTTTTCCGCACTAGGTCCTTACTGAGGCTTCCAGCCCGTTCTAGGCCCAGGTTTTCCTCAGTAAGATGCTTGAGGTCTGCCACTTGTCTTGCTTCCTTAGTCTATATGAGTCTTCTGCTTTTTTGAAAGTCTCCCCCAGCCCAGTGGTATTCATTTGTTGCTTTCATTCTGCTTTTTCCTCCAAAATTTCCCAGCTCTTGTAGCATGTTGGAATGCTTTTTGCTGTTTCCATACAGTCCATGGCTCTCTGGGGTGGGTATGCATTGCACTTGCTGGTCATTCCTATAGCTGAATTGTGAGGCTTTGTCTTCTTTTCAGTTGTTGCATGTTGATGCATGCAGTGGTTACACAAGAGTTTTGGGAGGGGTATAAAGAAAAAATAAATAAAATGGGAAGGGTCATGATCAAGCTGGAAATTGTATCAGATAGCTTTTTATGTGGTTGTTGGTGTTCTTTTTAAATTGCTGAATACTGCAATAGAAATTGTAAGACAAAGAAAAATAAACATGTTTGTACGTCAGAATATTCATGACAATCACTGAATTATGAGGCATAACAAGATCTAGCTTTTCTGTAATCTAAAGACATGGGAAACAAAAGTGCGTGTGATAAAAGTATGAATCAGTGATTTTTATTTTTTTTTGTACTAAGGAAGTAAGGATTAAGACAGCCAAGTTTCTAATTTTTAGGGACTCTTTAATGACTGGCATATAGTACCACTGGATTGGTGTAAGGCCAATGTGGTGCCAATATTTAAAAAGGGGTCAAAATCTTTACCAAGTGATTATAGACCTGATAGTATAACTTCTATAGTTGGGAAGATACTGGAGTGTTTACTAAAAGACCACATAGATGAGTTCCTGCTGGAAAAAAATATTTTAAGCAACAGACCGCATGGATTCATTAAAGACAGAAGTTGTCAAACAAATCTGATTTCTTTTTATGAGGAGGTGAGCAAAACCTTGGACAGAGGGGTGGCGGTAGACGTGGTATACTTGGATTTTGCAAAAGCGTTTGACACAGTTCCCCACACACGGCTAATGTGTAAGGTAAAGTCTAGGGGCTTGGAAAAATCTGTATGTACATGGGTAGAAAACTGGCTAAAAGATCGTATTCAGAGAGTAGTGGTTAATTAATAATACTCTGAATGGTCTAGGGTTGTCAGTGGTGTACACCAAGGTTCAGTGTTGGGACCCTTACTTTTTAATATATTTATAAACAATATAGGGTCTGAGATTAAAAATCCCATTTCAGTCGTCTTTGCAGATGACACCAAGCTGTGCAGTAAATAACGTCCTTACAGGATGTCTCCTATTTACAAGCCGACCTCAATGCACTGTTTAATTGGGCAACTATGTGGCAAATGAGGTTTAATGTTGATAAATGTAAGGTTATGCACTTGGGGGCTAAGACTATGCATGCATCATACATACTAGGGGGAGTACAACTGGGGAAATCAATGGTGGATAAAGATCTGGGATGTCTGGTAGATCACAAGCTTAATAATGGCATGCAATGCCAAGCTGCGGTAAAGTTGATCCAGGGAATATCAGATTGCCTCTCAGGGTATCAGGAATGAATTTTTTTCCCTGCAGAAGCAAAGTGGATCATGCTTTTGCTGGGGTTTTTTTTGCCTTCCTCTGGATCAACTGTGGGGGTTTTTTTTGCCTTCCTCTGGATCAACTGTGGGGTTTTTTTTGTTTTTTTTAATGGTTGAACTGGATGGATTTTTTTCTTTTTTCAGCCAGACTATGTAGCTATGTAAGACCTACTTTCAATCTTTACCCATTATTGAGCTTTTTTTGTCATTACAGTCTGGTGTTTTTTAACACTTTTTTTGGACATTAATTGCAAGGGGCCATCTAGTTACAAGCTATCTTGTAGAGATTTGTCTAACATACTTCATAGCCACTAGGTAGCATAAGCTTTTGGAAAACATTAATTGGGTGAAAGCTATGGACATGTATAGCAAAGACCAACTTAGTCAATCAAGACTCATGTTTTGATTTACAGATCAGCTTGAACACCATCCTTCTTTGGCTTTCAACCCTGAATGGAAGGGTTAAGGGAACTGCAAAACTGTGACGACAGATGATGAATTTTGCATCTTTATTTGATGAATAAGGTCTAAATATTCTGCGTGGCTTCCACTGTATGCTGCACAGCTCAACTGACTAAGTGTTTCTGATGCTCCCACCATAGTTTGTATTAAATTCTGATACAGGCCAGACATGTATGAAGATTAGCTGTGTTATAATTATCAGCTTGGTTGATGGTTATTCTCCTCTAAGCACCTATAGTTAGTTATTAGGGGCACTAATGGAGTGGATAAAGACAGTTTCTAATCCTGCTCTGCTGACAATGTGTTAATATGGCAGCACTGTTTTTGGGTTTTTTTTCTCCCTTATGGTCTAGGAGCACCTTAGCAATGTCTCTGAAAACACTGATTGAAAAAGATGATGTATTGACATATGGTGGACATACAGATCATGAGATCTTGTTTTTAGTATAATGTGGGTATTTCTAGCTTTACCTTCTTTGTTTTTGTGAGCTAAACCACCTTAATCTTATCCTTGTTGCTTTAGTTCTATGTGTTGTGTATTTTGTTAACGAAACTATGATTTTAGTAAAGCATGATGCTGCACTTGTTTATGTAGAGGGTAATTGAAGAGTGTGTGGTTTTGGTATTCGGAAACATTTTAGTAAAAGTAATAATTATTTTATGTTTTAAATGGTACATTGAGCTCTGTTTCCTTTTTCAGGCCACTAGTGGATGAGCCTCGACATGTCCGAGTACAGAAAGGTGCTGAGCCCTTGGGAATTTCTATTGGAGGAGGAGAGAGTGGGGGAATATTTGTATCAAAGGTGATGGCAGGAAGCATTGCACAGCAAGCTGGGTTGGAGTATGGGGACCAGTTGTTGGAGGTAAGGTTTTCTCCAATGCCAATTGATGAAAATGTAGCAGTTTGGGAGATCCTGTGCTTCTTTTGTAAAGCAAACTGTAATGCTCTGCTTACTCAATCTTCAGTTCAGTTTCATTAGCATCATGAAGGGTCCTAAAAAATACAGCATTCTATATTACACTTTATAAACTTAATCTTGAATTTTACCATGATCTGAAGAATATCCATAGATATTAGCTGATCACTGCCCACTGCTGACAGTTTCGACAGTAGGGAGTAGTGATTGTTTCATAGCTTTACAGTACAGGATCCAGGCTCTTTAGTCATTATGACTGGGTTATACGCAGTTACCTTCACGTATTGGACACCAGCAAAAAAAAAAGAAGGCTGCAGGGACATCCTCCTATACAACCACTCCCAGTTAGCATCATTTTTTACTAGGTGAGGGACCTCCTCTCTCTATGATCTTCCACTATGCTAATGCATCTATCAAGATTCCTGCTGTACCACAACCACTGCAGCTTCCAGATCAGTTGACTCCTTGGCAGTGCCTTAGGGGACCAGATCTGGACCCCAACAGATGGAAAAAGTGGGCCAGCCTGTAATGTTGATGACATGCGCTGCATCCTGCAGTAGTTCAATGGTGTGTACAGAGCAGAAGCCTGTTAAACATTTTTATCCAGAGTCTCCTTTTTGTTCTTCTGATACCTTCCAGTACTCATGGCTGAATGCTGGTAATACAGAGGTCTCTTTAACCACTTCCTGTCCGGACACTTTTACCCCATTCCTGTCCAGGCCAATTTTCAGCTTTCGGCGCTCTCACATTGTGAATGACAATTACTCAGGCATACAACACTGTATCTAAATGAAATTATTATCTTTTTTTTCAAACAAATAGAGCTTTAATTTGGTGGTATTTAATCATCACTGGGGTTTTTATTTTTTGCTAGAAAAATGAAAAAAGACTGAAAATTTTGAAAAAAAACATGTTTTTCTTAGTATTTGATACTAAATTTTGCAAATAAATATACTTTCTTCATAAATTTAGGCCAAAATCCATTGTGCTAAATTTTGTTGGTAGACATAACCCAAATCAGTGTGTATTATTTAGTCTTTGTGAAAGTTATAGAGTCCACAGACCACGGTATATATATTTGAAAATGTATCAATCCTGATGCACGGACTACCTATATAATTTCTTGGGGCCCTAAAATGCCAGGACAGTACAAATACCCCCCAAACGACCCCTTTTTGGAAAGTAGACAGTCTGAGGTATTTAATGAGAGGCATGGGGAGTTTTTTGAAGTTGTCATTTTTTGCCAATTTTTTAAGGAAATGATGAAAGTAAAAAAATTTATTTTTTTTTTCCCACAAAGTTGTCATTTAACAAGTTCTTTCTCTCACACGGCATAGGCATACTTGCAATTACACCCCAAAACACATTCTGCTATTCATCCTGAGTATGGCGATACCACATGTGTAAAACTTTTTCACAGCCTAACCACATAGAAGGGCCCCACATCCAATAAGCACCCTTAGGCGTTCTAGGGGCAAAAATTACACATCTAATTTCTTGACTGTCTATCACAGTTTTGGAGGTCCTGGAGCACCAGGACAATTGAATTACCCACAAAATGACCCCATTTTCGAAAGAAAACACCTCAAGGTATGTTTTAAGAGGCATGGGGAGTCCTCTGAAGACTTCATTTTTTGCCACATGTTTTTGGAAAATGTGAAAAGAAAATGAAAATGTATTTTTTTTTTACACAAAGTTGTCAATCTATGAGATATTTCTATTACACAGCATAGGCATACTTAAAATGATACCTCAAAACGCATTCTTTAACTCCTGCTGAATATGGTGATACCAAATGTGTGAGACTTTTTCACAGTCTGGCCACATAGAGGGGTTCCACATCCAATAAACACCTGTTAGCGTTCTAAGGGCAAAAATTACACATCTAATTTCTTGACTACCTATTGCCGTTTTGGAGGTCCTGGAGCATCAGGGCAATGGAATTATCCACAAAATGACCTCATTTTGGAAAGCAAACACCCCAAGGTATGTTTTAAGAGGCATGCAGAGTCTTCTGAAGACTTCATTTTTTGCCACAAGTTTTTGGAAAATGCGAAAAGAAAATGAAAATGTATTTTTTTCTACACAAAGTTGTCAATCTATGAGATATTTCTAATACACTGCATAGGCATACTTAAAATTACACCCCAAAACACATTCTCTAACTCTTCCTGAATATGGTGATACCAAATGTGTGAGACTTTTTCACAGTCTGGCCACATAGAGGGGTTCCACATCCAATAAGCACCTGTTAGCGTTCTAAGGGCAAAGATCGCACATCTAATTTCTTAACTACCTATTGCTGTTTTGGAGGTCCTGGAGCATCAGGACAATGGAATTATCCATAAAAATACCCCATTTTGGAAAGCAAACACCCCAAGGTATGTTTTAAGTTCTCCATAACTCTCATCTGTCATACTCAGAATTTGAAATGCCTCCTCGCTTGTATATGATGGCCATATTTTTGACACTGATCAGGACCCACTGGTATGGCAGTGATCAGGATGGTGTTGCAGTGAGGGACAGATATCTGGCTGCAGTTGGTTCACACTAGTCACTGTTGGGCAAAAATCAGAGATACAGTGAGGTGGCTGGCAATGTTTTGTGAGTGTGTGTAAACTCTGTGCAAAGGCTGAAAATTACTCACAGTTAGCTGTACTGGATCTCTCTCCTCACAGACTATGGCAGTGAACAGGATCCACTGGTGTGGCAGAGATCAGGGACACTTTATGAACAGGCACACTGTAAGGTGATCAGGGACACTGCTGGGCCACTGTATGGTGATCAGGGACACTGCTGGGCCACTGCGGTGATCAGGGACACTGCTGGGCCACTGCGGTGATCAGGGACACTGCTGGGCCACTTGTGTGGCGATCAGGGACACTGTGGCAATCAGGGACACTGTGGCGATCAGGGACACTGCTGGACCACTTGTGCGGCGACCATGGACACTGCTGGGCCACTGCGATGATCAGGACACTGCTGGGCCACTTGTGTGGCGATCAGAAACACTGCTGGGCAACTGCGGTGATCAGGGACACTGCTGGACCACTTGTCCAGCGATCAGGGACACTGCTGGCCACTTGTGTGGTGATCAGGGACACTGCTGGGCCACTTGTGTGGTGATCTGGGCCACTGCGGCAATCAGGGACACTGCGGTGATCAGGGACACTGCTGGACCACTTGTGCAGCAATCGGGGACACTGCGGTGATCAGGGACACTGCGGCGATCAGGGACACTGCTGGACCACTTCTGCGGCAATCAGGGACACTGCTGGGCCACTGCGATGATCAGGACACTGCTGGGCCACTTGTGTGGCAATCAGAAACACTGCTGGACTACTGCGGTGATCAGGGACACTTCGGTGATCAGGGGCACTGCTGGACCACTTATCCGGCGATCAGGGACACTGCTGGGCCACTTGTGTGGTGATCAGGAACACTGCTGGGCCAATGTGGGGATCAGGGACACTGCTGGGCCACTTGTGTGGTGATCAGGAACACTGCTGGGCCAATGCGGTGATCAGGGACACTGCTGGGCCACTTGTGTGGTGATCAGGAACACTGCTGGGCCAATGCGGTGATCAGGGACACTGCTGGGCCACTTGTGTGGTGGTCAGGGACACTGCTGGGCCACTGCGGCAATCAGGGCCACTGCGGCAATCAGGGACACAGCTGGACCACTTGTGCGGCAATCAGGGACACTGCGGTGATCAGGGACACTGCTGGACCACTTGTGCGGCAATCGGGGACAATGCTGGGTTACTTGTGCGGCGATCAGGGACACTGCTGGGCCACTTGTGTGGCGATCAGGGACACTGCTGGGCCACTGCGGCAATCGGGGACACTGCGGCAATCAGGGACACTGCTGGACCACTTGTGCGGCAATCAGGGACACTGTGGCGATCAGGAACACTGCTGGACCACTTGTGCGGCAATCGGGGACACTGCGGTGATCAGGGACACTGCTGGGCCACTGCGGCGATCAGGGACACTGCTGGACCACTTGTGCAGCAATCAGGGACACTGCGGTGATCAGGGACACTGCTTGGCCACTGCGGCGATACTGCTGGGCCACTTGTGTGACGATCAGGGACACTGCTTGGCCACTGCAGCGATCAGGAACACTGTGACGATCAGGGACACTGTGGCGATCAGGAACACTGCTGGGCCACTATGTGGTGATCAGGGACACTGACAATCAGTGACACTGCTGGGCCACTTGTTGGGCGATCAGGGCCACTTGTGGGCGATCAGGACCACTTGGGGCGATCAGGACCACTTGGGGCGATCAGGGCCACTTGGGGCGATCAGGGCCACTTGTGGGGGCGATCAGGGCCACTTGTGGGGGCGATCAGGGCCACTTGTGGGGGCGATCAGGGCCACTTGTGGGGGCGATCAGGGACACTTGTGGGGGCGATCAGGGCCACTTGTGGGGGCGATCAGGGCCACTTGTGGGGGCGATCAGGGCCACTTGTGGGGGCGATCAGGGCCACTTGTGGGGGCGATCAGGGCCACTTGTGGGGGCGATCAGGGCCACTTGTGGGGGCGATCAGGGCCACTTATTGGCGTGATCAGGGACACGTGGGGCAATCGGGGCCACTTTAGGGGCGATCAGGGCCACTTTAGGGGCGATCAGGTGTCACTGAGGTGGAGGGCAGTTAGCAACAACCCTTTTCTTTGCTGTTTCTCCTCTCACAGACAACTCCGTGAGAGGAGAAGGAGGCGGAAGCCGCACCATGCGGCTTTTGTTTACACTTAAGCTGTGTCCTTATTGGACACAGCTGATCACATGGTATGGGACCGATTTCATTGGTCCCATACCATGTCACGTAATCCACCGTGTCCGTCGGACTCGGCGATCATCGGGCTCGCGGGTGCGCGCTCTAGGAGCCGCGCACGAGCCTCAGATACAAGGTGCCGTTTAGAGACGGCAACCCGCTCCTGTAGGTGTCCCGTCCTGCCGTTTATAAACAGCGGCCGGACGGGAAGTGGTTAAATTTGGAGCTATTTTTTTCCTGGAAATGTGCATCTTTGCCAGCTTAATTGCACGTGGTGCCTCCCCTTGTTGTGCTTATTGTGCCACCTCACTTTCTATAGAGTTACTGTGACTGCTAGCCCTGCCTCTTCCTCTATCAGAGAGCAACTTTAGACCTGTAACCTCTCCTTACTCTCTCCTGGTGGAAAAATTACCACACTACCTGGGTTTTACAGCGACCTACAAGTGCTTCGCATCAAGACATACCACCCTCTCTTCTGCTGTAGAAGTTTTGAGTACCCCTCACAGTCACAAGTATGGCAGATCTCAAGCACAAGGGAAAAGGGTCAGCTAGACTTGCTAGCTCAGACTCAGCTCTTGACTCTTAATGGGGGTAGTAGATTAGCCAATCAGAGCCGTAGTACACGTTACTCTGAGGGTTTTGCCCATATGATTCCCTGCCTTCCTTTGGCCATTCTGATTGTCCATCTTCCTATCCAGAAGGGAATTTTCAGCCACAATCTCAGATTTCATGGTCAGAACTTTTGGCCTTATTTCATCATAGCAGGGGTCACAGATATGTCCCTTTTTGACCTCCCCTCCTGAATCAATCTTTGATCTCACCCTTGAGGAGGTTATGGTAGTTGAGGATGATCCTTTTCCTAATCTGATTAGGATGACATACTGTATTGGAGATTTCATTCAGGTTTAAGGGTACCATAGCTACCCTTAGTGATGCTCTAAGCATCTGCTTATTGTTGGAGCAGCCTAAGTCTGCTCACCCCAAGGTGTATCCAGTATGGTTTTGCTTAAACCAGCTGAGACTTTCCCATGCCACTTTCCTGTATGAGGATTGACCTCACCTGTGGATTTTCACTTCTCCAAAATGATTTGTTCAGCAATATCCTGTTCAGGAAATTCTCCTTCATAAGTGGGCGATTTCTGTAGTAAATCCTGCCATTTCATGTGTGAAGACTCTCACAAGCCCTGTTGAGAGGTAATCCTGTGTTACAGAATCTGGTAGATAAGAGGTTAGAGGACCTCTTTAAAGCTTTCTTTTCTTTGGCAGGATCAACTTAAGTGAAACCCCCCACTGCCCTTGACATACTGTGTGAATCGGTGGCAGTAAAAGGGTTGAAATGTATTTCCACATATGTAGCCAAATTTGAGAAAGCCCCACCATATGTTTGTGTTCCTATTCATAGAGCATACCTTCGAAAAAAAATTTTTTGAGAGTGTTTTCTTTCTCTTTTAGATTTTCTACTTTTCTTTTTATATTTTTTCCAAGAAGAGATGTCATGGCTGACTGCAAACATATCTCATCTAGCACAACATGGTCTTTCCTAATAGCTAAGCTGGGGACTGGCTGGAGTCCAGTTCTCCTTACCATACAATGGAGGAGCCTTGCTACTAAACCTTTTCTAGCGGTTGTAATGGGTATATCTTCTTTAAATAATACACGTTGACCAAATCTATAGATTATGAAATATAATATTTCTCTGATATGATTTGGTAAATTTAAGAGTTCTTACCCTGACGTGAAAGGTTTAACACAACAACCAAAATTTATTGGTGCATTGTATGGAGTTCTAAACTAACAATCTATAGTTACATAAAAGAACATCATTATGAAAGCTCTAACATATTACAAAATACAAACCATGAGACAGAAAAGACATAAGACAAACATTTATATTTCAATATTTTTATTGAGAAACCAGCATATTATAACAAAGAACAAGATGGCAAACACAAAGAAAAAGAGGGGGGTCCACCCGCATGGTGGGACAAGATGTAGAATCATAACACTTATCGGTATATAAAAAAAAAAAAGAAATTATCAGACAATAGCATTACAATTCGCCCAAAAAGTGTCATAGCCATCAGGACATACTAGTTTCATAAATCAATAAACAATAATTAAACCAAAATGAACCAGAAGTGACAGAGAGAAAAAGAAACAAAAATTTTTTCAACAAATAGAGTAGGAAAAAAAAGAGAGAGAAACGAAAAGTGAGAGAAAGGAAAAAAAAAAAAAGAAGGGGGGGGGGGGGTCAGCTGCCAGACACTCACGATACAGTGATATAATCAATCCAAGGCTCCCAAGTCCTCTCAAATCTGGACACATCGTCAGTGACAATACTTGTCAGTTTATCATTAACCATTATCCAGTTTAATTTTTGTTTCACTCTTTCCAGCGGGATCAAGGATTGTTTCCAACTTCTAGCTATGGTGATGCGAGCCGCCAGTATTATATATAAAATTAATTTAATCGATTTTTTGGGAATATCAGAGGGTAGTATATTGAACAAGGCCACTTCCGGCGATCTACGGATATTAATTCCCGTCACTGAGAAAAGAAAATTAAACATGCGAATCCAGAATCTACGTACAACTGGACATTTCCACCAGATGTGGAACATGGTACCCTCTTGACCACAGCGTCGGAAACAGCCAGATGAAACGGAAGGATACATTATGGCTAGGCAAGCAGGAACCAAATACCAGCGAAGTAGTGTTTTGTAGTTGGATTCAACAAGATCAGTGTTAATCGAAATCTTCGACAGGGCATGGGCCGCAGCCCGCCAGGTATCTAAATCTAATGAGCTATTTAGATCCCGTTCCCAGAGAGTCATGTAAGATAATTTAGTGAGGGGATCAACCAACAAAGCATAAACAATGGACAAGCGACCTCGCATCATCCCACTTGCCCCTCAGGAGACCTCAAGAGGATTAAGCGCACAAGGTTCTGTGAGTAGTCGAAGCTTGCTATCAATAAAAGAGCAAAGTTGATTATAACGGAATATTTCCCCGCGAGGCATCTTCTAAGAAGTCACAAAATACTGAGGAGACCGAGGGTGAACCCCATCCAAATAATCCCCAATACGTAACAACCCCTTATTAATCCACCATTGGAACCTCGCGAAAGAGAGACCCGGGCAAACTCAGGATTGCCAAACACTGGGGCCAACGGGGTATGCGGAGAGAAGAAAGGTTTACGAGCTCGCCATCTATCCCACACTGACAAAGAATAGGATATAGTAGGGCACAAAATAGGAGGGCGCAATCTGCTGGGAAGCCACATGAGAGTACCAACAGCATATGGACGGCACGAAAGAGCCTCAATCCCAACCCATTGGGGAACATATCCCCTGGCCGTAGTACAAGATAACTGTGCTATTTGGGCCGCCTGAAAGTATGCAAAAAGATTAGGGAGTCCCAAACCACCATGCCTCTTCAAAGAAAATAAGGTAGATTTGTTCAGCCTAGGGCGCTTTCCCCTCCACACAAATCTGGAGACTGCTGCCTGTAGTAAGACCAGTTTGCGTTTGGGGATCATAATTGGTAACGTCCTGAAATAGTACAATAATCTTGGTAGGAAGGTCATTTTAATAGAATTAATTCTACCAAACCAGGAAAGTGAAAGATCCTGCCAGCCTAGTAAATCATTTTTAAGTCGTTTGTAAGACAAACATTTAGATGTAAGTGCAAGTGATCTATCCCATAATTACCATGGAACTGTACGAAGGGCTCCAGTCTCCTAACTGATATTACAAAAAGAACCTCTCTCTCCATCTAGTGTCTATTGTTATAAGCGTCTTCTCCATTCGTTTTCATGGTGTAGCTCTGATTAATTGGCAAATCTATTCCCTTTCATAATTGGTTAACTTCAAATCTCCTGTATTTAGTATACCCCAACCCCCTTTATGGCAAATCTTGGGAAGCCAACAGGTTTGGGCCCCATTGTTAAACTAACTCTGGCACCGAACCGTGTGAAAGAGGATTCTCAGCAGATGAGTGTCAAGACTTCTGTTACACAGTAAATAAATTACAATTAATAGAATATTCCCTCTGGCAACTTAAACCATCCCCAATTATCTGTAGAACAGAGATTTATTAGAAGACATATTACACACCCGCACTGATGGAGCTCTAACTGAAATATATTCATAATTACAATATTATTTACAGTGGTTAATGGAGATTTCACAAAAGCTCATTTTCTAATACACATGGTATACTTATCTACTTTTTGCAGTAGTATTGCACAGAGCAGCCCCGAACCTCCTCTTCTGGGGTCCGTCACCAGTGCTGTTGGCTTTTTCTCTGTGTGCCATGAAAGGATGCTGCTTCCTATAGTGGCACACTTGTGGGTTCACTTCCAAGCCAGGCTGTGTGCTTCCATTGACATACAGTGCAGCTCCAACCCGCCCCCTATTCTTTACTCACAGTATTTGGAGAGAGAGAGAGAAAAGCAGCACTGCTGCAGACAGGCACAGCTCTGGTTCGAGCTGGGACTCGGGTAAGCATAAAGGGAGGTGTGAGGTGCGAGTTTCAATTAGTAGGGCATTTTTTACCTTAATGCAAGGAATGCATTAACCTATATGTAATCCCTCACCTTGTAAAACAACCCATTCAGTTTAAAATAGAAATGACAAAGGCAAAACATTTATGTATAGATGAAATAAAATGTATATATACATTTTTCACCACATACCGTCTGTTCTCAGCTCTATACGTGCTAGGGGAGGAGAAACAGCAGCACATTGATCCTCCTAGTAATTGGCTGGCCTGCGGGTGGGTGGATGGGTGGATTTGAGCAAAAAAAAAAAAGACTGATCATTGGCTTAGCTCCCAGCACAGTCAGAAAAATGACAAAGCTGTGCACTCATGCCTAGTGTGGTCAGTTTTTAATAGGAAATTCTTGGCACAGCAGGCACTTATCAGGAATGTGAAATGTTGGGTTTATATATTCTTTAAAGGAGAAATTTGGAATATAAAAAAAACAAACCTCTGTACTCGCCTATGTGGCTGCAGCATCAGTCTAATGTTCACCAAGGTACTTGCGCCAGTGCTGCATCTACTGTGACTCTGCAGGATCTTGATTACGGGATATTTGGACAACTTACTTCTCTGAGCGGCATCTGCATCAGACCTAGAATGTGATGTTTCATTCACAATTACATCATTGGAGGACTTCAGATGGATCCTGAATCTATGCAAGTCTGCTTGCCTCCCTCCCTTCGGTTGGCGTACCTGGGTGTTCCATGCACTGAAGAAGCTTCAAAACTTTTCTGTGTTTGTATTTGTTAGTTGTTGCATGAGCGTTCTAGGCCTCATGGTCTCTTCCTTCGAAACAGTAGTTTTATGTACAACATCACACCAAAACTCTGCAGAGTTTGACAAAATGTCCTGTGGGTGTGGAAAAACTTGTTGGGGAGCATTGCCTGGGAAGAGCCATGCTGAAGCAGTTTTGATTCTTAAGTTCACTCGGGCTGTTTCTCCCTTGCTGTAGTCTTAGGGAGATTAGTCTCTCTGATGAAGGAGCACATATGCTCCGAATGCACGCCACCATACATCCTGCTTCTCCATCTAGTGATGTGTCATATACATTTTCTGCTTCGCATACGCTTAATCACTTCTTTTTTTTCTTGTGAATTGTTTACCTATCACTAAAGTGCTCTATGTTGGTAATGATGCACTTAGATTGGCATTGCGGTTTCTTTCTTATGTCTGCTCATAGTGTTGCTTCTTGCCCTGATAGCTGGTTCTCTTTATACCAAGAGTGTCCCTAGGATTATATTGTACCAGGATTCCCCCTGCATTCTATGGACTTTTTAATATATCAACTTTAATTCTAATATATGGACTTTAACTTTTATTTTTTTCAGTGTAAATATTGGTCCAGTCACCCCCTTTCCCCACTGCCTGCACCACTCTGATATTTCTCCAAGCGCATTCCAATTTATTTTCTATTTTTTTTGCTCTTTCTCTTTCTCCCTCTGCAACAAGCCAACTTCAGTAGAGAGTGTGAGAAAGTCAGAGGATAGCACAGGAGGGCATTCCTGTAACTCTGGTGGCCTTGGATTAGCCATACTGGGCTTGATTCATTGACCTTGTTTTGGCTGGTCTCTGGCATGCCATGACATCTTCCGCTATGCCCAGACCTTCTATTTCAAGGTCTGATCTACCACTCTGCTTTACAGTCACTGGCTTTAACAGCAAGGCTGTTGAAAGGATGCTCAAGGATAGGGGCCTTTCTTCAGCTGTCATTTCTACCATGCTTCGAGTTTGGAAGTACACCTCACAGGTTCATTTATTATTGTACCTGAAAGGTCTATTTCATCTGGTGCAAATCACTGTTTTCTGTTTTTTTTATTTTGACCTTCCTTCAGCGGAGTGTGGACTAATGGATAGCCCTAAGTATTGTGAAGGGTCAGATATCCGCTCTGACTGTGCTCCTCCAATGCCCTTTGGCTTCTCTGGTTTGTACCTTCATTCTGGAGGGTTACATGGGTCTTCCCACCTACCAGACCTACATTGACGCTGTGGAATCTGAATTTGGTTCTGTCAACCCTACAAAAGCCTCCCTATGAGAACATTTGGGAAATTCCTTTACTTACACTTTCATAAAAAGTGGCCTTTGTGGTAGCTATCATTTCAGCTCACAGGATGTCTGAACTAGCGGCTCCTTCCTGTAAGCAACCGATTTTGGTACTTTAGGGATGAGGTGGTACTTCATCCTAGGTAGTCTTTCCTGCCAAAGGTTGCGCTGACATTTCATTTGAATGAGGACGTTGTCCTACTTTCTCTATGTCCAAATAGCTCTCATCCAAAGGAAATTGCTCTTCATTATTTACATAAATTCTACAGCCTCTATTTGGAAGATGAATTCCCTTTTCATTGTCAGTCCTAGAAAAGAGCTAATGGCCTTCTTGTCTACTATTTCCTGGTGGATTCATCAGACTGTGATTCAGGCTTATGCCATCCCAGGTCAGGAACCTCTTTTTCCTGTTACAGCTCTTTCTACCTGAGCTAAAAAAGAAGGGGGAATGTCACATCCTCCTTATAGTGTGCTCCACACTGGCCCTGGAGGATTCCTGGTTTCTACTCCAGCATTCTTGCTTCCACACTACTCACAGTGAGAGGAGGACACTGGCGAGTCCTGCAGGACAAGGAATATAGCGGCAGTTTATGGTGAGCAAGTATAATCTTTTATCTTGTGAGTTTTTTTATGACCACTAGCTTATAAATCACTTTTTAATCCTGCACTTAAGTTGCGCTTCCCCCTTCTTTTTCTTCTATTTCTTTGTATACAGTGCTGGCATACTCTGGGGACAGCTGCAGTCGGTGCTCATTGTAGTGCATGGACTATATTGGACTCATATCAAAAACCAAGACCTCCACCATGCCTCATCCAGTTATAAACAAACAAAACAAAATGTGGGAAAACATCCCCACAAAACTTTGGACTTTATTGGCACATCACAAGACCAAAAGTAAAATCATAGAAAACTTTATTACAATATATGAATAAAACATACAAAATACATTGATAAAAAGGAATACCAAAACGGTGTGACATGTGTAATTGTGTAGCGTAAAAATACTCCAAAAGGATTAGAGCATAACACATGTATACACCCAACATTTTATTTGGTTCTGGCCAGCTCAGTGGATTGCTTTAAAAAAGGTCTGGATTCTTTTTTAGATACACAGAATATAACTGAATAAGAACATTTATAGGTAACGTTGATCCAGGGAATATCTGATTGCCTCTTGGGGGATCAGGAAGGAATTTTTTTTCCCTGCAGGAGCAAATTGAATCATGCTTTGCTGGGTTTTTTTTTATTGCCTTCCTTTGGACCAACTGTGGGTATAGGATAACTTTTTTTTTTTTTTTTTTTTTTTAAATGGTTGAACTGGATGGACTTTTGTCTTTTTTCAGCCAGACTAACTATGTAAAAAAAAAAATATATATATATATATATATTTATAATATGTAAAACTAAATTACTAAGCAATATGAGTAGCGGTATTCCCGAGTCTGGCTCGGGGTAAAATGCAGCTGTCAATAGCGGTAACCCCAAGCCAGACTCAGGCTGACCGCAATATTATTACCTGGTGCCGATCTGTGTCCCTGCTCCTGTGGTGCCAGCAGCCATCCCCTCCGTTTGTCCCCAGTCTCCTTCCCCGCATCCCTGTGCCTCTCGTTCCCGTCTATCTCACGCTGATCAGTGTGAGTCTGCCGTGCCGTCGGGGGGCGGGGCTTGCGGGAGGCGGGAAGTATAAAAATAGCTCACTGTCAAAATAAAATGTTACTCTGTGCATACATTGTAACTCCACCTGAGATATAGCCATAGTGCAGTTTTTCAGTTTTTGTGACTAAAAAACGGTTTTGCCCTCATGGCTTCCAAAAAGCGCCTCAGTAGCGCTAAAGCAGTTTATGATGAGCTAGCGAACAGCGACAGTGAGGAGCTACTTGAATTGAGTGATAGCGACTCGTGGCGATTTATCTTCAGACATCGAAAGTGAATCTGAGATTGACGTGAGTGATCTGCGCACGTGGTGCACTGTTGATTGCGATACGCCAGCGCTGCCAAGATTTCCCTTTACCAGCTTACCTGATATGAAAATACACGTTGACGGTGACAACCCCTTGGCGTACTTGGAATTGTTTCTGACCGATGAGGTAATTGAAATTATTGTGATGGAGACAAATAGGTACGCAGAGCAACAACTAGGTGCTCCACAGAGCCGGTTTTCACGCGGCAGAAAGTGGGAGCCTGTCACAAAAGAGGACATTTGGCTGTTTCTTGGCCTAATTATTCTGCAAGGAGTGGTGGGGAAACCGCTGCAGAAGTGGTACTGGACCACCAACAAAATGCTCGCCATGCCGTTCTTTGGCACTGTCATGTCGGGGTACAATTTTTCCCTCATTATGAAATTTTTGCACTTTGCAAATAATGAGGATTTTGACGAAACAAGTCATCCGGCTCCCAAGCTAAAAAAAATTTGGGAACCAAATAATTGTACGAAATTTCCAGCAGAGCTATGTGCCAGAGAGAGATATCAGCATAGTCGAAAGTCTAATGACCTACAAAGGAAGGCTCAGCTGGATATATTACATCGCGTCCAAGAGAGCACGATTTGGCGTCAAATCCTATCTGCTGTGCGAATCCTCTACCGGCAACATCTGGAACGCAGTTATATACACCGACAAAGGAACAAAATTTGATGCAAAGTACAGCAGCTACGGACTGGCAACATCTTCCGTCCTGTCACTAATCGAGCCTCTGCTAAACCAAGGCTACTGCATAATGACGGACAATTTTTACACCTCACCAGAACTTTACGAGGTTCTTCTTCAACACAGAACAGATGCCTACGGAACCGTTCAGGCTAACCGGCGCAACCTGCCATCCATGTTTGGAAAAAACAAACTGAAGTCTGGATAATTAGTCACATGGCAGAAAGGCAAAATGATTGCACTGAGATGGCGGGACAAGAAGGATGTGTACCTCATGAGTACCATTCACAATGCCTCCACAGTGATGGTCCAAACAAAAGGTGGCAAAAACATCCAGAAGCCGCAGGTTGTCATTGACTACAACAGAACCATGGGAGGTGTCGACAGAGCTGACCAAGCTATGACGTTTTATCCTGCGATGAGAAAGCAGCAGAGAAAATATCAAAAGATTTTCCGGCATCTTCTGGAACAGTGTTTGTGGAATGCATACGTTCTGTTCTGCAAAAACAGTGAAAAGCCTGTGGTTCATGCGGACTTTATATGGAAATTGGCGGAATCCGTCTTCCTGAAACACCAAACGCCATCAGTGTCTGTGGGTAGATCCGGACAACGTGCTGTGGAAGTTGTCAACCCAGAACGTCTGACTGGACTTCATTTTATGGACCACATCCTACCAACCCAAAAAAAAAAAGGCAGCACCTACCAGAATGTGCATGGTATGTTGCTCTCGGAGAGATGACAGTGGAAAAAAAATCCACAAGGAAACGAGGTTCCACTGTCCTGATTGCGATGTTGGACTTTGTGCAGTCCCATGTTTCAAAATTTACCACACCCGTGATGTTTTCTAAAAAAAAAAAAATGCAGTGTCTGTATAATATTGTTTGGACAGAGTTCCGTGTGTTTGACTTGATTACATTATTTCATTTATTATTATTATTTTTTATTATATTATAATTTATGATTTAATTTGTTAAAATTTATTGCACCAAAGATGTCTACTAGACTCTTGTTTAAACAGATTTCAGGGAGTTAGTCCTAAGAATTACAGGCCTACAATAAAAAAACAACAAATTTCCATTGAAAAAAATGTACCGCTTTTAGGACAGAAATACTGACATCAGACTGCTAGGGAGGTTAAGGAAACTTCTTTCATAGCTCCACCACGACTTAATTGATCAGGAGCCAGATGTACCTGCAATGTTTTTCACACAGCAAGACTAGACATGGCTATCCTCTCTTCATTTTATTGTTTCCTTAAAGGGACATATTTTCTTGCTTTATCATGGCCACGACTAAAAAAATAAAATGTTAATTTGTCCAGTAAATACAAAATCTTGCAGACCATGTTTTCCTTAGCTTACCACCTGTTGTAAAAGCCTGTTTACAAAGATCAATAGCTCAAGCTGAAATGTAAGCACAGATCTGGTACTGATCAGATGGCTTTGTTCAAAGTTGCAATCAGACAATACAGATATCAAGGCAGGCAGCTACTGCTGTGCTGTGTCTTTTAGACAACCAGTAGTAGTCTGGGAATTCTTTGCTAGATATTAAATGTTTACTTGTAACACATATACAGCCCTGGTCAAAATTTTGAAAATGACACAAATATTAATTTACCTGCAAGGAAACATGCAGTCAGCATTGCTTTGCACAAAAAGGGATTCTCAGGCAAGGATATTGCTGCTACTAATATTGCTCCTAAATCAACCATTTATCAGATCATCAATAATTTCAAGGAGAAAGGTTCAATTGTTGTGAAGAAGGCTTCAGGGCACCCAAGTAAGTCCAGCAAGTGCCAGGAACTAAAGTTGATTCAGCTGCAGAATTGGGGCACCACCAGTGCAGAGCTTGCTCAGGAATGGCAGCAGGCAGGTGTGAGTGCATTGGCACGCACAGTGAGGCGAAGATTTTTGGAGGATGGTGTGTTGTCATAAAGGGCAGCAAAGCCACTTCTTTCCAGGAAAAACATTAGGGACAGACTGATGTTCTGCAAAAGGTACAGGGATTGGACTCCTGAGAACTGGGGTAAAGACTTTTTCTCTGATGAATCTCCTTTCCAATTTTTGAGGCATCCGGAAAAAAACCTTGCCCGGAGAAGAAACATGAGCGCTACCATAAGTCCCTTTCATGCCAATGGTAAATCATCCATGTGTGTGCTTGCTTCTCAGCCAAGGGAGTGGGCTTACTCACAGTTTTGCCTAAGAAAAAAGCCATTAATAAAGATTGGTACAAAAACATCCTCCAAGAGCAACTTCTCCCAACCATCCAAGAACAGTTTGGTGACGAACAATGCCTTTTCCAGCATGATGGAGCACCTTGCCATAAGGCAAAAGTGATAACGAAGTGGCTTGGGGAAAAAAAAACATTGAAATTTTGGGTCCATGGCCATGAAACTCCCCAGACCTTAATCCCATTGAGAACTTGTAGTCAATCCTCAAGAGGCGAGTGAACAAAAAAAGCCCCAAACATTCTAACAGACTCCAAACATTGATTATGCAAGAATCAGCTGCCATCAGTCAGGATGTGGCCCAGAAGTTGATTGATAGCATGCCAGGGTGAATTGCAGAAGTCTGGAAAAAGAAGGGTCAACACTGCAACTATTGACTGTTCGCATAAACCTAACATAATTGTCAGTAAAAGCCTTTGAGACTTATGAAATGCTTGTAATTACGCATGGTGTCTTTAGATCTTTTTGTCTGATGTTACTATGGTATACTGAAGTAGCAGACTTTTGGCGAAAGCTGTAATGAAAAAAGTAAACGCACACCATTTCACTATCTAGATGGAGAAATATATATATATATATATATATATATCACTTTTGATTTTTTTTTGATTTTTTTTTTTAAACATCAGTTTAAATCTTTTTAAGTAATATCAACACAAAGTAATTTTTTTTTTTTTTTAACTGGATCTTGGTCTTATCAGTAAGATGGTATTCTAGCTCTGAACTTGGACACACTGCATGCAGAGAGAGGCTTGTCAATGATAATATACTTTTTTTGTTACACTACCCATCAATCAAATATGGATGTTTAGTAACTGTTCTTCTGAAAAAATCACATATATCAGCATTTTTGTTTAGATCCTGTCGTTTGTTTTTGTTCCAACAGTTTAATGGGATAAATCTGAGAAATGCAACTGAGCAGCAAGCAAGACTGATTATTGGGCAGCAGTGTGATACCATCACCATCTTGGCTCAGTACAATCCTCATATGTGCCAACCCCTCCACTCGCGATCCAGGTGACGTATCTTGTGAGGTTACTTTCTGCGTTGCAAATTTTTGTTTGTGAATATTAAGTCATTTAATTTTATAGAACAGGAAATAGGCAGTCTTTTTAATAAACCTCTTAGACCGTTACATGCAGTTTTTATTACTTTCATTGGGAATGTATTTACATGATTATATTATATAGTCAAAGCTATGAGCTTGTTGGACATCCCATTCCAAAACCTTTTCATTTAATATGGAGTCCCCCACCATCCGACATATTTGTGGCTATAGTAGCCTCTGCCATTTTGAGTGTGTCTTTTGGAATGTTTTCCTATTCTGCCAAAAGCGGATTTGTAAGGTCAGTTATTGATGGATAAGAAGACCTGACTCACTATATATGCATTCCCATTTGTCCTAAAAGTATTCTTCAGGGTAAAGGTCAGGGCACTCGGCAGGTCGTTCAAGTTCTTTAACACCAAACTCTTCAAACCATGTCTTTATAGACTTGTTGGGTGAAACTGAACGCACTTTGTCTACAGCTTTTGCCTTACTCCTCACTGGAATAACGTGAACTCATTCATATGGAGGCATGGCCACTTACCTTTAACCATTGAGTGCATTTTCTCTGTGTCTTTTTTTTTTTTTTTTTTTTAATTTTACAATTATCTGGACAAACACAGCACAACTGTGTTTTTACAAGTGTTTTTTTGATCACAAGAAACCATTCCATTTCAATTTTATGTTGCAGCCTATAACTACAGTTTAATTTTTCTCAGTAATCTACACTCAGTACCACAAAATGACAAAGTGAAAACAGAATTTTAGAAATGTCTGTGAATTTATTAAAAAAAAAAACCTGAAATATCACGTACTTCTGTATTCAGACCCTTTGGTCAGTACTTTGATGAAGCACCTTTGGCAGCAATTACAGCCTTGGGTCTTCTTCCTTTTTTTTTTTTTTTTTTTTTTTTTTTTTTTTTTTTTTGGTATGATGCAAACAACTTTTTGCACACCTGGATTGGGGGTTTCTTGCCATTCTTTACAAACTCTCTCAAGCTCAGTCAGGTTGGATGGGGACCGTCAGTGGACAGCCATTTTCAGGTTTCAGAGTCAGAGCTCTGGCTGGGCCACTCTAGGACATGCACCACAGATTTGTCCCTAAAGCCACTCCTGTGTTGTCTTGGCTGTATGCTTAGGATCGTTGACATGTTGGATTGTGACCCTTTGACTTTGAGGTCCTGAGCGCTACTTTGCTCCATTCAGCTTTTCCTCAACCCTGACCAGTCTCCCAGTCCCTGCTGCTGAAAAACATCTCCAAAGCACTTGGGGGTGTATAGCACTGAAGAGAGGCCACTCTACCATAAAGTCTAGATAGGTGAAGGGCTGCAGTGATGGCTGTCCTTCTGGAAGTTTCTCCCATCTCCACACAGGATCTTTGGAGCTCAGTCAGTGACCATCAGGTTTTTGGTCACCTCTTACGAAAGCCCTTCTTCGGTGATTGCTCATTTTGGCCAGGGAAAACAGTTCTTGGAAGAGTACTCTTCCAAACCTCTTCCATTTGAGAATTGTAGAGGCCATTGTGATCTTAGGAACCTTCAGTGCAGCATATTTTTTTATTTTTTATTTTTTTTGTAGCCTTCCCCAGATCTGTATTTTTGCAATAATCCTGTCTCTGAGATCTGTAAGCAGTTCCTTTTGACCTCATGGCTTTTGCTTTGATACAGTATTCATTGTCAGTTGTGAGGCCTTTTGCGAGACAATGTGTGCCTTTCCAAATCATGTCCAATTAATTTAATTTACCACCGGTGGACTCCAAGGTGTAGAAACATCTTAGCGATGATCAAGAGAAATTGGAGACACCTGAGCTAAATTTCAAGTGTCCTTGCAAAGGATCTGAATATTTATGCCTATGTGATATTTCTGTGTCTACCTTTTCATACATTTGGAAACATTTCTAAAATTCTGCTTCCAGTTTGTCATGAGGTACTGAGCGTAGATTGAGAACAAAAAAAAATTAAACCGCTATAGCATCAGGCTGCAACATAACACAATTGAAAAAAGTGAAGGGGGTCTGAACACTTTATGAATGCACTGTAATTTTTCACTAACATACAGGTGTAGCATTCCAGATCCTTGCACACCCAAACATTCAGTCCCTCTGTGTGCTTTGTGATGATGGTGGAGTTCACTCTTTGCACATTTCATCCCAACCGCCATTTACAGCCACTTAGGGCAGGCATGTAGAAGGGCTTACCAATTTAGTTGATACAAATATATATTTTCCTTATCTTTGAAACTACCTACTTTATCACTGTATATATTTTGTAAATATTCCTACAGTTCACGACTGGATGCAAGTACTTCTCATTCCACGCCGCATGGAAGTGGAGCGGCGACACCTGACAATCATTCCGTTATTGACACTGTGAGTGAGCAAGATGAGGGAACTATGACTCCGCCTTCAAAGGAAACCACACCCAGCACAAGTCCCCGCAGCTCTCTCAAGTAATATATAAAATTTTTTCATGCTTGCCTTTCTTCATAGTCCATGATACCTTAACAGAAGTTTTTGCTTTTTCTACATAGTTTTATTTTTTTCCTTGCAGCATTTTTAACGATTAGCGCTACACTAAAGTAAATGCTTCATTTTTATTACTTTTGATTCAACTGTCACCATTTTCTAGAAAGGTTCAGATGATATGAATGTGAACTTGACGCACATGTGCCATTAAACGAGAAGTAGGACCTAATCTCTTTTGGCCCTACTTCTCCTGTGGATCACAGGAGTGCACTTAGTTCTGCACACCTGTGACTTATTTTCAGCCAACAGCAGGCTAAAGCCTGCTGTCTGCTGATGTCACTGAGCTGGTACAGGCACTGGAGAGAACCTGACTTTAAAGTTGGTGTCCTCCCAGATTCCTGACCGGCAGCTGGCTCAGCCTCTCAGCATGCCACTGAAGGCCTGAGCCAGCTGCTCCTGCCCCCTCCACAGCCCAGTGCTCTAGTGAGCACTGGAGTGGCAGAGCAAAAAGTGGTGACTGACAGTCATCAGCTGTCTGCTCACTGAAGACGGAGAACTGAGCAATCAGCAGTCTTTGATCGCTCAGTTCTCTGTCATAGAAGTCGTGGAGGGCAGATGCATTCTGATGCTGCATCCACATAAGTGAGTATGACTGTTTTGTTTTTGAAATTCTGAAATTCTTTTTAAATGTGTATGTAAACTCTGATTTGATCCCTTTTTGTTCTGTTAACCACTTGACGATTGGGCTATAGCTGGATGACCGCTACAGCACGGTCATCCTGTTCTGGGAGGGTGTCCTATGATGTCTTCCTAGAACCGCGCATCCGGCGCTGTCTGTGATTCCTGTCTCCTTTGGATGCAGCTGATCACATGACACGGTAAAGGACCAATCACAGCGGCCTTTTACCACGTGATCAGCTGTGTGAAATCACAGCTGATCACCATGTAAACACACTTGCAGTTATCGGCCGTGCTTTCCACACACTGTCACAGCATGAGGAAAGTTCTGCCAATAACTGGCAACTGTGAAAGGAGACATCTACACTGATAATCAGCCACTGATTATCAGTGCAGCCCCAAAAGTGCCCAACAGTGTAGTCGATCTGTGCCCGTCAGTACCTATCATTGCCGCTTATCAGTGCTGCCTCATCAGTCCCACCACATTAGTGCAGCCTCATCAACAAACATCAGTGAAGGAGAACAATTACCTGTTTGCAAAATTTTACAATAGAAACTAAGAGAACCCTTTTTTGTTTAGCAGAAAATAAAACTCCCAATGGTGATTAAATGCCACCAAAACAAAGCTCCTATTTGTGTGGAAAAAAATGATAAAGATTTCATATGGGTACAGTGTTGCATGCCCGCGCAGTTGTAATTCAAACTACAACAGCACTGAAAGCTGAAAGCTGGCCTGGGCAGGAAGGGGGTAAATGTGCCCAGTACATTCCATTGAAAGTCTTTTTTTGATGAGAGCAAAAAATACTTGTTTCTGTAAAATCAGAAAGAAAAAACATCTTTGAGCTTATAACTTTCTGTGAACTGTGCTTCTGCTGCAATAAAATCTCATGTAGTGTCGTCATCCTTGCCCATGTCTCCTCTATGAACGACAGAAAACTTCTGCCATTATGTGCAGAGGGGGGACGTCGGTTCTGTAGTTCGAATTGGAGCTAGCTGCCTAGGGTGACAAGATGCTTCTCCATAGCTACACTACAGTGAAGTGAGCATTGTCACACTAAGACAGGAAGTGTGTTACTAGAAGGATCACCTGGAGGTGATAAAAGGAAAAGAAACTACAAAAATAAAATGCAGGCACCATGTCTAAGGACACGTAAGCCGCAGTATTTTAAATATTTTGTATATGAGCTTAAATGTGCTTAAAGTCATATTACAGCAATTTTGTAACATTGTCCTTGTTTTTGTTTTTTGTATATTCATGTCTGTGTGCAGCGTACGCATGCTGTATATGTCATGATTTTTTTATTGAAGTTCTCTTTTTTTGGTTTAGGACACCTATGGATGGTGTAAAAAGGCATTCAGAAGTCCGTACAGTCACCCTTTCTAAATCCCCAGTAGAGCTTGGAATGCAGATCTGTGGAGGTAATCTTTATGGGATATTTGTGATGGATTTTGATGAGGAGATTGCAGCCGGTGGACTGTCGGGGTTACTTCCAGGAGACCTGATTCTAGAAGTAAGTGGAAAGTATATGTTTATACATAGTGAGTGGGACTGTTGCTCCTTCTGAATAAAAGGCCAAAATATAAGTTACAGCTTTTTACTGATCGTACATCCCAAGATACAGGGTGACTTCATCTTCATTATGATGGGGTAATGCTGCCGTCTATATGGGATTAAACACTGGCAAAAAGACAGGAAATCCCCTCCTAGGAATAACCCCTTTCCACTAGGCATGGCTTCAATTATTTTGCTAGTGTGTTAGGTGATGGTGATGTCTGTGCAGTCTTTGAATGAAAAAGTGGCTAGCATCTTAACCATTCCATATGAGATTAAGAGACGAGCTCTCGCTGGATCCATTTTCCTGTGGATTTTCTGCGCTCAGAGGATTTGACCCTGGACATGAGGGACAGCCTGTAATGCTGCTGGTCAGAGCTGAACCTTGTGCAATGACATATTGCTTTGTGGACCAGTATGCATATATACAGCTCGAGGGCAGTGGTTCCTAGCTGCGAAGTCCAGTCCTTGAAGGCCCTTGTGGCACTGCCACCATGAGAGAACCCTCCTCCCAGGAGGTCCTGTGGCATTGACTAGTAAATGCCCTGTGGTAGACCCTGCTAGCATCGTCTCCCTATATACGTTTCAGCAGGCCATGTATCATCAATAGCAGAGAGTACAGTGGATCTCCACACAAATGCTGGAGATGAGAAAATCGTCTTTGAAAGTCCTGACTACAGATGGCAGCTGGTGGGCTGGGGTGGAGTTTTGGACAATCTCTTGGTACAGGAAACTTGGTCACTGCAAGTTTGTTGCCCATCAACATCCTGGAATGGAGGGTGATTCTCCTTGTCCTACTTCATTGGTCAGTGCAGCTGAAGGACTTCCTGCGAGGGTTCAGTCGGATAATGCCAAGGCTGGGATGTACATAAATCCATCAAGGAGGCCCCACCAGTTGGGCAGCCCAGGAGGAAGTGGTTATCCTCCTGTCTTCAGTGTAACTTGATGTTCCCTCACTGTCCACCATTCACATTCCTGGCATATAAATTTGTCATGCAGAATTCAACAACTGTCTCCTGGGGAGTGGGCTTTTCACCCAGAAGTGTTCCAGGAGCTCTGCCAACCAAGCGGATCCCTGGATGTGAATCTACTGTGCAGGATTCAAATGGAAGGAACTCCAGTGATTCTGATTGCCCAGACCTGGCCCCAAAGAGCTTGGTTCACTGACATTGTGAACACGTCAGTGGCCGTCCCTCTGACCCTGCGGGATCAACCCCAACCTTTCCTGTTGCAAGGTTTGATCTTCCATCTTCATAGTCGCTGGCTTTAATGGCATTTCTGTTGAAGCCAAAATCTTGAGATACAGAGGAGTCTCTGATTTGGTCACTCTATCCTACTGAAGGCTTGTACGATGACTTCAAGGAAGATTTACCACACGACTTTTGTTGTGGGTCGCATCCTGGCATTTCTCCACTCTCCTGGGACTGGCCTGGATTACTATCAAGATTTTAGCCTTAGCAGTCCTCTTTCAGAGACCAATTGCTTTACTGTCTTTGAGTGCCTTTTGTGCAAGATGTCACACGTATTCTTCTTCCGGTTAAGAGTCCGTTGACTCCATGGGACCTCAACCTGGTACTATCTGTGTTAAAGAAATCTTGGCTTTGAACCCATCTAAGTTTATTCCTTTAGTCCTTCTGACCCAAAAGGTTATATTTCTGGTTACCACTTAGGCTCAGAGCCTCAGAATTGACTGCTCCTTCCTGTATAGAGCTATTCCTGTCACTCCACTGTGATGACATGGTCCAACGGCTTTGCCGTCTTTTTTACCTAAGGTGGTTTTCTTGTTTGATCTTAGCCAGGACATTCTTACATTTTTTCTGTCCTTTGCCTTAGATGCTGGGGCACAAGGCCATCAGGTGTTGAAGGTGACTGTTGCAATTCGAAGTTGACTGTTGCACAATTCCCTCTTTGTATTCCCTGAAAGCCTTAGGAAGGGTCACACATTTTCCAAATTTACCATTTTTGCAATGGCTCAGTCATTTTTGTTTCTCAAGCTTCTGGTCTGAAGAGGAAAGTTCTCCACCATTATCTCTGATGGCTCATTCTACCAACAGTGTTGGTGCCTCCTGAGCTGTTCATCATCAGGTTTCAGTGGCTCAAGATTGTAAAGCTGCTACCTGGTCTTTGGTTCATACTTTTTTAAAATGTGGGTGTTTCAGCCAATGAGGATGCTACTTTTGGTCATTCAATTTTGCAGGCTACTGTGCAAGATTCTGACTTGTTTTGGTTCAGTTATTTGAGCCTGTTGGCTTGTCTTCCCATCATATTCAGTGCTTTGGGACATGTTTATCGTAATGAAGATGCATTGTGTCCTGGGATGAACACTGATAATTCCTATTGTTAGGTTAAAAATGATAAAGTTTTGATACAACTAGCACTAATTTTCTTGATATTTTATGAAAAACTGTTCCTCCTTTCTGTGAAGCTTTGGGTATTCTTTAGGTTTTAGATTACCCTTCTTTGATATGATTACTCAGGAAAAAGGGGATATTCTTGTGATTGCAGAAACATTTGTTTATAGATATAAAAATATATATATAATATATATACATACACTGAAATACCTTTTTGTATACATGATCACATACCGTAAGTTCTCAGCTGAGTAAAAGCTTGGGCAGGAGAAACAGGAGTACACTGATCTTCATTTCATAGGTTGAATAAGAGCTTGGGGGGGTGTCAGGACAAGTCTGGTCATTGGGTGGGGGGGAGGCGGAGTTCTCAGCATAGATGGGGAACTGACCACTGTGTGTTCTCCTGTTTAGCGTGATCATTTTTTAATAGGAAAGCAGAGGGACTGGCAGGAACACCAGGGATTTCACACAAAAGCAATGCAAAGAGAACAGGCTACTCTTTCTTACAAGTACCATGGTATAGCAGGCACTTATTAGGAATGTGAAATGTTGGGTTTACATTTTCTTTAATCACTTGCCGTCCGGAAGATTTATTCCCCTTCATGACCAGGCCATTTTTTCCTATACAGCGCTGCACTACTTTATCGGACAATTGAGCTGTCATGCAACACTGCACAGAAATGTGATGGTTTTTGATCACCACTGGGTTTTTTATGTTTTGTGCTATAAATGAAAAATGACCAAAATTTAAAAAAAAAAAAAAAAAAAAATTTTTTTTTTACTTTTTGCTATAAAATATATCCCATACAAAAAAAAATCCCGGACCTGCTAATCAGCATGTCAGGGAGCCAATTGCAGAGCGGGTAGGGCTCGCGCTCCCCCAACTCGAAAAGAAAATCGTGTGTATATTTACGTGATTTTGCACAGCTGATATGCATTGTAGCAGTAAAGCTCTTGGATTTATAACTCTCTAAAGCCTTGTACTCACGATGAGAATATTGAACGAAAAACACCACTTTCGGAGTGATCATACAATAATCTGATTGTTAGGACACCGCTTTCGACAGCTGATCACGACAGTTCATGCAAAAATATCCAAAGGGACAAGCACAAAAATTTTTCTCATGCATAAAAAAAAAAAACTTGAGTGACCAAGACAATACAATGCATTACATCAGTTCTGAAGTTGTATTTTTCTTTTCGTGAATTTTTTTAACTTTATTCACTTTCATAACCTATTAATTTGTGATATGAGACTATCATGCAAAAAACAAAATTAAAAAAATGGATGATCATTCCTCCACTATTCTCAATGTGTGTTAAGATGATATGTTTAGTGTATGTGCATTTAAGTAGAAACAGAGATATAGAATGAATGGACATTTTTGCCTACTGTTAAAATGTTTTGATGAAATGAGGTAATGCTGCTTTTAAAATATCATGGCATTAATGTCCAGTTTTGCTGTTGTCTTTTCTAGAAATCCATGTGAAGCACTATAATTTCATTTCTGCAGCTGGGCCAGCTGTCTTTTCTGCCTTTTTTTTCTCCATTCTGTTTTTATTGATTTTTTTTTTCCAATAAGGAATAGAACACAGAAAGGAAAGGAGCAAGAAGGGAGGGGGGCGGCGGCGGCGGCAACGTCAGAACTTGATCTGATCTGAACAATAGGGGGTCAGTTGTTGATTACTACATTCAGTAGTGCAAGAATACAATAATAACCAGATGTTAAACCACCTGGCAGTGCAGGGTCGGGTGGCTGTTTATAAACGACCTCCCCGCACCCTGCTTGTGCGCGCTCCCTGGGAGCGCGCAGCACCGCGATCCGGTGCCCGCTGTGTCCTCCGGACACAGTGGAACACCGATTGTCGGACGGGACCTCTGTGCGAGGTCCCAATCATGTGATCACTGATTGGACAATCAGTGAGCACATGCAGAGTAGTAAGCAAGATGTCACTTGTGACATCATTGCTTACTACGTGTGAAATCTGTGAATGATCTCAGAGGTCATATGGCACAAGGCTATTCACATCAGCCTTGTACCATGTGACAAGCTGTGACCAATCACAGCTCACACAGTAGTTCTCAATGGCTGCAAGAATGCAGCTAGAGAGAAGGAGAAATTATTGCTTTTACATCCTTTATGGGTGTAAAAGCAATCGGTTTAAAAAAAAAAAAAAAAAAATCTTCATCACCCCCCACGAGTAGTACAGTGTACATGGTGACACTGTACTGCTAGGGTGACCATATGTAAAAAAAAAAAAATAATAAAAAATAATATAAAAAAAAGTTTTAAAAATTATAATTTTTGGTTATAAACTAATTTGGGGTTTTTTGTTTTTTTTTGGACTTTTTAATTTACATAGCAAAAAAAAATAAAAATCCCAGTGGTGAATAAATACTACCAAAATAAAGCTTTATCTGTCTCAAAAAAATGCTAAAACATTCATATGGGTACAGTGTTGCATGACCGCACAATTTTCATTCAAAGTGTGATAGCACTGAAAGCTGAAAATTGGCCTGGACAGGAAGGGGGTAAAAGTGTCTGGACTGGAAGTGGTTAAAAAGCGGTACTGAACCCAAAACCAAAACTTTAATACAGTATATTGCAGCTTACCAATCAGACTTGGTGGCTGCATTTATTTTATTTTCTTAGGCTTTTTCCCTCCTGTTTTCACATGGTCATCTGGCCAGCAACACACCTCCTGTGTTAGAGTGCCCCCACTCTGGATGAACGAACACAGGGGTACCTTTGGACAGCAGCATTATCAGCCTTAGGGAAGGAGATTGTGCTTAGATACACTAACAAATTGAAGCCAAACTGCAGCTCCATAATTTATATGCAGTTACAACAAAACCTTTTGTGATAAAGATTTTACATAAATGCTGACCATTGTAGGCACCCCTGTCAATGTTAAATGGTTTGTATTTCAAAAGAACAAGCTCTCCAGCTGACTGCCTCAGTTACAGAGACGGGACAGACTTACTCTACTCTACTCACAGTCCTTCAAAATTCCAATAATTACACTTGCATTTCCAGGTGGGAAAGGGACCACAAAAGCACCAAAGACCAGGGCTGCTGGTCACAAATTTGGACCACGTTGACTTCCTGCTCCATCAATATTCTCACTATTGAATCAGCCTTTAAACTGGTCACGAGGTGGTACCTGGTACCATCCCACCTGGCACATCCCCACCCATCTTCCCTTGGCACAGGGGATGCTCTACTCTGGGATACACCCTCCACATATGGTGTACATGTCCCATGCTCTTCCGGTTCTGGAAGACCCATGGCATGTACTTCTGCACCTGAACCCCTCCCTTACTGGCGGCAAAACAAACCATAGCTAAAGCTTGGAAACGCCAGTTCATACCTTTCACTGAAGTCCACCACCGCTTAGACTTCTTTTTATTTTTTATCACCAAAAGGCTATCCAGCACTCTTTTGGATACCCATGAGAAATGTATTAAAATATGGACCCCATGAATTCAACATGCCCACCCTCCTATATCAACCGCCATCTGCACATTGCTATAAACACTGAGACCCTGCAGCTCAGGTTCGAGTGCTCTTGATGTTCCCTTTTGTTTTTCTTTCTCCCTCTTCCACTTTCCCATTTTCAAACCCCCCCCCCCTTTTTTTTTGTGGGGGGGGGGTATTCTGCAGGGATGATTTGTGGTTCATATATACCTTCGTGCATAAAGTTCTCAGAGAAAAGAATCAAGCAATGATATTTCACTCATCGACGCCTGATCCCATATTATAGACATACGGACTTTCTCAGGTTACCTATATTGTTTCATTGTTATAACATGTTCAGTGTACCTTTTTGACATACCAGCTTTGTTGCTGGTTACAGTTCTTCTATTTAATGCATGACCGCTTTTGACTTGCCAGTCATTGATTTCATGACTCTACCTGTACACATGATAGTGGTTGCAATTGTATCACTTATAAACAAATTTTTTTCAATAAAAATCTATTGAAGCGAAATACAAACTTACTGGCTAGATCACAGGTAAAAATAGAATAAACAGAGCATAAAAAGGATATGAATGCAGCCATAATATCTAAGCTGCACCTCCATGTCCTTCCTAGAGAGGATATGATATCTAAGCCTTTGCTTCTTTTCTTCTGGAACATACTTGTATTACAGCCAGTTTCAGATAGTAGAAAAATTGTTTTGGAAGGGTAATTGGTACTGTCTGAACAGCAATACTGCCAAACCAGGTATGATGTTGACCTCCCAGGATTGTATTTTCAGGCCTAAGTCATCCAGCAATGGTTTATAATTAGGCTTGTATAGATCTGGTAACCTGGAGGAGCTCCATACCACTAAGTAGGTTATATAATCTGTTTTCTGTTTGAATGGGATCGAGTTTTGTACATGGAATTGTTCAGTTGGGGGGAAATATGCTATACATTAAGTGTCTCAGTTTTTTGTAAATTTACTTTCTATTTGCGGTGTGCTGTATTTGAATTCTTGTAAGGGAGAATGGTGCCCTACCATGGGGATTTGACAAATATACAAGCAAGTCATCTGCATATAACCAAGTTTATGGGAGCGAGTTCCAATGGCAATGCTTTGGATGGAGTGGTTTTGAAAGATAGCGTTGACTAAGCGTTCCATTACTGTCTTTTCTGTTTCTTGTAGATGTCAATAGAGCTGTAAGAGGACTTTATTGTACCTTATTGAATAAATAGATGTTGCAGGGATATTCATTCTCTAGCCTTACTTCAGTCTTTCCTGTTTCAAACCTGGCTTTTTGTAAAATTAAGAATACAGTATGCTATTTTTAAATCTCTTGTCAAACCATAATATACTGAACTCTCACTTTTTATTTAATTTGTAATTGGATTAAAAGGACTTTTTCAGCACTGTAAGTATGGGAGTTTCTGGTTACAAAGGTGTGACATTTTCCTCTTCTTTGCTTTTAGTGAATCACAGACCTTAAGCAAGGACATGTTAATAGGGGCAGCTCCCATATTTATGTCCTCACTGTTTCCCTTTAAGTAAAATCTTTTCTTTTTAGGAGTGGAAATGTGGGTTACCATTTGCACCAAGTACAGTTTAGTTGGGTTTCACTTCTGGGGCCACCACTTTAGAAAGGATAAACACCTCTGCTATATGTCATCTGATTTTGATAACCATCTTTTGGGAGTCTTGGATCCCATAGTGATAGGTGCACAAAAATCTGCACATGTATACTGACTGTTTTATGATTGGAGGAAAGAGCAGGTTAGGTGCTAATACCACTGGTTGGTTAAGTAAAAAAATAACTTGCACACACTCACACACACAACCTGATTTTTTGAGATCCATTCACTCACCAAAACCTTTGAAAGCTTCTCATGAGATTTGTCTTCTCGTGCACGTATCTTAGTTTTCTCCATATGTGTGGGATTATTGACAAATCTGTTTCTGTACTGCATATACCTGTCTTCTGCAGGCTTGTCATTATTCAGCCACAAGATGGCAGCACAATGCTCCAGTCATAGGCAGCATGTGGACAAAGATTGGACACAATCTAACAGCTCTGCCTGGAATTCATTCTTTTCCTATTTTGAGTTACGTTTTGACTTGATTTTTTTTTTATTGAATTCTTATGTAGTCCTTTATAACTAGAAATAAAAAGCTCATATGTTATTTAAGAAAGTATGGAAAGGCTTTTCCCCTGGGCAGCAGGCCATAAACAGCAGATGAATGATTAGGAAAATACTTTCCTCCTAATAATCCATGGCTCCTGTAATCCTTTTGTTTTTTGTTTTTTTTTGTATGTGATGGATAAAGGAGGCAAAATGTATGTTGTACTGGTTTATTCCAATGATACATTTACTGTGTTTTATGATTCTGGATGCTGATATCATACTCTGTCATCCTTCTTTCAGATAAAGATCTAACATGTAGTATGGGAAGTGACCTTGGCCTTACCACTCTCATCATGGGATTCTTCCCCTGTTGATTCAGACCTGCAAAACTCTAGTCTTTCAGCTGTTATGTGCCACAAAAATTGAGGGCAAAACTGTTATTTCCTTTACATCATCTTCCGCAATTCCAAGCTGTGATGTGCTGATGGCACATAGAGATAATACTTAGCTTGGCTGCATAGATGTTTTGCTTTTCCTTAATCGCTAGAAAGAAGCTAGGTTAATGCTTTCTTTAGTCCCGTTTGAATCATAGTTGTCCTTGCGTGGGACAACCCCTGCAATAGTCCAACACTACTTCCCAGCAAATATGTAGAATGTTTTTTTTTTTTCACTTCCTAACTCTTAACCACTTTTCTAGCAAGGCACCTTTATAAACGGCATGGTAGGCAAGTAGCTAAATCAAACTCACAGCTGCTGATGCAGCAGCTAGCTTGTGGCTGGCTTTTAACAGCCGGCAAAGGGCTTTCCAATAAAAGTGATCTGGGTCTCCCAATCACTTTTATGGGGCTCTCAAAGTGCCACCCCCTCACTTGTGATCGCAGTAAAGTAGCAAAAGTAGTCAAAATAATAATAAAAAAATAATTAAATACCCACATCATCCCCCTACACACCCCATACAAAAAGTGCAGTGTAGGGCAAGTATGTGTATGTAAACATCAGTTGCGCCACATATGTGAGGCATAGTCCCGACCATCAGATATAGAGCAATAATTCTAGTATAATAACGGTTAACTGTTAAATCTAACCTGATAAAACCTGTAAAGGATTTTAAATTGTTACCTATGGTTTTTGTTTTTTTTTTGTTTTGTTTTTTTTTAGATTTCCTGGGTGTGCGCAATTTTAAAATGTGTGCAAGAAAAAATTAAGAACTTGCCCTAGTAGGCGAATGGTTAAAGCCCAACTCCCCCTACACTGCATGGATCCATTGCTCGTTATGGCTAAGGGATTGTAGAACAGCCTCTGTCACTTGCCTAATTCCTTGCTCCAGCACTCTCCTACTTTTGTACCAAGCTCTGATCTTTGAGCAGGACCTCAGCGCCATCACGTACCATTTAGTTGGGCTGTTACCCTGTATGATATGCTGAGGAGCTTGCAGTGTCACTGGAACTGGTCCTGGCTTACAGAACAGCTGGTTTGTTTTTATGTTCTGTGAATTCTATATTTACAAGTTTTTTCTTTGTTTTACTTTTGTAGTATGGCTCTGTTGATATGAGGAATAAAACGGCTGAAGAAGCTTACCTAGAAATGCTGAAACCAACAGAGAATGTCAAACTAAAAGTACAGCAGAAATTAGAGGAATTCAATAAAATCAAAGACCAAACTGGGGATGGATTCTATGTCAGGTTAGTTTAAACATTACGCTGAATGTCAGAACGTTTACTGCATGTGTGTGTGTGTGTGTGTGCGTGCGAGTGAGATTTATTAAATAATTACCATTTGCACTACTTAAATATCCAGCTTTTGGCCTGCAGTTCTAATTCTGAAAATGTTAAAATGGTGACTGAAAATTGGAAGCATGTTGTGGAAATTTCACATATACACGTAATCCATGTGATTTGCTGTAGTTCTTCCCCAGGGGCATGGCAGCACTTGTATATTTTGGCTGTGGTTTTTATATAACTATGACACTTTTTAACTTCTAGGCACGGCAGTAACATTGGGGTCAGTTCACTAAAGGTTACCGCATGCGATAACACGGTCACGTGACTCATTTGCATAAATTATCGCATGCGATAAGAGTCAATTCTTCAAAGTAAAATATCGAATATGAGGTAAATACCGCACATTTGTTATAATAGTAAGATAAATACCGCAAAAACACATAAGATAGATCATTAAAGTTAATTAATTTAAAAAAGCACACATTTATTATTTATCACCTGGTGTTTGCTGGCGGTATTTTTAGACTGTACAAAATAACAATTAGAGAAACTCTGCACTGGCCAGAAAGTGAAAAGTATACAATGTATCAATGTGAAAATGTTCTTCTTTGAGCTCAGAAATAAAAATAAATTGTAGTATTTCATCAGAGGGAGATCATTTTGTGAATGAAAGCACGCTACAATGTTTTCATAGTTTCACAGTATGTAGTGTAGATACAGCCTGGCATTATCAAAGGTGCTAGTACTTGTAGGAAGATGATTAGTTCAGCTGGCACAAGGGTGATCATGTGCTTTAGGCACATAAAAGCATTGCTAACTAGCAGTACCTTGGATCAAGCAGCGTACAGCCAAAGCTCATTTGTAGATCACAGGAGTGCAGTTTGTTCTGCACTCCTGTGACCTGTTTCCAGCCAACAGCGGGCTAAAATCCGCTGTCGGCTGACGCCATTCAGCCGGCCCAGGCTGGGGAAAGATCCCGACTTTAAAGTTGGGACCCACCCAGATGTCTGGACCAGCACCTAACTCACCTTTTCAGCGAGCTGCTGAAAGCCTGAGCCAGCCGCTCCCACTCCCAGTGCAGCAGGGAGAACTGAGTGATCAACGTTTGATAGCTCCGCTCTCACTCACCCTTGGAGCTGGCGGGGGACAGATGCAGAATCGGACCGATGCTGCATCCAACTCAGTAAGTGTGATTTAAAAAAAAAAAAAAGTACTTTAAGGGAGTGGAAGGTTACTTTTGGTATTAGGACATTTGTGCATGGCAGTTGTGGAGACTGTGAATCGTTTAGTAGTGGCGTAAGCTCTAAAAATGCAATATTTGTTTTATGAGACATAATTATGCAACCCATGACCCATAATGACAGACCTTTTGGATTTGTGCTGAAAAGCATAACTTGAGATTATTTTTAGGATGCTTCTTGGTTCACCTGTTTTGCTAGCAGCAAATTTCCATCCATTAGTGGAATCAGTCTTCTGTCTTTAGAAAATTTCTGTACAGGACTTTTGGATTTGTAGGGTATTTTGGTCTTTTTCATTTCTGATCATCAACACCATTCAGTGACATAAATGCGCACAACATGTCTATTATTTTTCTCTGACCTTCCTTTTACTCCATAGAAGAAAAGGGACAGGAGGCGCCCATCTGAGTGTAGTAATAACACTGTATTTAATAGCAAAGGATTAAAAACGCTCACAAAAGAAGTAATATAATCTCATCTGTGTATATGAGAGATGACCGTTCCTCAAAACATCCTGCAGGCGCCCCTGGTGGTTAGTGCAATAGCAGTTTGGCTGATGGAGATGGTGAGAGACACTGTAGTGATCAATCCTGCAAAGTGGTGGTGTTGTAGAGCTGATCCAGTGGCATTTGTTAAGGAAGGAGCCTAGTAACCAGCCTGGAACACTCCAGCAGGATGTGACATCACAGGAAGAGGCAGAGGGTCAGTGGGGAGGAAGAGCACAGACGTGGGACAGTCAGACTACGTGCTCGGAGCCTCTAGCTCAGTGGTTCTCAACCTTCCTAATGCCGTGACCCTTTAATACAGTTCCTCATGTTGTGGTGACCCCCAACCATAAAATTATTTACCCAGTAATTATAAATCATGAGTGTCGTTTTACCTCCAATACTGCTGCTTTTAACAGAGTAGCTGCTTTCAACACAGCAGCTGCTTTCTACACAGTAGCTGCTCTTTACACATCGGAAATGTGTTTTCTGATGGTCTTAGGCGACCCCTGTGAAAGGGTCGTTCGACCCCCAAAGGGGTCGCGACCCACAGGTTGAGAACCACTGCTCTAGCTCCTTCTATTGGCCTGGTAGACCTTGGGGAAGTAGTGGCTTAAATAGAGGACACTGTCAGGCGTGGAACAGTGCTCAGCGGAGATTGAAAGACACAGTAACATGGAAAAAACCGCATATCAATGTGGAACATTATCTCCAAGCACAAAGCTATAAAAAAATAAAGAAAAAAAAGAAAGCACTGAACCATAAAACAGAAAATTATGAAGGATATGTATGTATAACGGTGTAGACATACTGTTATTAGCAATGATAATAAAAATGGTAATGAACATAGAATTGCATGTATGGTAGTGTCGATAACATGGAAAAAAGGTGTAACAAAAAGAAACGGTAATGAAAGTGGGGGCACTGAAAAGGGGGGGGGATGAAAAGTCATATGACTATGTACGCATGTCAGTATATGCACATCTATGTATGGAAGATGCAGGGCTAGGATAGACATTGGGGTATTATCAGAGGAAAGGACAGATGATTATAATATAGTGTAAACTAAAACAAAAACAACCTGCGCTACAAGAACTATATGGAAAAATTTGGAAGTGAATGCTGCTGTGCCTTGATAAGAATCAAAAAGATTGATAAAAATCAAAAAATCATTGAAACAATAAAACAGTGAAAAACATGAAATGAATCAATAATTATACACAAATCATAATAAATTCTGTGGTTATAAAATAAATGTCCAAAACGAAAAAAAAAATATAAAATTTGTGTCCAACTACAAAAAGTAATGAAACCAAAAACAAAGAAAGTCCCCTTTAAACATGCAAATCGTGCTCCAAAAAAATTTAGAATAAGTGTAATACAGAGAAAAGACTCCCATGGATCCACACCTTCTTGTGAATACTGGTGTATTCGGCACTCACCAGAGAGAAGACTAAATTGCACTTTATGGATGCAATATTATCCTCCAATTCCCAGGGAAAATTTCCTCTCCATAGCCTCCTCTATATACAAGAGCTTCCTTATATCCAACTTCAAAAGGGATTTCCCCTCATAACGATGTGTAATATAAGAAGACAAAGGAGAACCAATAGTGCAATATTGCAAAGACTTTTAGTTGATTAAAATAGTGCTCAATCTACTCACATAACTTAAAATAAGTCACCAATTGACAAAATCTTCCAAAACAGACTTCCTAGTGTAAAACAGATTCCAGAAAGTAAACCAAACTGGCAGCACTGAGTAAGAGATCAGCTCTAGGCATGTACAAAATGACCCTGGAATGCACCGACCGGCGTGCGCTTCACTCACCCGGATATAACGTCACAAGCTCAACATGGGAAGCTGGAAGTACGTCTGTCTTATGTGTTTCGCCCATCCTCCAGGACGTTATCAAAGACCTATAGTGTGTATCTCAATCTCCTCATTAAGCCCTCTTGGGGCTAGGGTGTCTAAGGTGTAGATCCAGTATGTTTCATGTTGGCAGAGGCGCTTAAAACGCTCTGCCACTGAGGATAATGAGGAAATGTGTTCCAGGACCCACACGAAGAGCCTCGTGATGGATTTGTCATGATGAAATGACATATTCGGTGGAAAAGTTGTAATATTCCTTTATGGGGTAGGTTTTCCGTGCTTGTAAGGCATTGTGCCTTAGATGTACCTTTATTCAACATGGTCAGAAAACATTCACCATCAAAGGGAAAACCTACCCCATAAAGGAATTGTACAGCTGTTCCACCGAATATGTCATTTACTGTTTAACATGCCTGTGTGGGTTATTTTACGTAGGAAGGACTATCAGAACACCACGTAAATGCTTTGGCGAGCATAGACGCCTCATTGAAGCAGGTTCTGATAAGCAGTGTCCCTAGACACTACACAGAACATCATGACAAATCCACCACGGCGCTCTTCGTGTGGGTCCTGGAACACATTCCCTCATTACCTTCAGTGGCAGAGCGTTTTAAGCGCCTCTGCCAACGCAAAACATACTGGATCTACACCTTAGACACCCTAGCCCCAGGAGGGCTTAATGAGATCGAGATACACACTATATTATAATCATTTTTCCATTCCTCCGATAATACCCTAATGTCTATCCTAGCATCTTCCATACATAGATGTGCATATACTGATATGCGTACATAGTCATATGACTTTTCATTTCCCTCCCTCTCTTTTCAGTGCCCCCACTTTCATTACCCTGTTTCTTTTTGTTACACCTTTTTTCCATGTTATCGACACTATTGTATATGCAATTCTACATTCGTTACCATTTTTATTATTGCTAATAACCGTTTGTCTACACTATTATACATACATATCCTTCATAATTTTTTGTTTTATGGTTCAGTGCTCTTTTTATTATTTATTTTTTTTAGAGCTTTGTGCTTTGAGATCATGTTCCACATTGATATGCTTTTTTCCATGTTACTGTGTCTTTAAATCTCCACTGAGCACTGTTGTTCCACACCTGACAGTGTCCTCTATTTAAGCTGTTACTTCCCCAAGGTCCACCTTGCCAATAGAAGGAGCAAGGAGGGGTGTCAAATTGGCGGTCATCCAGCTGTTGCGAAACTATAAGTCCCATCATGCCTCTGTATTTGGGAGTCATGCTTTTAACTGTCAATTTTGCAATGCCTCATGTGATGTGTACTTTGGCAACAGCTGGAGGGCTGCCAATTTGACATCTGTGAGCTAGAGGCTCTGAGTGCGTAGCCTGACCGTCCCACGTCTGTGCTCTTCCTCCACACTGACCCGCCGCCTCTTCCTGTGACGTCACATCCTGCCGGTGTGTTCCAGGCTGGTTACTAGGATCCTTCCTGCACAAACGCCACTGGATCAGCTCTACAACACCGCCATTTTGCAGGATTGACCACTACAGTGTCTCTCACTATCTCCATCAGCCCAGCTGCTATTGCACTAACCAGCGGTGGCGCCTGCAGGACATTTTGAGGAATGGTCATCTCTCATTTACTCAGATGAGCTTCTTTTATTACCTCCTTTGTGAATGTTTTTAATCCTTTCCTATTACATACAGTGTTATTACTACACTCAGAAGGGTGCCTCCTGTCCCTTTTCTTCTGTTTCTGCATACAGAGCTGGCTTGCTCTGAGGATGGCTGCCGTCTTTTTTGCTAAAAAGATTCCAGGCAGATTGCCTGAGAGAATCTTATAAGGACTTATTATGCACCAATGCATTTACATACCCTGATTTAAAGTACTTGTATGTCAATATTTCCATTATCATCTATTACTTTATCTTTTTTTATCCTTTTCACCCTTACACTACTTTACTCCTGTGCGCCAGAGTTACTCGTTCGTTCCTTTTAATCCATCACTTGGGCAGCTCATGGGTTTAGTTTATTTTTTTTTAACTGGATCTCTGTATATTCTTTTTCAGAGCACTTTATGATAGAACAGCAGAAAACCCTCAGGAACTAAGTTTTAAGAAGGACGATATCCTGTTTGTGGATGACACCCTTCCTTTGGGAGCTTTTGGTGCATGGATGGGTTGGCAGCTTGATGAAAATGCTCAGAAACTGGAGAGGGGCCAGATCCCCAGCAAATACATGTGAGTGTGAAGGGCTTCATTAAAGTGTTACTAAACCCATGACCCTGCATTCACTATATCTGGTCTCCCACAGTACACAGAACATACAATTATTTTAGTAAATATAAACTGCTAAATACCTTTTATCATCAGCAGCATAGAACAGTATTGCGATTCCTATCAGTGCCAACCTGAGCACTGGTTAATCTTGTAGGAGGAGTTTTCATTCTCCTCTGACTGTCCTGTGAGGCTGCATGACCCCTACGCCTCTATCTGAACAGTGCTGATTTGCCCTGTGCTGATCACATACACCCTCGCAAAGAAAAAAAAAACTATAGCAATACACACTAAACTGAGCATGTGCACAGCGACTCCTAGAGCTCTGTACTATCCGCAGATGTATTGGGCACAATAGAAGACAGGGAGGATCAGGGAAGATAGATTCAAACAGCCCTTTTACACAATGTGGAGGATTGAGCCCTTACATTCCACAGAGAATAACAAGCATGCTATACTGCATATATTTTATTGTTGTGGATTTAGTAACACTGTAAGTCCTGCATCAGTCAGAGCTACAAAGTATCTGTCTGGTACACAATACAGACAACTCACCACAGCTTGTTTCACAATTCCACAAATAGACTTGAATGGTACAGAGATAAAATGAGGCGACACAGCTTTTTCTCTTCCAGTTTCTTTAATATAGTTGAGATTTAGCTTGTTAAAATGTATAAACACCGCATCTTTGACTGCAGAGCATGCATAGTCAAATTCTGAGTCACCCAAGGCTTGTAAATGTAAGTGTTTTGAGTAATTTTACTGCTTTATATGCATCTGAAAACAAGAGTGCACAGAGACAATAAAATATCTGAAGTTATTTTAACCTACTTAATGTAAAAGCCTCAATGCTAAATATTTTCTTCAGGATGGAACAAGAATTCTCCCGTCGTCTCAGTGTTTCAGAGGCAAAAGATGAAGGTGCTGCTGGGAAGACTCTTTCTGCTGCTGCCAGGCGCTCTTTTTTCCGAAGGAAACACAAACACAAGCGGAGTGGGTCTAAAGATGGCAAGGAACTTCAAGGGCTTGACACAATCAGCACAGATTCCATCCCTTTTCTAGATGGTGAGTCATTGACGCACAGTGAAATTAGTGAATCTGCTCAAAATATCTATTGCTCTTTTTAGTATGCAACTCATTTGGCAAAAGTAATTTTCTTTATGGTACAGCACAGGACACAGGCTGTTAAGCATAATGGATAGGTTAAATGCTGCACCTTCCTGGCAAAGCCACTCAAAACTTTAACACTTCCTCATGTAATCCCTTCCACGTGTGATCCTCAGTATTTTGCTAGTGTCGTTTGTTGATGATGCACCAAAATGACTCGGCGTTGACCTTGGGGATACGATCCAGGGTGAAGTAGTCGGGTGCTGGCCCATTGAAAGCAGATCTGGGCAACTGATGGTCAGTCACTGATCAGATACTGGAGCAGGCGGATCAGAGTTATGAGCCCGTTAAGATGGTGCCACTTCATTCCTTATTAGGGTTGGGCTCAATCAGCTCAGCATGCCCTCAGAACTCTGAACGGCCCCCATTTTTGCACTCCTGTGTTTGCACAGAACTGCCTTATTTCCATATTTTAACAGAGCGTGTTACAGCAGGACACACATTAGGCAGACAGCTGCCTACTTGACTGGAAAGGATGCCATTTGAAGATAAACACCTCTTTGGGAAGTCTTTGGATGCTAACATCAAGAAGGTGACGGGTGGGAAAAGTACTGTTTTGCCCAGTAATAAGATGAAGCTCTCTACAGGTAAGCCAGATCCCTCTGCAAAGAAAAAAAAATCATCTTTTGTTTCTCACAGGCATCCATATCCAAGGCTAAACCAGGCAATTCCTTTTGCCGCAAGGCTTGGTCTTCTAGACCATCCAAACCTGATCCCAAATCCCCTTCACAATGAAGAGGCACCCCCATTGTTATCAGTGTGGGTGACATTTGCTGACCTTTGCAAACATTGGGTGTTAGGAGATTTAGACTCCTGGGTATAGGAGGACTTATTCTCTGGTTGCAAACTGGAATTTCCAAGCCATTCACTATTTTGTTTTTGGCCATCCAATGTGCCTTCATCTCCTCTACACAGAGCAGATTTACTGAAAGCTGTGTCCCAACTTCAGACTTAAGGTGTCAGGATGCAGGTCCCAAAGGAAGAGGCGTATTTGGAGTTCTCTAATCTGTTTACGGTTCCAAATCTGAATGGAGTGGTCAGACCCATTCTGGACATCAAATTGCTAAATCCCTTTCTGAAAGTCAAAGTTCAGCATGGAATCTACTTTATCAGTCATAGCGACTCTTTGGCCAGGGAATTCATAGCATCAATTGACATCAAGGATGCATATGTGCACATCTTGATCTTTCCTCCTCACCTTCAATGCCTGTTTGTGGTGAAGGACGACTATTTTCAATTTGCGGCTCTTCCCTTTGGACTGTCCATGGCTCCCAAAGTGTTTACAACAGTCTTGGCACTGGTGCTGACTCTGTTCCAATTGGATTCACATTGAAGGGAGAGGTCAGTTTTTGCCCTGAGGAAGAACCTCTAACAGATGATATAGGTCTTGCAGAGGTTCAGTTGGATTTTCAAACTTCAAATATCTGTTTTGGAACAATCTGTGTCACCAATACCTGGGATTGGTGCTGGATAAGGCAAAGAACAAGGTGTTTCTGCCATGGGAGACCCTTCCTTCTGCTGAACTGGATAGCTCTGACCAAGGATTCCTGCTATTCAGGCTAAGGAAGAGTGCTAGGGATATCATGTGCAAGGGACTTAAAAACTCATCTAACAATTTCTTGGAGGTGAGAATGATTAATCCTTTTCTTTCTGTGGTGGACAGACCTTCTCAGGGGTTGCCTGGTCAGAGTACATTCTGACAATGCTGCAGCTGTGGCTTACATAAGTCGGCCACCAAGTAGGCACTAAAAGTCATGCAGCTCAGAAGGTACCAGATCTCCTCTTACATTGGCCGGAGACCCATCATGCACATTCTGGGAATGAAAATCTGGCAGGCAGACATTCTGAATTGTCAGGAACTGACACTGGTGAATGGTCACGACACCAGGAGGTGTGTACAGGGAGAGCTGTCATCATTGGGAGACTCTGCACGTGAATCTCCTAGCATCTAGGTTTAAAAATGAACTGGACAATTTTGGGTTCAGAAAAAGGGATCCTCTAGAATTGTCAGTGGACACTCTAGTTTCTGTGGCATCCATTCTATCTGTTTTATGCATTCCCCTCATTTCAGTTGTTACCATGTCTGCTTCACAGGATCGAGGTGGAAAAAGCTACAATGAATCTGGGGGCCCCAAATAGGCCAAAAAGAGCTTGCTTCTCGGACATTCTTAGCATGTTAGTGGAACCGCCTGGGACCCTTCTGGATCATCCAGACCTTTTGTCACAAGATCCTGTTTACCACTCTGCTTCACGGTTGCTTCCTTTAATGGCATGGTTGTTGAGGCTCAGGTTCTTAGGGAAAAGAAAAAGGGGGAGTATCGGTAATGCACATGCTTCTTAAGGCAAGATAGGCCACTTGTTGAAAAGATATACCATTGTACCTGGAAGGCATATTTCCATTGTTGTGAGCAGAAGAACTTCTATCCTAGCCATTTTTCAGTGGGTTTGTTGCTTGCTTCCTTTTAAAGTTGCCACTGAATCAAAAATTGGCCTCAAGTAATATAGAAAGATCAGGTCTCAGTTTTTGGCCATTTTGTTCCAGAAACACCTAGCCTCTAACTCCTTAATGAAGGCCTTTGTTCAAGGAGTTGAGCACATTGTCAGATGCCAGTGACGCAATGGGACTTTCACTTGGTTCTCTTAATCCTCAAAAAAAAAAATAATAGCCCTTTGAACCAGTTAAGAAGATGTCTTTGGTGACTGTTACCTGTAGAGTAGCTTTTTCTTGTGGCGATTACCACTGCCTGATGGGTTTCAGAGCTGGCTTCCTTGTCCTGTACGGAACCCTTTTTGGTGTTACATGTGGTTTTGTGGCCCTAATGTGTCTTTTTTTTACCTAAGGTGGTGTCTGTCTTACATAAATGAGGATTGTTTTTTGTCCTCTCTGTGACCTTCTCCTAAGGACACAAGTAAAGCAGACATTTATTGTCTGGACACAGTGTGAGCTGTGAGGGTTTACATTGCGGTGACAGCCTCCAATGAGGCCCAAAAGGGTCCGGCTGCATTGCGATTCATGATTGCTGGCTGGATTCCCCAGGTCATTTTTCATACCTATTCTCTGAACGGTAAGAGGCTCATTCTACTAGATCTGTTGGCATGTCTTTGGCGTTTCAGCATCAGGCTTCTGTTGTGCAGCCTTGCAAGGCTGCAACTTTTTTTTTTTTTTATTTAAATATTTATTACATTTTTCATGTTAATACAAATACCCAAAAAGGGAAATAATTCTCATACAAATAGACATTTATAACATTTCTACCTTTTCCCTTCTAAAAACTCTTTTCTTTCCCATCCCACTACCCCCCCTTCCCACCCCTCATCCCCCCTCCTCCCCCTCTGCAGACTCTAGCCCATTCTAATCTCTCGAGGCTTATTAATTTTTTGCTAACATCCTAGTTCATATTTTCCTATATTTCTCTTTCAATCCTGCTCTTTCCCACTTTTCCCATCTCCTATAATAAACTCTCATCCTATCTTCCTGCATATGGTATGATCTTTCCATTCTACCTATCTGGTTTACTCTATTAATGCAGTCTTCCTCCTTCGGTACCTCAGATTTCTGCCAAAACTTGGGTATCAACCCTTTCGCCGCATTCAAGAAGTACCATACACCTGAGTCTTTGTATTTATTTACAGATGTCTCCACATTGTGTAGGAGGCACGTCGTTGGGTCCAACCCTATGTCAATTTCAGTTATTTCTTCAATTAATTTGACTATTATCTTCCAAAAAACCTGGATTTTCGGACATTCCCACCATATGTGAAACACCGTGCCTATCTCTCCACATCCTCTCCAACACATATTTGAATTTTCCCCATTCATCTTGTGCTCTACACTCGGTGTAATGTGCCATCGTGTCACACACTTATAATTAATCTCAACCTCTCTCATACTAACATTCTCGTGTATCAATCTAAACATCTTTCTCTGTTTATCCTCATCAAACCCAACTCCCATATCCCTTTCCCATTTTGTTATAAAAATTAACTTTGTGTTTGTGTCTAATTCTGTGAGTATTCTATACACTTTTGAAATACCGTGCTTCCCATCCCTTCGTGTTTCTAACAACCTTTCAAACATATTCCACTCCTGTTTTAATCTCAGGGGTTTCGGTAGATTTCCAATAAAACATTTCAATTGATGATATTTCCACTCATCTATTCTAATAAAAATATCTCCCTTCTTCTCTATTAAATCTTTAAGTGATCTCAATTCCCCCTCCACCAAAACATCTCTCAGTTGGGTATCCTCCTTTCTAAACCATCTCCCTGATATCTTATTCTTTCCCGGGGGAAAGTACTCAGTGTTTGTGAGAGGCATTAATATAGAATTAAATTCCCATTTCATGCTTTTGTGTAAATTGTCCCATACCCTTAAAACATTTAAAGTGTAGATACTTGTGCTTTCTTTAATTCCTCTAAACTGTGGTGGAACCCATATCATCTGACTCAATCTAATGCCACTAAGATCATTTTCAATTGTTACCCAGCTTTTCCCCTTATGGTTAAATGTCCAGTCATATATTCTTGCTAAAACCACTGCTTTATAGTATCTCCTTTTTTTTTTTTTTTTTTAATTCAAATATTTATTGATTTTTCATATTTATAAATACATATAAAAAGAGAGAAAGAAAGGAAGAACATAACATTTCTTCAACAATCTCATATATCATATAAAAATTCTTATCTCCTTCTCTTTCCCCCTTTTGTTTCCCTTCCCTCTACCCCTATTCCCACCCTCTTCCCGCCCCCCTCTCACTCTGCCTTTCTCTCTTAAATCCTTTTCTAAAAATTCAAAAAGAAACTTCACTTATCACATCCCACTGCTTCACATATCTTCATTTTATCTACAAAATCTTCCCATTGCCACCATCTCCGATTATAAATCTCCATCTTGTCTTCTTGGATATAATACAATTTCTCCATCTTACTTATCTGATTTACTCTCTCAACCCAGTCCCTTTCTGTCGGCACCTCTAAATTATGCCAGAATTTAGGTATTAATCCCTTTGCAGCATTCACATAGTACCATATACCCAAGTCTTTGTATTTACTCACTGGTATCTCTGTACAGTGTAACAGGCACGCTTCTGGATCTAGTCCTATCTTTATCCCTGAAATTTTCCTTATTAAGTTGACCATTGTCTCCCAGTACCTTTGGATCTTTGGACACTCCCACCATATGTGAAACCACGTACCAATCTCTCCACACCCCCGCCAGCACTCTTGTGTTCTCTCTACATCCATCTTATGTTCAACACTCGGTGTAATGTGCCATCTTACCAAAGATTTATAATTCACCTCCACCTCTCTCATACTAACATTTTCATGTGTAAGTCTATATATTTTCCTCTGTTTATCCTCATCTATTTCTATCCCCAAATCTTTTTCCCATTTATCTATATAACTTGGTTTTATTTCCGTGCCTAACTCAGTGAGAATCTTATAAATTTTTGCCGTACCCCGTTTCCCATCTCCCCGTGATTCCAACAACCTCTCAAACATATTCCACTCCTTTTTTCCTCTCATAGGTTTCGGGAGCCCTTCTACAAAGTGTTTTAATTGGTGATATTTCCACTCATCAATCTTAATAAAAAGTTCCCCTCCACCTTTCTTTAAATCCTTCAGTGTTTTCAATTTCTGTCCATCCATGATATCCCTCAGTTGTATATCTTCCTTTTTAAACCATTTTCCCACACTCCCTTCTATACCTGGTGGAAAATACTCCATATTCATTAGTGACATTAATTTTGAATTGAAATCCCATTTCATATATTTATGTAAATTATCCCAAACCTTTAAAACATTCAGTGTATATACACTCGTGGTGTCTTAAACCTCTATATTGTGTAGGTGCCCATATACTTCTGCTCAAATCCACTCCACTCAATTCTTCCTCTATTTTAACCCATCTTTTCCCCTCTACATTGTGAGTCCAATCATAGATTCTTGTTAGAACTACAGCATTATAATATCTCTTGAGGTCTGGCACTCCCAATCCCCCTCTCTCTTTACCCCTAGTCATCAGGTCATACGATATTCTGGATTTTTTATTTTTCCATATAAATCTTGTTATCTTTTTAATTACTTTAAAAAAGGCCTCTGGGAGTCTAATTGGGATCATCTGAAATTTATACAGGACTTTGGGTACAATTATTTTTATCAGATTTATACGTCCTAACCAAGAGGGATTTCCTCCTCCCAATTTCTTCAGTTCTTCTTTGATCTCATTTAGAAGAGCAATATAATTTAATTTATACAGTTTTGTATATGAAGCAGTAAGTTTAATCCCTAAATATTTTATCTCTTTATGTCTCCATATAAAAGGGAATTCTTTTTGTATCTTATCTTTCTCACTATTCGGAAGATTTACATTTAAGATCTCAGTTTTTGTTGGGTTGATTTTTAGATTTGATAATTTCCCGTATTCCTTTAGGCTTTTTATTAAGTTCGATAATGTTATCCTAGGATTTCCCACATAAAACAACAAGTCGTCTGCAAAGGCTGCCACTTTATCTTCAGTTTCCCCTATCTGTATTCCCTTTATATCTACGTTCTTCCTAATTGTTTCCAGCAAGGGTTCCAATGATAACACATATAACAGTGGGGACAATGGACATCCCTGTCTTGTCCCATTTGACATCTCTATGGGGTCAGATTTTTCACCATTAACCAAGATAACCGCCGATGGTGCTCTATATAGCTTTCCTATCCACTCCCTTATTCTACCTCCTACTCCCATGATCTCTAGGGTATCCATCATGAAGCTCCAGTTTACTCTATCGAAGGCCTTTTCAGCGTCAATCGAGAGCACCACTACTGGGGTTTTCCCCTTCTTAGATTTCTGTATCAATAGCATGGTTCTAATTCCGTTATCTCTACTCTCTCTCCCTGATACAAAGCCCACTTGATCTCCGTGGATCCATTCTGGCATTAAATCTTTCATTCTATTTGCTAGGACCTTTGCGTATAACTTCGTATCTATATTTAGCAGTGCAATTGGTCTATAGCTGGAACATTGAGTAGCGTCCTTCCCTTCCTTATGTATAAGTGTTACATGGGCTTGTAGGGATTCCTGTCTAATCTCCATTTCTCCACCCAAGGCGTTCATATATTCTTTCAATTTAGGTATTAGCAAATCACTATATTTTTTATAATATCTCACGGTATATCCGTCTGGACCAGGACTTTTCCCTGCCTTAGTATTTTTTAATGCTATTTTTATTTCCTCCTGTGTGATTTCTACTTCCAGGGATTTCAATAGATCTTCATCTACCCTTGGTAGTCCTGCATTTTTTAAGTATAATCTTCTCTTATCTCTGCTCTCATTTTCACCTTCATTCACACCATCTTGGGGGTTAATATTATACAACTTACTATAATAATCCTTGAACACCTTTACGATCTCTTTAGTAGAGTGGGCCATTTCTTCCTTGGGGTTTCTTATTTTTTCTATATAATTTCTATTTGTCTTTTTCCTTAGGGCTTTCATTAAATATTTTCCTGGTCGGTCTCCCCATCTATACCTCTCTCCTGCTACTTTATTAAGTACTCTCCTCCTCTCTTCTTCCATTAATAACTCCAGTTCTTTCTTCTTTTTTATTACCTTCTGTCTTATCTCACTTGTTGTTCTGTTTTTATGGATCTGTTCCAGGTTATATATTTCTTTTAAGAACCCCGTTAATTTCTTACTCCTTTCCCTTTTTTTTTTTTGCCCCTAACGCAATCAGTATACCTCTAATATATGCCTTGTGGGACTCCCAAACTGTGGCTAATGACACATCCTCTGTTTCGTTCTCCTGAAAAAATCTTTCCAACTCTTTTCTGATCTTCTGATCAATCTCTTGGTCTTGTAAAAGAGCCTCATTTAACCTCCATCCTACCCCCCTTGTTAACTTCCTCCCCCATCTTACCTTCATTATAACCGGGGCGTGGTCTGAAAGTGTCATTGTCTCTATTTCTACTTTAATCACCCTCTCAATAAGTTGATGATCTACCATTATGTAATCTAATCTCGAATAAATCTTGTGTGCATTAGAGAAGAAGGTATAGTCTCTTTCTTTTCCATGCATTATTCTCCATTTGTCCACTAGTTGGCATTCATACATCTCCTTCTTTAAAATTCTCAGAGACTTACCTCCCTCTCTCTGCACACAAGAGGTTGTGTCCATCTGTGGATCTAAGCATAGATTCAAATCCCCTGCAACTATCAATCTTCCTTTTTTAAAATCCATAAATTTTTTTAATATCCCTTTTAGGTATACCTCTGGTCTTTTATTTGGGCAGTAGATATTTGCTATTGTACATTCCATATCTTGCAATCTACCTCTCAAAAACAAGAATCTCCCCTCAGGATTCGTCTCTCTCTCCTCTATCTCCCACCTTACGTTTTTAGCAAAACCAATTGCCACCCCCTTAGCTCTCTTAATTGGGGTATCCGCATAGAACCATATTGGATAATTTCTGGTGTTCAATTTTATATTTGACTTAATCTCAAGATGTGTCTCCTGCAAAAAAACTACCGAAGCTTCTCTATGTTGTAATTCTTTAAATAGCTTAAATCTCTTCCCAGGAATATTCAACCCCTTTACATTATATGTTATAAATCTTATATCTTCCATATTTCTTGCATATTTCTCCTCTCTATGCAGAGTGTGTTAAAAAAACTTCCCCTTATACCACCCTCCTCCCCCTCCCCTACCATTCCCCTCCCCTCCCTTCTCCCCCCCCTCCAATGTCCCCCCCCCTCCACCCCCCCCCCCCTCAACCTCCCTCACAACCTCCTCTCCACTCTCCCTCCCCCCTCCCCCATTAGGCCTATTCTTTGCCATTAATCCTTTTGTGAACCTAGTGTCACTTTAGGATCTTGACCTTGAGGTAGAACTCTAACCCTGTACGGTTCCCCCACCCTCGTTTTCCCCCCAGTGTTCCCCCATCTATTCATTCTTTATTCCTTCTTCTAACTTGCTGCCATTCTTCTTTTTCCTCAGCATATATCCCTCCTTCTTCCTCTTCTTCCCAACCTGGAATCTCTATTCTTTGAATATTAAGTTTATCAAAAAAGTCTCTTAATTCCTCAGGAAATCTCAGATATGCAGTAACTCCATTCTTCCATCCGATTAGACACATCGAGCTACTCCATCTATATTGTACATTTTGTTTTTTCATCTGTTCTATTAGTGGTCTCAATGATCTTTTTCTCCATAATGTTTCAGGTGTCAAGTCTGCAAAAATTTGTAAATGTTTTCCTTCATACTCAATGCTAGCTCTTCCTTTTATCTTCTTCCATATTTCTTCTCTCTCTGCATTTTTATTAAAGTGTACCACTACATCTCTTGGTCTCTCTTCCACCCGATTTCGTTGAAACCTTCCTAGCCTATATATATTGTCCAATACAAATGTCCCGATTCTAGGTCTACCCATTATGGAGTTTAAAATTTTTTGTATTGTCTCTCTTAAGTCTTCTTCTTGTGTAAGCTCCAGTATTCCCTTTATCCTGAGGTTATTTTTCCTATGCATGTTACCTTGTATCTCCAACTTATATCCCAGCTTTTTCTGTTCTCGCCTAATCTCCATTATCTGATTTCTTAGTTCAGGAATGGCTTGCGCATGTTTTTTAATTTTTTCTTCTGTTTCTTCTACTCTAGACAAAAGGTGTCCCAAGTCTTTCCTAATAATTCCCATCTCCTGTTTGATTGATTTTTCCAAACTTCCAAACATTTCTGCCATCTCTTTTTTATTTGGGATTTGTAGTTCTCCTTCATTTTCTCTTAACTCTGTTCCTCCTGTTATTTGTTGACTATCATTATCCAATTCCACCGGAGATCTGGCACTCTTATCCATACTGTTTTCCATTATACTTTTTTCACCTACTCCCTGAGTTCTTTCTGGGGTCACATTACCTTGAGACGTAAATTTTCTAATTGTTCCAGATTGGGAATGTTTGGGCCCACTCCCTTTACTGTTTTTACTCTTCATGTTTTCTATATGTGTCCAAACCCTCTTCTTTAAAACTTTAGGGTATATGCTGTAATGGGTCCTTTAGAGAGGTTCTAGATTCTTCACTCTACTTGGTATTCCCTTTTTTTTTTTTTTACTATGTATACTTCTCCTGCTGCTTCAATATATTGTCCTTATAACAGATTTAATACACAGTCCAGCCACTCTCACTCACCCTCTCTCCAGCAGCTTTTCCAGGGAGGTTGTCTTTTGTATTTCCTATCCTCTGTTCTAGCTTTGTTCCTCTTCCCCTCAGATGAAGGAGGGGGGGGGGGAATCTCTCCAGGTCTCCTTCCTCCTCCGTCTACCTCTCTCACAGGTATCTGACAGCCAGGCTCTCCTTTCCCCCAGACTGGCGTTTCACCGGCTCCACTGAAGCCCAGCCAGTTCTCTCTCCTTCTCCTCTCACCGAGCCGGGACACTGAGCCGGGATCACGTGTCCTGTCAGTAACAGAGCCGGCGTCTCCCCCTGACTCAGGAAGGCAGCTGGCTTCTGTCTCCCAGAGCTCCCTTTCAGGAGATCACGTGGCTACCCGGCGTCTCCTGCACTCCCAGCAGCCTCGGGTGGGAGGTTTCAACTCATGGACTCTTGCAGCTCCGTTCTCCTCAGGATCTCTTCGGGAACCCCCTCTTGCCCGTGAGTTTTGTTCGGGCCCCTTCGCAGCGTTATTCAGGGAACATCTGGGGAAGGAGGGTGAGTGTCTTGCGGAGAGAGCTCACATCATCCTCTCTCCTACCGCCATAGTTAGGCTCCTCCTCCTGTTGGCTTTCTATAGTATCTCTTGACATCTGGTAGACCCAATCCCCCTTTCTCTTTAGTCCTACTCAATGTTTCATATGCTATTCTAGGTTTTTTATTCTTCCATATGTATCTTGTTAACATTTTTTTCATTATCTTAAAGAAGGCCTCTGGAATTTTAATTGGTACCATTTGAAATCTATACAGTATTTTCGGCATAATTACCATATTGACTAGGTTTATACGTCCTATCCAGGATGGGTTTCCTCCTTCTAGTCTTTTTAAATCTTCCCTGATCTCATTTATCAAAGAGATATAGTTTAATCTATACAAATGCTTAGATGAGGCAGTGAGTTTTATTCCTAGGTATTTTATCTCTTTTTCTCTCCATATAAAGGGGAATTCTTTTTGTAGTTTCTTTTTCATTCTTTGATATATTAATATTCAGGATCTCTGTTTTCGTTGGATTAATTTTTAAATTTGATAGTTCACCGTACTCCTTCAGAATCTTCATTATATTTGGGAGAGTTATTCGGGGATTCCCCACATAGAACAATAAGTCGTCCGCAAAGGCCGCTACTCTATGTTCTATGGTTTCTATCTGAATTCCCTTTACCGCTCCACTGTTCCTTATTATTGACAACAGAGGTTCGAGTGACAACACATATAGTAAAGGGGACAGTGGGCAGCCCTGTCTTGTACCATTAGACATTTCAATGGGTTCTGATCTCTCCCCATTTACCGTGATGATTGCAGTAGGCTCCCTATATAATTTACTTATCCACTCGCGCATTCTATCACCTATCCCCAGCACTTTTAAGTTGTCCATCATAAAGCCCCAGTCCACTCTATCAAATGCCTTCTCTGCATCAATTGACAAGAGCACCACCGGGGCTTTCCCTTTTCTACTTTTCTGAATAAGCATCAGGGTTCTCAAGCCGTTATCTCTACCTTCTCTCCCTGGTACAAAGCCCACCTGATCTCCATGGATCCATTCAGGCATTAGATCTTTCAACCTGTTTGCTAACACCTTTGCATACAATTTAGTATCTGTGTTCAATAATGAGATAGGTCTATAGCTGGAGCACTGAGATGGATCTTTTCCCTCCTTGTGAATAAGTACTACATGGGCCTGTAGGGATTCTCTCCTCACTTCCATCCCACCTCCCAGAGCATTCATATATTTCTCCAACTTGGGTAACAGTACTTCACTAAATTTCTTATAGTACTTAACTATATAGCCATCCGGGCCTGGGCTTCCCCCCCCCCCCCCTGTGCTTCTTAATGTTTTAATTTCTTCCTGGGAAATTTCTGCGTCTAAGGAGTTCAACTGTGCTTCACTTAGTTTTGATAATCCCGCATTTTTTAAGTATATCATCTTTTTTTCATTAATTCCCTCTTGAGCTTCTTTTAGAGAACCTTGGGGACTAATATTATATAACTTTTTGTAATACTCCGTAAACACTTTAATAATCTCTTTAGTTGAGTGGACCAACTCCCCCTTTGAACTTTTTATCTTTTCTATATAGTTCCTATTTTTCTTTTTATTCAAAGCTCTCATTAGATATCTTCCTGGTCTGTCTCCCCATCTATATCTCTCGTTCAAAACCCTGTTGTATACTCTTCTCTTCTCCTCATCCATCAACCTCTCTAGCTCATCTTTTTTGTCCAATAACTTCTGTCTCGTGTCTTTTGTTATTTTCTTCTTATGGATCTGCTCCAAGTCCAATATTTCTTTTAAAAGCCCACTGATCCTCTCTCTTCTATCCTTTTTCTTCCTTGCTCCTGCCGCAATTAAGATTCCTCTTATGAATACCTTGTGGCTTTCCCAGACTGTAGCTATCGATACTTTCTCTGTTTCGTTCTCCTTAAAGTATACCTTAATCTCTTTCTCGATTTTCTGAGCTAAATCCTCATCCAGAAGAAGAGCCTCATTTAACCTCCACCCTAATCCTCCAGTCCACCTTCTTCCCCATCCCATTTTCATTACGACCGGGGCATGATCCGAGAACGTCCTTGTCTCTATGTCAATTTTAACCAGATGATCTATAAGTTGATGGGCTATTAAGATGTAATCTAATCTCGAGTATATCTCATGTGCATTAGAGAAGAAGGTATAGTCTCTGTCTTTCATATGCATTATTCTCCAGATGTCCACTAGTTGATATTCATGCATCACTTTTTTCAAAGCTCTCAGAGATCTACTCCCCTCTCTTTGCACAGAAGAGGTATTATCCTTTTGTGGGTCCATACAGAAATGTAGGTCTCCTGCTACTATCAAGCGCCCTTTTTTAAATTCCATTAATTTTTTCAACAGACCCTTCATATACATCTCCGGGTTTTTATTAGGGCAGTATATATTGGCTAAAGTACACTCAATCCCCTGAAGTCTACCTTTTAAGAATAAAAACCTCCCCTCCGGGTCGGTTCTTCTATCCTCCAGCTCAAATCTCATATTCTTTGCCAAACCTATTGCAACCCCTTTTGGTCTTTTAATTGGAGAATCTGCATAATACCATATTGGGTAGTGTTTGGATTTCAGTTTCACGTTTGCCTCTATCTCAAAGTGCGTCTCCTGTAAAAATACCACTGACGTAGCCCTATGATGTAACTCATTAAACAACCTAAATCTCTTCCCTGGACAACTCAGCCCGTTCACATTATAGGTTATAAACTGTATTTCTTCCATCTTTCCCAATTAACTCCATCTCTCTTCCAAATTGCCTCTTCCTCTTTATCCCTTCTGTCATGCAGAGTATTGACCCAATACCTCCTCCCCTCCCTCCCTCCCTCCCACCCTCCCACCCAACTCCCGTCCCCTCCCCCCTCCCTCCCATTTTCCCAACCCGCCCCCCTCCCTCCCCCCCCCCCCCTCGCCTTTCCCTCGCCTTTCCCTCTACCCCCCCCCCACCCCCCATTTTTTAGGCCTTCAAATTGCCTATCAATCATTTGTGGGTATAAGACCACCTTTGATTTTTTAAACCTTGGGGTTGAACTCCTCCCATGTACAGCTTTCCCATCCCCGATTACCCTCATTCTCTCCACATCTTTCCACTTTTGCGGTGCGGTTGAAAGAGATAAAGAGGACTATATAAAATAAAAAAAAAAAAAAAAAAAAAATTCACATTATCCCCTCTAACTCCTCCCTACCTCCCCCCTACCAAATGTCTGCCAATCCTCTTTTCCCCCATTGCCTATCTCTCCCTCTGTTTCCCACCCAGTAATCCTTATTCTATGCAATTCCAGTCTATCGCAGAAGTCTCTCAAGTCCTCAGGAAATCTCAGATATGCTGTAACACCATTCTTCCATCCGATTAAACTCTCTGGGTTACCCCATCTATATTGAACATTCCGTGTTCTCATGTGCTCTAATAGGGGTTTCAAGGATCTCCTTCTCCACAATGTCTCATACGATAAGTCCGCAAATATCTGAATATTTATATCTCCATACTTAATAGTTGTTCTTCCTTTAGTCCTTTTCCAAATCTCTTCCTTATCTCCATAATTATGCAGCTGAACAATTACATCTCTTGGTTTTGCCTTCTCATTACCTTGATGGAACTTTCCTGTTCTATATACTCCATCCAATTTAATTACCTCTGTTTCAGGTCTGTCCATAATGGAGTTTGACATTTTCCAGACTATTTCTTGAAGTTCTCTCCCTTTCAAAATTTCTGGGATTCCTCTTATCCTCAAGTTGCTTCTCCTATTCCTGTTCTCTTGTACTTCTATTTTATACAGCAATTGTTTCTGCGTATTCCTCATCATAGCAGCCCTTTTTTTTAGACCTGAAATAAATTGGGTGTGTTTATTAATTTTTTCCTCCATTTCTTCCATTCTCTTTAGCAGGTGCCCTAGATCCTGTCGTATATTTGTCATTTCTTGCTTAAAAGTTTTTTCCAAATTTTTAAACATTTCGGCCATCTCTCTTTTATTCGGCACTTGTAAATCCTTTTCAAGATCTTTCCTCTCTGGGTTTTCTATCGACTGTCGGCTGCTACAATTCAGGCCCAGTGACAATCTTGGGCTATTTTCCAGACTGGTTTCCATTTCCCCTTTTTCATTGCCACTATGGGCCCTTTCTGGAGTCACATTCCCCTGGGAGGTATATTTTTTAATTGTACCCGTCTGGGACCCTTTAAGCCCACTTCCTTTAACGCTTTTATTCTTCATACCTCCTGTGCAAGCTGTACTCTTTAACCAGAGGGAAACTTTAGGCTGTATATTGGAGTATTGATTTTAATCAAATCTCTCTAATGCCACTTAGCAATTTCTCTTTCTCTCTTCTTTCTTTTATTTTTTTTTCACTTTCCAGATCTCCCTGGGAATCCCCCTTCACTCTTTTATAGGCAGCTCATTTCTCACAGTCCAGGACACATATACAATTACATATGGCTTCTTCACTCACCCTCCTTCACTTGCTCATCAAATGAGACGACCCAGATCCACAGCCGTCCATTTGTTTCTCCTGGATTGTGTCTCTGGGGGATTCCTGCAGGGTCTCCTGTTGCTTGTAAATATGTGTCCTCTTCTGTGCAGCAGGTTTAGGGACTCTTCCGGCATCTCCCCTCTCCTGTCAGGGAACCGGCCGGCGTCTCAGCTTCCCAGAGCTCCTTTGCGGCCACCAGCGTGCTCCCGCCGCACTGCTCGGTTTCCCCGGCAACCCGACAGCTGATCTCGGGTCTCTGCAGCGTGATCCCCTCTCGGAGCTCCGTGCCCACTCTCATTCTCCTCCTCCTTCACCGCGCCGGATTCTCACCTTTAGGAGACCTCACTCAGGTAGGGCACCGCAGTTTAAGTCCTGAGGGTTCTCAGGGTGGTCAGATCGGGGGTTATCGGAGAGCACTCACATCGTGCTCTCCGTCGCCGCCATGTTTAGGCTCCGCCCCATGAAAGCTGTGCAAGGCTGCAACTTGATACAGATCTTTCCTTTGCTAAGTTTTACCAGGTTGATGTTCAGGCTTCGGCTGATGCCAGCTTTAACGTTTTGCAGGCAGTTGTTTGAACTTGATTTTGCCTTGTTTGTTTTTTTGAGGGTCTGGCTGAATTTTTGTTGCCCATCTATCCTCCCCTCTGCCCTGGGATGTACTGCATGATGAAGAAAAGTAGATTTTTTACTTGCCTGTAAAATTGTATTCATTGGAGTACAGTACAGGACCCTCCCCTCTGTGTTTTTTGGTCATTCATTGCTTGCCACAAAATGGAGGATCACATGGTGGGAGGAGTTGTAAGAGGGAGTGTTTAAGCTTTGAGTGGCTTTGCCAATGTCCAGTCACCTGAAGGTGCAGCATATAACTCCTCCATTATGATTGACAGAATGTGTCCTGAACTGTACACCAAGAAAGATTTTACAGGTAAGTAAAAAGTCCAATTTTATTTTTATATAATGCTGACAGTTTGCAGTTCTTTAGAGTACATAGATGGTTCACAGTACATAGATGGCTCTGCTGCAATCATATTGAAAAACACAGATCATGGATGGAAGACAAACTACCAACATGTGTTTAGGAAACCAGAATATGTGGGGAGATGCTTACAGACAATGTGCCTAGTAAGAACTGAATATGGTGCTGCAAGAGAACATTTTGTACTAACTACTCAAAGCACAAAACCATGAAGCACTCAAATATTGAAACCCATCATAAGAAACATTTTTTAATAATACAATGAATATCAAGTACATGGTATAAGTCAGTGCAAATTGTAACAGTTCTTGAATATAAAGAAAGATGACACCCTCCGCTGCTTACTGGAGTTGACTTGAATTATGAATGGTAAAAATGTGCTCGATGTTACGTTACGCAATCCCCATGGACCTCCCAAGGAGAATTCAGCCTTAGGGGCTCCAATGCATATACAGTGTTTTTTGAGCTCACCTGAGCCATCCTATATGAGTATCAAACTCTCCTTTTTTTTTTTTTTTTTTTTTTTGTGTGTGTTTTTTAATTTTTGCTCTTTTTTTTAAATTGATATTACCTGTATATGCCTATTAATGCCATAAGTTCAAAGGATAAATGGTTACAGTTATAAAACTTGATCCACAGAAAAAACAATTGTTTTGTAAGGCAGAAACATTTTTCCAAGGCATATCCTGCAAAACAGTATGAGGTAAGTACCAGTACACTGCCAAACCAGTTTTGTGCCTTTCTGCCTCTTAGTCCTTTTGCTGGTACATATCTTGATGTGCCCTGTTGTTTATATTGTCCCCCATAAAGTTTTTTTGCCTTTTTAAAGACACAATGGTACTGTAAGTCAGGCTTGAAATATTCTTGTCAGGTTTTTTTTTTTTTTTGCTTAAAATACAACAGGCAGTGAGAGTAAACCTCCCCAAAGTGAGGGAATTTATCTACTTTAACACTTATCGCAGAAATGCTTTTTCCACACACTTCCTATTCCAAACACAATTGTAACATTTTGAATTTCCCGTCCTAAATGTCATGAAACCAGGACAAATAGAGAGAGAGACTCTTCCCAATGGGGGCACAAACATAAATACAATTTAGACAGTGGTTCTAATTGCTTTCAGTTAGAATTGTAAATTGACTCTTTTAAGTGTGCAGAAAAAAAAAAATTATCCTGTAGATTATACTTAAATATTGTTGCCCCTTTCTCTGATATCTCTGCATCCCCTGTAGGAGTGTACATGATTCATAGGTCATGTAACAAGAAAAATTGCCACACACAGAGAGGCTTTGGCTGAATATTTTCAGCCTATGGCGGAGTAGCTCTGGTTCTATAAAGAAAATACTGGCTCTACTATGAAATAATGCATTTTACTGTATGTGGAAGGTGTCACCGAGTCAACTTTGTTTTCATTTTTCTGTCTTTACCATAACATTGACTTTTGTCTCGTAGAATCTATGAATTTGGCATACCAGCGAGTTCAGAGGGTCGACTGCACATCACCTCGCCCTGTGCTTATTCTTGGACCATTAGTTGATGCTGTGAAAGATATGCTTGTCAAGGAGTCCCCAGGGAGGTTCTGCAGATGTCCACTAGGTAGGTGTCTTACCCTTTCAATATGAGTACAGTCACTTTATTTTTCTGCCCTGGTTTTAATATAGAGAATAATCTTGCAATTTTTTTTCTGTGAAAAGTTTGCATATTAAAATGTTTTGACTTTTAGAGGTAATGAAAGCTTCACAACAGGCCATAGAACGTGGGGTGAAGGACTGCCTTTTCATAGACTACAAGAGGCGAAGTGGGCACTTTGACGTCACCACGGTTGCTTCAATAAAGGAGATTACAGAAAAGGTATGTTTTTTAAAAGCTGTATCCCATAGCATTGTCTTGTGAACCTGTAGATGGAAGTAATCTGTTCATCTCTGGATGTAACAAACATACCTCACTGCAAACTTATCTTTGCTTCACAGAACTGCCACTGTCTGTTGGACATAGCCCCTCATGCTATTGAGCGTCTTCACAGTGTCCACATCTATCCCATTGTCCTCTTCATCCGGTACAAAAGCACTAAGCAGATAAAGTGAGTCCCTGTACTACATGCCAATAGTACTGAAGGTTATAATGCACTGGTTATTTGTATATAGTATTTCAAACACATCATCATGTATTTGGAAATTTGTCTTCAATATATTTATCTCTATCCATTGGAGACACAAGATATGTCCCTAATTAGTACAACTACACCCTGTTCCAAATTATTATACAAATTCTATTTAAGTGTCACAAAGATGAAATATTTTGTTTTTCAGTTTAACTCATGGATGGCATTGTGTCTCAGGGCTCTTTTGATCACTGAACACAATCTCGGACACCTGTGATAATTAGATTGGCAGGTGAGCCCAATTTAAGGAAAAACTACTAAAGGAGGGTGTTCCACATTATTAAGCAGAGCACCATTTTCAAGCAATATGGGGAAGAAAAAGGATCTCTCTGCTGTTGAAAAGAGTGAAATAGTTCATTGCCTTGGATGAGGTATGAAAACATTAGATATTTCACGAAAACTTAAGCGTGATCATCGCACTATTAAGAAATTTGTGGCTGATTCAGAGCACAGACGGGTTCGTGCGGATAAAGGCACATTGAGGAAGATTTCTGCCAGATCCATGCATCGGATCAAAAGAGCAGCTGCTAAAATACCATTACATAGCAGCAAACAGATATTTGAAGCTGCTAGTGCCTCTGGAGTCCCACGGACATCAAGGTGTAGAGTCCTCCAGAGTCTTACAACTGTGCATAAACCTTCTATTCGGCCACCACTAACCAATGCTCACAAGCAGAAACGGCTGCATTGGGCAGAAAAATACATGAAGACTTATTTTCAAACAGTCCTGTTCACTGATGAGTGCCGTGCAACCCTGGATGGTCCAGATGGATGGAGTAGTGGATGGTTGGTGGACGGCCACCCTGTTCCAACAAGGCTGCAACGTCAGCAAGGCGGTGGTGGAGTCATGTTTTGGGCCGGAATCATGGGAACAGAGCTGGTTGGCCCCTTTAGGGTCCCCGAAGGTGTAAAGATTACCTCTGCAAAGTATGTGGAGTTTATGACTGACCACTTTCTTCCCTGGTACAGAAGGAAAAACTATGCTTTCCGTAATAAAATCATCTTCATGCATGACAATGCACCATCTCATGCTGCAAAGAATACCTCTGCATCAATGGCTGCTATGGGGATAAAAGGAGAGAAAGTCATGGTGTGGCCTCCATCCTCCCCTGACCTCAGTCCTATTGAGAACCTTTGGAGCATCCTCAAGCAAAAGATCTATGAGGGTGGGAGGCAGTTTACATCCAAACAGCAGCTCTGGGAGGCTATTCTGACATCTTGGAAACAAATTCAAGCAGAAACTGTCCAAATACTCAGAAGTTCAATGGATGCAAGACTTGTGAAGCTGCTATCAAATAAGGGGTCCTATGTTAAAATGTAACGTGACCTGTTAAAATATTTAAAAAGTTAAAATGTTGTTAAAAGTTTGATTGAAATAGCTTTTGATTTCAGTAAATATGCTGCAAACACAACAAATGACAATTTTCAGTTCTTTCCAACCTATAAAGTGTTTTGAAACTTACTATGCGTAATAATTTGGAACAGTGCATTGTATGTTTTTTATGTTTAAAAAAATCCTGTTATCATTAGGAGGTTTGTTCAGTAAAATTTGAATTGTACGCTTAATAGTTGATAACATGAGAATTATGCTGACTGTTATTTACATCAATTATTTAGGTAAATGAGAAAAATATCATTTCATAATAATTTGAAACCGGGTGTATAGGCAGAACTTTTTTTTTTTTTTTAATTTGGATAGAGTAAGGGACTGTTATCCCTTTCACATTTAGTTTTGCCATCCTTGTTCCATTGGGGAGGTTTTCCTTTACTTCCTGTCTCATAGCCAAAACAGGAAGTGAGAGGAAATCTGTCCAAAGTGAGGAAATCTCTGGTTGTCACCAGGGTTACCAGACCTAGTGTCCACATTGATAGATTTCCTCTCTATTACTGTTCTGGGACAACCTAAAATAGTTTTCTGTTTCACTTTCAGTGAATGGTTCATTGGTAAACATGACAAATAGGGAGGGTAAATCTCCTTAACGGGGCACAGATGGCAATAAAAACACGCCAGGTGTACTAATCCCTCTCTACGCTATACAAAACTTTTCCTTTAACGGCACTGCATTTTGATCTGCCAGAAATCCAGTGTTCTTCACTTTGGAATGGTTTCCAGGACAGGAATTAAAGGGGAAATCTCCTGAAACACAATACTTTGGTTTTAACGTTTGCCTGCTCTATCCAAAGCACGAAAAAGAAAATGTTTTGTCTATACATACACTTTATCAATTTATTTAATCAACTGTAATCTACAGCCACCAAATGATGACTATTAATTATTTAGAAAATTTTTGCAACAGTACACACTAACATAGCTGAAGAAAATTGAAGTGTTACTAAACCCAGACCCTGCATTTACTATATCTGGTCTTCCACATGGAAATGCAATTATTATTGTAAATATAAACCGCTAAATACCTTTTCTCATCAGCAGTTAGAGTAGTCTTGTGACTTCAGCACAACACTGTTTACAGCTTGTAGGAGGAGTTTTCATTCACCTGTAGGAGGATGAAAAACCCTTGACCTCTGTCTGGACAGTGCTGAATGGCCCTGTGCTGATTACATGCACCCTCCCAAGAAAAAAAATAAAAACCTCTCTAGCAATACACAGCAAACTGAGCATGTTCAGCTTGCCCCAGAGCCTCTGTTCTACCAGGAGATATTTAGTAGACACTGGAAGAAGGGGAGGATCAGAGACAACAGGATCAAACATTAATTTTACACAATGCAGAGGATTAGCCCCTTAGGTTCCACAGTGAGTATAACAAGCATGCATTATTGCATATACAGACTGATTTTACTGTCGTGGGTTTAGTAACACTTTAAACCTCAGCTGTCGATATTACATCTTTTACTATTATCCTTCTAACGCCCTCACAAGAAAGAGCCACATGTTTCTACAGTTAACATCTTAATCTTAAATTCTAACATCAAACCAGGACCATTGTGCAGTTGTGTCAGGGACCACCACGACACATGAGTCTGCACATGCGTAGGTGTCCAACAAGACATGCAGGCAGGCGGGCACTAGGACCCAGGCGCGCCTGTCATCTATGACGGCGCTGGGCAGGCACTAGGACCCAGGCGTGCCTGTCAGCACTGGGCGGGCTACTTAAACCAGCTCTGCACAGACACAAGTTGCCTGATGGTCTTCTCCCTGTTCCTGTGTTCCTGCTCTTCCTGTATGCTGATTGCCTTGTTGCTGACCCTGCCTGGACCTGATACCGCTGTCTTCTCCTGCCCTGACCTTTGGCTCGCCCTGACCATCCTCTGCCTGCTCCTTTTGTCTGACCTGCTGTTACCGAACCCGGCTTGTGACCCGATTACTCTTTGTCTACCGATCTGTACCGTCTGCCTCGCTGTTACTTACCTGGCTTGCCTGACCACATCCCACCTCTTCACATCTGGCTCCTACCCGCTACACACCATTGGCGGTTGCCTTTACCACGGTTGGTGTCACTCAGGGGTCGCGTCCTGGTCTGCTTCAAGTCCATCCCCACCATCAGGGGCTCTGGTGAACCAGCAGACCTGGGCTTAGACTCCGCGCCCTGGGGGACTCCTGCCAGTGGGCCACTAGAGGTCGCCATCAGTGTTTGTGACAAGTTGTTACTACTGTGTATTTTCCTCATTAATAACAGAGAGACACTAACTGGATCTTAAACTCTATACTCTCTAGTCCCTCTACCCAAGAATATATTTAGCAATCCATTCAAGATTACATTGCAAGCAATAGTTCTGCAGACATATCTTCACTAGCATCATGAAAGACAATATTGCAGTGAAAGCAGCATATTTCATTTTTATATGTCTTAACCACATGCCGCCCAGCCACTGTATAAATACGGCGGCACAGGCAGGCAAAACCCTACCTGTCCCGCCGATCACAGCCGCGGATGTCAGTCGCCGGGTCACAGACGGTCGTTACCGGCTATCTCCCGGCGATCGGTGGCAATCCGTGACAAGAGAGCACAGCTGCAGTAGCTGTGCTTTCTGTCACTTCCCTGACAGCTCGAGGACAAGCTGATCGGGACAGAAGAGTTTCTCTCTCCCGATCAGCCTGTCCCCATCCAGCACACACCCCCGCCCCCTAGTAAAACACTCCCCCTCACACAGATAACCCTTCCCTGAAAAATAAAGTTAACCCCTTCTTCCCCAGTGCCATTAGTACAGTGTCAGTGTTTTGTTTTTTTTTTTTTGCACTGATTACTGTATTGGTGTCACTGGGGATGTCAGTGACCCCAAGTCAGTACCCCCCAATGTCAGAATGTCCACTGCAGTCCCGCCATAAGTCACTGATCGCTGCCATAAGTCGCTAATCCAGCCATTATTAGTATAAAAAAAAAACAAAATCCCAGTATCTTTCCCGCCATTTGTAAACGCTATAACTTTCACGTAAACCAATTAATTTACACGTATTGGATATTTTTTTTTAGCAAAGACATGTCGCAGAATGCATTTTGGCAGAAATTTATGACTAAATTTGATTTTTACAATTTTTTTTTACTGGACATGTTTTATAGCAAAAAGTCCAAAATATTGTTTTTTTTCCTCAATTGTCAGCCTTTTTTTTTATAGCGCAAAAAATTAAAACCGCACAGGCGATCAAATACCACTGAAAGAAAGCTCAATTTGTGGGGAAAAAAAGGATGTAAATTTCATTTATGTACCGTATTGCATGACCGCGCAATTGTCTGTTAAACTAGCGCAGCGCTGTATAGCAATAAAATGGCATAAATTGCAGGATCTATACCATAGTTTGTAGACGCTATAACTTTCACACAAAGCAATCAATATACACTTATTGGGATTTTTTTTACCAAAAACATGTAGCAGAATACATTTTGGCCTAAATTTATAACCAACTTTGAGTTTACTATATATTTTTTATAGCTGAAAGTAAAAAATATTGTTTTTATTTAAAATTTTTGGCCTTTTTTTGTTTATAGCGTGAAAAATAAAAAGTGCACAGGTGATCAAATACCACCGAAAGAAAGCTCTATTTGTGTGAAAAAAAGGACGTATATTTCATTTGGGTGCAGCATTGCATGACCGCGCAATTATCAGTTGGATTAATGCAGCGCCGAGTAGCAAAAAGAGGCCTGGTCATTAACCACTTGAGCCCCAGAGGATTTACCCCCCTTAATGACCAGGCCTTTTTTTGCTGTTTGGCGCTGCACTAATTCAAATGATAATTGCGCGGTCATGCAATGCTGTACCCAAACAAAATTTACGTCCTTTTTTTCACACAAATAGAGCTTTCTTTTGGTGGTATTTTATCACCTGTGCGCTTTTTATTTTTTGCGCTATAAACAAAAAAAACACGAAACGTTTGGAAAAAAAACAATATTTTCTACTTTCAGCTATAAAAAATATATCGTAAACTCAAAGTTAGTCATAAATTTAAGCCAAAATGTATTCTGCTACATGTTTTTGGTAAAAAAAATCCCGCGCATCAGCGGGAAAACTGGCGCTATCTAGGAGGGGCGCTAACACTATCGGAAGTCACCAGTGACACTAATACAGTGATCAGTAAAAATCTGTTCACTGTAATCAATGACACTGGTGACAGGGCAGTGAAGGGGTTAACTGGGGGGGGGATAAAGGGGTTAAATGGGATTTCTGGTGCACTAGCGGGCAAACTGGCGCTATCTGGGAGGGGCGCTAACACTATCGGAAGTCGCCAGCGGCACTGATACAGTGATCAGTAAAAATCTGTTCACTGATCAATGACACTGGTGACAGGGCAGTGAAGGGGTCAACTCGGGGGGGGGGGGGCATCAAGGGGTTAGACGGGATTATTGGTGTATTAGCGGGCAATCTGGCGCTATCTGGGAGGGGCGCTAACACTATCGGAAGTCGCCAGCGACACTGATACAGTGATCGGTAAAAATTGGTTCACTGATCAGTGGCACTGGTGACAGGGCAGTGAAGGGGTTAACTGGGGGGGCGATCAAGGGCTTAAACGGGATTACTGGTGTACTGGCGGGCAATCTGGCGCTATCTGGGAGGGGCGCTAACACTATCGGAAGTCGCCAGCGACACTGATACAGTGATCAGTAAAAATTGCTTCACTGATCAGTGACACTGGTGACAGGGCAGTGAAGGGGTTAACTGGGGGGGGAGATTAAGGGGTTAAATGGGATTACTGGTGTACTAGCAGGCAATCTGGCGCTATCTGGGAGTAACACTATCAGAAGTCGCCAGCGACACTGATACAGTGATCAGTAAAAATCGGTTCACTGAGCAGTGACACTGGTGACAGGGCAGTGAAGGGGTTAACTGGGGGGGGGGATTAAGGGGTTAAATGGGATTACTGGTGTACTAGAGGGCAATCTGGCGCTATCTGGGAGGGGCGCTAACACTATCGGAAGTCGCCAGCGACACTGATACAGTGATCAGTAAACATTGGTTCACTGATCAGTGACACTGGTGACAGGGCAGTGAAGGGGTTAACTGGGGGGGGGGGGCGATCAAGGGGTTAAACGGGATTACTGGTGTACTGGCGGGCAAACTGGCGCTATCTGGGAGGGGCGCTAACACTATCGGAAGTCGCTAGCGACACTGATACAGTGATCAGTAAAAATTGGTTCACTGATCAGTGACACTGGTGACAGGGCAGTGAAGGGGTTAACTGGGGGGGGAGGCGATCAAGGGGTTAAACGGGATTACTGGTGTACTGGCGGGCAAACTGGCGCTATCTGGGAGGGGCGCTAACTCTATCGGAAGTCGCCAGCGACACTGATCAGTAAAAATCGCTTCACTGATCAGTGACACTGGTGACAGGGCAGTGAAGGGGTTAACTGGGAGGGGGGGCGATCAGGGGGTTAAATGTGTCCTAGTGTGTTCTAACTGTAGTGTAGTGCTTGTGTACTCACTTTTTGGATGTCTTCTTCTCTGTCTGGAACGGAATGTGTCCGGGCAGAGAAGAATGACATCATATCCTGCCCTGTGTAAATATCAACACAGGACAGGATAGGACAGGGACCGATCATGTGATTTCAGCCAGAAATCACTGGCTGAAATCTAATGATCGATCCCTCCTAGATCGAATCGTATCACCTGTGGGTCGACGGGAGCGCGCGCGCGCGCCCCCTACCCGCGAATGTGTCGGGAGCGCGGAGCACGTTTTAAAACGTGCTTTTGCGCTCCACTGCCGCCCTGCACACGTATATACACAGTGGCAGGGCGGCAAGCGGTTAAGGGGGGGTAAATCCTCTGGAGGTCAAGTGGCTAGACAACTTATTTTTTACTTAAAAAAAAAAAGGTGTTGCGCTTTAAATTGGAACCTGCATATATAGCAGACAAATAACTTAGGACAGATACAGGTTTACAAACTCGACTCTGTGAGCAAGTAGAAACCTATAGAACTGAAGATGAGAATGATAGTTAATGGTATTTAATTCCTAAAAATTGATTTCAGGGTTGCCAGAACAGTATATCTCTAAACACTACACAGCCCATGAAACCACTTCCACAATGTTAGTAGAACAGCCTTTCTGGCATGTTAAGCTCTGGAACAGGTACATAATAATTAGAAAGAAAGAAACCTATAACGCATAATGAAATACAGCAAGCTTTTAAGATGTTCAAACAGAATAAATGGCCAGGCACAGGGTTTTTTTGTTTTTTTGTTTTTTGTTTTTTTTTTTACAAACTAGGCTTTCATACTGTTGTCTTTTTCCTTTTTTGACCAGTGTTTGTAAAAAAAAAAAAAAAATAATAATAATAATTGTACTGACACAAAAATTTGTATTTCGGTAAAAGCATTGCAAAGTTATTTACAAATGATATAAGAAATGTTACCCTTTTTTTTTTTTTTTAAAGGTGTTACAAAAAATGAACAAACAATGAAAAAAAGTTTAGCTATTAGTGGTTAATAAAATAGAATAGTTGAAGTGAAATATAAAAGTTAATTAGGAATGACTAGGTAAAACTAGGGGTTTACTAGACAAATGTTAGATTTTTTTTTTCCGCTCAGCTGGCTTTAACTGTGAGCATCTGTAGATTGAAGTTCATCTCTTTATTTCCTAAATAAGGAATGTTGATAAACTGAGTCAGAGGGTTCTTTTTCTGACAGTAGCAGCTGCTAGTGGTGCTGTATATACAAAGCAGCTCCCAAGAGCCAAAAGTTGCTGGCAAATGGGGGAGGGGGCAGAGGGGCTGGATGTGCTACACATATCCTGTGTACTATGAATACTATTTTTTTTTTTTTTTTGGACTTGTGTAGCATGTCCAGTGTCTTCACCTAGTTTAGTACTGCAGCCTTTGATCAAATGTCTAATTTCTGTAATAAACTAACAACTATGTTAAGTATGATACCAAAATTGACAGTACCTACTGGTCTAATTCTTCTAAATTTAGACAGGAATATGTTGGCTAAACTTGCCACATGGTTAAACTTGGGAATAGGCAAATTGGTTAAATGAGACTAATCACATTCACAAATATCTTGAATATAGCAAAGCAGAATCAAATCCTTTATTTGTAGCTCCTCTTAGATATAGGAAAAGCCTTTAACACCCTAGTACAACCTTTTTATTTTCTGAAATAGATAGCTGCCCTCTATTCCACATCACAAGCATTTGATACTGCAGATTTTAATCGCCTACTTTGAGTGTTAAACAAGGTAACAGAAGGGACTCTCCCTCTCTTTCTTGTTATAACAATCAAATAAGCAGCATATCTAACAAGAGAAAAATTAGAATTTTACAGGGATAGAGATAGACGAACACCAACATAAATATTGCCACTTCACAGATGATGCATTACTTTTCATAACCAACCCAGCTATTACCATACCTAACCTCCCCAAACTTGGAAACATTTTGGACCTGTGTAGTACTAAATTCAAGGCACTAAACATTTTACTATCAACCCAAACTATGCTGTGAGTGAAACAAAACTTTAACTTTCAATGGATATGTACACTCGCTTCCTTAAGAATTAATTGCGCAAATTCATACGAAACCCAACATTCTTATCCATGGCTGTTTCTATTTCCTGCCCCAAAAGAGGATTAATAGGGGATTTATACTCTAGACTTCAAACGACCTGTTTAATATACATAGAATACATTATAGTTCACAGAAATTACACTTTTGGGGGAAGGCAGCATCTTCAAACTGTCCTAGATGTACTACCGCCACGGGTACCCCAATTCATATGTTGTGGTGCTGCCCCCAACTCCACAGATTATTGGGCATTCATCTTTACGACACTTAATACAGCCTTCTCTATGCAGGTACCCTTAGACCCAAAATTAGTTCTCCTGCAAATTAGCCCGGAAGAAGTCCTTCCTGCTGAAGTTTATTTAATGTGAATGAGATCCTTATTTCTGGCTCGTAAGCTTATCCTGCAAAATTGGATCTCCCCCATGCCCCCAACACCGTCACAATGGCGTAATGTGATTGATTTCAATCTACAGTACCCCAAACCCCCTCCCCATTAGATATTGTTTAGTAAAAGCAGCACAGTTTACACATAGGCACACTTTAAGCCCTTGATCACCCTAGTGATCACATTGATCACTGCATTAATGTTACTGGTGATGTCGTCTGTGTCAGATTGCCCACCACACTCCAGCAGTCTTATTATAAATTGCTGATCACTGTACTATTTAAAGAAAAAAATCCAGTATATATACCATAGTTTGTAGGCGCTAGAACGTTCACGCAAACCAATCAACATACACTTGTTGGCATTTTTTTTCTATCACACATGTAGCAGAATACATTTTGGCCAAAATTTTATGAAGAAATTTAGATTTTTTTTTCTTCACTTTTTTTATTGGATATGTTTTATACCAGTAAAAAAATATATATATTTTTTTTTTTTTCAAAATTGCTCAAAGGCGCAGAATGTGCTGCCTTTCTTTACACTTAATGGAGCTGTGCCTGTCAGATTGTAGGTCAGAAAATAAGAACTTGATTATACGATCTTAATATAAGAGAAAAGCCCTTCTTAATTAACAGCTGTCAGATCTTATAGGAAATTCATATTCATGGGAACCATTCACCTGGAAATCTACCATTGTTCATTTTGTGGAGGTTAAAACTTAATTATTTTGACCGTGTGTTGTGTTTTTTTTTTTTTGTTTGTTTGGTTTTTTTGCTCTGAGTGTGCCATCTAGGAGACTTTTATTTTGTGTCCCAGCCTGAAGATTTCCCTTCACCTCCTGTTTCTCTAACAACTCTAAAATTTTGGATTTCCCATCACTGGCAATGGTCACCAGGACAAACAGAGAAGGTGAATTTGCCCAACGTGACACAGATCCGGATAAAATCCTGACAGTTGTTTTCACACTTCCTCACTCCATCCAAAACTAAAAAGTATATCTAAAATCTTGCAATTTTTATTAGAAAAAATGAACAATTAAAATAGACTCATTGGCTACATTAGGCTAACCATTACTTGCTCACAAATTTTGCCCAACACTTCCTGTAATGCTTCCACTTTCAGTCTCAGTAACCTGTGTACATCTTCCCCATTAATTATGTCCTGGAACAATGTCCTGTAGCTGGAAAAATGTGGACTGCTGTCTTAACGTGTAAGAAAAATAGTTTTTTTATGCTATAACTCTCCGGTATACTGTAAAATATGAGTTGTGAATACTGTAAATGCAATTATTTCTAGTGTAGTTTCTCTCTTATGTTTATTTTTTGCTTTGTTTATAGGGAACAAAAGGACCCAATCTTTCTAAGGGACAAAGTTACACAGAAAAATTCCAAAGAGCAGTTTGAATCTGCACAGAAGGTTGAGCAGGAATACAGCAAGTATTTTACAGGTGAGTGATAAATGTTAGTAATGGTAACTTAAAGATTTACAACTTCTACTTGTCATAAATCTGTTTAATATATGAAGCAGCATATGGGAGGAAACTAATCCGACACTTGGGTAAAAGGAAAGCATAATGGACAAATTACAGTAAATCATTGCAAGCACAACTTATTTATTGGTCTGAAATTGGTCTTGCTGAATGTACTTACTTAGTATTGCAACACATGGTAATGTGCCATGTTATCTGGGGTGTCATTGATTCTAAATTGTGTCCCAAGAACTCCTCCAGAACTCCACAATGAACAAAGATGTGAACAATGTGCATTGTATGGTGACAAGATAAAGCCTGTTGTAGTGTGTTGGCAGCCCACTCGGGTTTGAGGCGGCGGTTGGCTATACTGCAACTGAAAAAATATGTAACTGGCCTAAAACAAGTGGGTGAGTCCATCCAGCAGTATGATTAAAATTTTCATCAAAGTTTGTCATACAGGTAATATGTTATTACTGCAGAGTACCCCAGGATGAGCAATGGACCTCTAGGCTGCGTGAACTTATTCCCCTTTCTGCATTTGCATACTCAGTGTTGAGGATATCCCCCAGCACTTCTCAGTTCAGGGCCCCTCCCATTAGGATGTTGAGGTTCTGCATTGTGGGATGTGTTGTGTTAAAATGTGCCTACTGCAGGGGCTACCAAGGTTCCTTGCAGTGATGGCTTTTCTGGCAGGTATACAGATTGGCAGTTGGCTTATGTGCTTATTTTAACCTGTCATATGTAGCGACATGTTTACTTTTAAATTGCTAGGAATTTCATTTTGATTTCTCAGCTGATAATAAGCACTTTGACAAAAAAAAATGGCTGCATTACCAACCTGCTTGCCTTGAAAATATGTATGCAAGTTAAATGTGGCAGCTGTCTTCAGGTGATAAATTTACCTGTCAGTCTGCACAACAAACACCATGAAGATCTGCATTCTAAAAAGATATTCACAGTCAACTGACACGTTTAGATTGGAGAATAGACCAACCCTCTGTCAGTAGTTTTTTTCTGCCATTTTACATATGTGGCACACTCAGGTGTAGTATATTAAAAATTAAATGATTACTTTCCATAATTTTTTTTTTTGTGATCTTTTTGCTGTACAAGTAGTATTCCTTTTTGGTCATTGCACTAAATGTTCTTTTTTGTTTTTTTTCTCAGCTGTAATTCAAGGAGGTGCACTGGTCAGCATTTGCACTCAGATCCTGGTTATTGTGGAACAAGAACAAAACAAAGCCCTGTGGATCCCAGCCAATGCCTTGTGAGGTGTCAGGTTTACACCTCATATGGACAATTAATGAAACATCTAGCACATGCTCCGCTTCATTTTAGCTTTCACAGAAAATGCAATGGAGTTAAAATACACTTATTAGGAAAATGAATGGGAAAGCCACTGAATGACCAACAGAATAACTCTAGAAGTCTGCAAGCTGGAAACCAGAGTCCTCTGAATTTGAAAGTGAAAATGAACTTGTTTTCACCAGCAGAAGGCCCATAGAGAAGCGATCAACCGAGCTAATGCACAGGGGCAAAGTACCCCACATGCTGTCTGTGGAAGAACTAGATTGGCCTAGTGGAGAAGCCAGAACTAAACACTTGGACTAATAAGCCTATGGCACCATCAAGGCAGCAATGACGAGGAGTGAGTTGTTGTGCCTGCAGGAGAACTTTGAATCTGTAGTATTTATAGATTCGGAATCAATTGGGAGCAGTTTTATTTTTTTTCTACTCTTAACACACTAATAATTGGTACTTGGCCAGGGGTATATCAGGAAGAACTACTATATCATGGCAACTGTTTGGGTCCTGTAGTAAACCATCTGCTATGACATATTAAACACTTTACTTCTGGAGATGATTAGCAATGAGTTGCTTATGCTGATACTTGAATGAGTGGTTTCTTGGTAGACGGTTAGGCTTGTTTCTGTGACACTACCTGTGTCTGCACTTTTCTGGAAACATGCTAGCTGTCACAATTTATAATTCATATAGAAAGGAGGGAGAATGTAAGCTGAAAAACATTTGTTGAAAAGTTTGTGCAGTGCACCTTCCATGCCTAGGTGTCAATATTACTGACATTCGTACACATATGTATACATAGATTCATGTTTAACTGTTTTAGATTAAAACCATTGGCTCTCCTACAAAAAAAAAAAAGCCTTTTAAAGCCATTAAACATGCCTTACAAATGCTTGCTGATCTCCTGAAAGGTTTTCTGCCTACTATTCTCAACAATAGATTGCTCCAGTTATTGCAGGGAATCAAGAAAAAGAAATCAACGAAGATAATAAACTTTGGCCTCAGATTACATTTTTGCCCCCGAGGTTTGGTAGCAGAGTACATTAGGAGCCTCAATGGGTGTTCATGTTTTACATTAAAGGGACCTGGTAAATGTTGTATGTTTATAAAATAATCATGGTATTTATATAAGAAATAACACAGTACCATGCAGTTGTTAATGTTATTGAAAGAATCCGCTCCAGGGCAGACATTTGCTCATGCGAAGTAGAATTTACAAACATAAGACGTCTATTAAAGGGAATTTACTGAAATTTCCATACTTCTGTTTACACAAAAAAAATCTATGGTATCTCCAAATTGGTATTCTGTATTCTTTTTTCCTTGATTTATCATTTAGATGTGAAAAAATTACATAAAACGATAAGAACAGGTACCTATTTTAGAAAATAGTTATGTTCACAAAAGGGCAAGGGTGACAAGCATTGAGACTGTCTGCTTTAGGCAGTACAAGCCATCGTAAGGATTTTAATGTTCATCTTGTCACTTGCTCACAAATATCCCATTCCAATTTCTCTGCGTCATCAAGCAATGATCACATCACAATATGCACCTTCTTGACAATATTTTTACATTAAAAACTATAACAAAAAAATCTAGTGTAATGGGTCTATAGACCACTGTCTATATTGTAAAAATCCTATTCAGGTTAAAATGTGTATTGCATCCCCATAGTATATGTGGCCTATTCAGCTGATTTCACAAACATACTGTGAGATTAGCACAGTTTTATACTATTACTAGCATATACTGCCACCTTCTATTTAGTGCCGAGATTCTCAATTTATGTAGCAGGATACAGAGATAACAAATGCCCAATGGAAAACATAAACCTTTAAGGAGACATTGTCACAACCTTCTACCCTGACAACTCTGCACAGGCAGGCTGGATGTACTTAGAGAAGCAATATCTTTTCTATGCAATCACACTGTTTTTGCTGCAAGTACAAAAAAAATTTCCCAAGATTAGCACTGAAAGCTGCTGCATAGTAACCAATGAGGCTTACTAGGAAGTATATTTAAGTACTGCTTAGATTTTTCTTTTTTTTTTGTAGTTTACGTAAAAACTGGGCTGGAAGGCTCACAATTCTGCTCCAGAAGAGCAACAATTTTTTGCAGCAGATGTACACATGCATGATACAGATCACCTGCCTGTGTTTAATTATCTGGGTACAAGGTAGAGGGTACAGGACCTCTAAAGTGTGCAAACTGTCTTTTTTGGCTTTGTTTAATCATAGGCTGATTGTTAGATTATGGTTAGGCATGGACAAGTAATAGAATGAGCTGTTGATGCAAATTCATGAGTGACTTCGGTCTGGGCCTATGACAATTGACTGACCAGTTTCCTGCACATTATTGGGACAAAATTCATTGATGCTGGCCATGAATGCCTACCTAACAAAGTTCTCAAATTTGACAACACCCTGAACATTAATGTTTCAAGCCTTTTTACTTGCAAGTAATTATTTTGCACTACTTCCTATAAGAGACAACTAGAGTGAACCTTCTGTGTAGCAGTCTCTGTAGATTATGCTAAGGTTTGTGTCATGCTTTAACAGTAAAACAAAAAAAAAACTTTCAGAAATATAACAGACCTGGCTGTAATGTATATGCTAGTGTTCCTGATGGGTCTGACTAGCTTTATACGGTACATACTTCTCTGAGTGGTGGAAAGTAGCAGAATTCAGTTTTTATTAAAATAAAAAGCCTTAAAAAGAATTAATAAAATATTAATTTCCATAATTTTTGAAGTTGTGTGTGCTATTTCCTGACACCCCATTACCACATTGTTGTAACAAAGAAAAAATGTGATGGTTATGTTTCACTGGGAGGCTCATATGGCTCTCCAGGTGCTATCTTCAGACCCTGTGACTTTAGTGAAAAAAGCATATTTTTTTTGATAATAGAAAATGAACAATGAAAATATTTTATATTTTTGCTACCTTAAGCTGAGCTGTCTCTGATGGAAGATGTTAGAATGACATCAAAGCTATGGCAGCACTGCTATGTATTATGTTTCTCATTATTGCTGCTAGCTTACTTGAGTCAAATGGTACTGTCTGGTCTTCAGACATCTAAAGCTATTAACCACTTGCCCTCCAGAGGATTTACCCCCCTTCATGACCAGGCCATTTTTGTGATACGGCGCTGTATTACTTTAACTGACAATTGCTGGCATTCTGACACTGGGTGGGAACTAACTGCCACTGACAACCCAGTGACACTAATACAGTAATCAGTGCCAATAAAAAGCATGACACTGTACTAATGATACTGATCAGGAAAGGGGTTAACATCTGGGGTGATCAAAGGGGTAACTGTCTGCTGTTTTACATTATGTGCTGTGTGTGTTTTACTGGGGAGACATGCTGCTTTGTATTTCTCCGCTGTGCAGAGAAATACAAAGCTGCATGTTCTTGCTGGCAGGAGAGAGACCTGTGTTTACACACAGGTCTCTCCACTGCCAGCTTTCCTTGATGATCGCCAGGTGCTGGCGGGAAATCTCTGGCTGGGACCCGTACTGGTTCGGGGACTTGGTGATCCCAGCAGAAGTTTGCCCCCCACCCCGCCTGCATCCTCCCAGGGCACATCAGAGGTTCCAGGAGGCTGCGGATCCATTCGTGTGATGTGTAGGAGCCAGCTTCCCACACTACTTGGAGCATTATCTATACCTTGAGGAGAGCCTGAGATTGGGAATCGATTTAATATCTGTGCACTCGGAGCTTCATTACCCCCTATCTGGGGGCTGCCATCCTTGGTCCTGTGGATCCATATTCCGTATTAGGAGATCAGGAAGCCTGGCCCATGAGAGCTTGCTGTTGGCTGTCAGCATATTGCATGACCATAAATCACTTTTTGACCACCTGAACCGGGGTCAATAATTTCTGGTGAGCGAGTTATTCACTTATTGTCTACACGTGGTGAAAAAGAAAATCCTTTGATCTACGGGATTATATTTTCATATTTTCATGGGACTGTCACTCACTATATGTTTAATATATATTTTGTCTGAGACTTATAGTCATTTTGTTGTTGCTAGATCATTTTGATATTTTTCATAAGGTTTATTGATTCAGCACCTACTTATTCACAAATCTACCCCAAGGATTTTGCAGAGAAGCATGTTGAGTCCCTGGAACATTTTTATTTTGTGCCACAGGCTTTTAGAAAATGACACTTTTTTTTTTTTAAATGATATGCATGCCATGGGTATATGTGGAATAACACTCCAAAACACATTCTCCTACTTCTCCTGAGTATGGTGATACCACATGTGCGAGGCTTTTTGGCAGCCTAGCTACATACAGGCCTCCAGACTCCAATGACCGCCTCCAGGCTTTCAAAGGGCATATTTCCTCATATCACTTCCCCACTACCTATCACAGTTTTAGAGGCCCTAAAATGTCAGGATAGTACAAAAAAACCCCAAATGATACTTTTTTGAAAAGTAGACACCCCAAGGAATTTGATAAGAGGCATGGTGAGTATTTTGCAGATCTCATTTGTTGCCATATGGTTTTGGAAAACGAAGAAAGAAAACAATCGATTTTTTTCTTTTCTTTTTCAAAACCCTGTGACAAAAATAAGAAAAAATACCTTTTTGATTTATTCATTTTCTATCCCCTGTGACTGCAATAGGTATTGACAGGTATTCTTTTTTGAGAAATCTGGAGTCTATTAGACTCTAGATATCTCCTCTACCCTTACATCATCTGATCTCACCAAGATTGGTGTGATCAGATGCTTTACCAATGGCGCTGTTAAAGTCCGGGGAAATGGAAATTATGAAATGCTCGTAGCTTCCGGTCTCTTAGAACATAGAGATGATTGGAACCATTCTGGTCTTCGATCAGCTCTATAGTCAGCCAGTGAATCTGCCAGCTGCATTCTCTGATTCCCCTGTGGGACAGACGAGCCCAAGAAAACTGTGGAAGGCAGCAGGAGGGGGGTTGTCCCTTCTTGATACTTGTAAAAACGATTCAGCAGCTAATTGGCCACTAGGATTGCTTTTACATGAAAGCCAGCTGAAAAAAAAAAAAAACAATACCAGGATGATACCTGTAGCTGTGGAGAAGAGGAGATCTCTTGAGTACCCTCCCAGCAGTGGCCCTGTCCTCAAGTCTGCTGTTCGCTATCTTGCTCCCTGCTGACCCCTGTCCTTTGTCATGCTAACCCCTGTATTCTGCCTTTTGATAACCCAGTGTACCCTGCTCTACAAACTGCTGCCCCTATCTCTCTGCCCAGCTAATCCCCTGTACACTGTCCTGCTGATTTTGCATCCTCTGTATCCCCCCAACATTTTTACTGAACCCCCAAATCAGGCCAGATCTGGCCCTGGTGCCATATCAGCCTGTCAGCATCTGCTATGGAAAGAGCAGTACCTGCGGTGATGACAAGTATCTATACTGCAGGAAGGGAAGTGGAGGGGTCGGGCTAGGTGTTCAATGGTACAGAAGTACACCATCTGTACCCTCACCCTAAAGAGTAATACCAGCTCTTGCATTTAGAAGTGTTGCACTGCATCTTTCTGTAACATAGATACTGCCATTGTTGAGATTTGCTAGAGCGGCAGAAAAATGAGGAGGGAATTTCCATAGCGTTATCTGTGGTGTGGTAGTGCAACAAAGTCTGTGTAGTGCACTGTGCATGTGTGCCTCACTTGGCTAACATTCCCCGATCTCATTGTCTTTGCAAACTAAAACGATACATAATGAATTTCTAATATATTTTGACAAAGTACACACTGACCTAGATAGTAATACAGCCTTCCAGTCCATTGGTTCTCCACGGAACCTAGAAGAGCTCCCATGCACTGGCCCCAGTATATGCTGTACCCCAGGCCTTGAAATTTCCACTCGCCTCGGCGAGTGGAAATTATGGTGGGGGCGAGTGTGTCCCCTAGGGCCGTCTTGCTGAGCAGGCTCGGAACTCAGGGCTGGCTCCGTCACTCGCACTGGGAGCCATCAGACCGCTCAATAGTTGAGCAAAGTGAAAGCAAAGGAAGGAGTACGTGCTGTGCTCTCTGCCTCCCCCTAGCATGCAGTACCCGGCTCTGTGAGTGAAGGTAAAGTACTGTACTGCAGCTTTTTATAGGGCTGTGTATGTGTGTATATGTATGTGTTTGTGCATGTTTCTGTGTGTGTGTACATGTGTCTGTATGTGTGTGTTTAAGTGTACATGTATGGCTGGTTTGGTCAGGTTCATCATGATGTGGTTATTATGAGTGTTAGAGGATGGGGCATTTGAGGTACTGATGGGTTGGATAGAAGGTAGGATATGCTTGGTAGAGTTATGGTTTGGTGAATGAGAGATTATGGTTGTATGCGGTGCATGTTCTAAGTATGATGTAGTGCTTAGGGGGACATTTGAGGCCCTGATGCAATATGGGGGGACCCTGATGTAATGTGGGTAACATTTAACAGTGTCATTTCATGAGAATTTACAAGGGCATGTTTAGGGGTAGAATTAGGGTAGGGGATGGGTGGGGCAACTGGTGGCGAGCAACTCTTAAGGCCTGGCTAGTAGCTCAGGACTTGAAATTTTAAGCCCTGCTCTACCCCACACTCTTCCAACCAAAGTGAGACTCCATGGTCATAGCAGGGAAAAGCCACAGCAGATGATTTAGAACATGGTTTAAACATGAGTGCACCATCACAGCCTCTTCTAAAATCATACCCAATGTGGACCTTTAGCCAGGATCCTCATGCATTTAACCCAAGTTGGTACCTCTCTCAACCATGGCTAGAATACGCTGTAAAAAAAAAATGCATATTTTTGCTTCCCATGCAGCAGTGAATGATAAAGATGTTTTTACATAAAAAGGATTTAACTGGAAAAGTGCATTGAAGGAGGACGGGATTAAACAAGCATGCATGTAGCCACTGCCATTTGCAAGCTTCTTCCTTGTGGGCTGAGATGATGAAGAGAAATGCAACAGGTGAGACTAGCCCACCTGCTGGGTCAAAACCAGATTGCGAAGAATAGGTACTATGTAAAATGCATAGGGAAAGTAGGTAAATTCCTTACTGTGAATGAATTGCCCCTCCATGGGACCTCTGAGAGCCCAGAGGCTAGGAAAGATGATGCATCTGCAGGACCGTTCTTGAGGCTATTTGAATTCACATTACTGAAGGATGTTAAACTTCGAGATATAGTAAATGGCATACCACAAAATATGACCGGTGCAATATAGAGACCTATCAATAATGATCCGGTTTGTCCATAACTCTGTTCCTGAGGAACAGCTGATTGTTTTTCTAGACCTGAGTCAGTCAAATGCTTAGTACATCACAACACAGATACTAACATCTCTCAGATGGGGGCTACAGTACTGACAACATAATCAGTGCCATGATGGTGCTTCTGTAATGGTGGTGTGCAGGCATTGCTACAGAAAAAGATTGGCCGATATGTACCATGCATACACTTTTACAACCAACAGCTTTATCTGGCAGTGGTGCATGCTATGCAAGCTGAGCCATGTCCCAAAACTTTTTTTGAGTTATCAGGTTCACGCCACTCCTTAATTCACCGTCACTACATTACACAGCACTACAACATGCCATCTCTGAAAAGACTACTGGAAATACAATGGACCAGTCACTAGGATGTGGCCAAGGGTGTTTTTGAAAACCAGCATGCTATCTTGGATCTTCTCTCTGAGATTTCAGAGAATACTGCTCTAGGAATGGATATTTGTACAGAAGCATCAGGACTATTAGTACAGCACAGAAATTCTTTGAACTAGGTGAATTTCTTGTCCAGATTCCTAGTGCCTTAATACCAGCTAATTTTATTCTGCGATCTCGCTCAGTAGACCTCTGTAGTGCTGGGAAGGTTGTCACATCCTCTTTGCAAGCACTGAAACATATGCAAGTAAATCTTTCAAGTGCTCAGTTTGAACAAACATATAATCCACCTGCAGCAAAGATACAACGAACAAAGACCTAGCAGCTCACAGTGTTGTCCTCTCTACTCTTGGTCACACTGAGACTGATTCCTCCAAAACACAACCAGTGTCTCAAAAAGAGCCCTGATAACCGTTATGGACACAGCCATTGCTGAACTTGAAAATAGGTTTTCAAAGCAAAATCTGGACGTCACGAAGGCAGTAGATTGCATTCCCCTTAGTCTAATTCTTTTCTAGATCTGGTGCTTCTGCACCCTCTACAACTGCTTGCAGACTCAAAATGTGCTGAAATTGACAGACTTAAAAATTAAATTCTTGTTGCAAAACCAATGTTACTCAAGAAATTACCCACAGGGATGGACCTGTCTGCGCACATGTCAGAAGCTATAAGGAAGCATTCCCGGAGCTGTATGTAAGGCTGTATGTAACTGCTTTGGTGATTGGGGTATCCACAGCATCATGTGAGAGTCCATTCTCCACACTATCTCTGGTTCTAACACCATTTCGACGCACAATGATGCATGACAGGAAAGAGAATTTGGTGATTTTTGACTCATGAGAAGGCACAATAGCCAATAATCAGTTTTTGACCCACAAAAAAGTGAAGACTGTTGCTTTGATGTGGTAATAAAGGTGAAATAGTGACAAGTTTACTGAGGGATGAAATGCGGTGATAAAGAAAAAAAAAATAAAATAAACTTATAAAAACAGTTTGCAGTTCAAAATGTTAACAGTTATTAATGTTCATGTAGGCTCTGTATTGTTCAAGCACTTTATGTTCCAGACCACACATTTTCATGTCTCCAAGGCTGTGGCACACAAAGCGTAAGCTAAGAAAACTTAATTTCTTTGGAACTGCACAAACACTGAAAACCACAAGGATAAAAGAAGGTGTGTTGACAATTTGCCCCCCTGACATTTTGAACTGCACCCCCATATCAGACAGGCTAGATCCAGCCCTGGTACCCATAAAATTTACAATGGCAGCTTTGGCTATTCATCGAAGTTCAGAGAGTCTTGTAACTGTGGTAAATCATTGTCTGCTCAACAGGAAACAAAAATTACCTAAAGCAGTTGTAAACCTATTTCTTTATCAAAAATAAAAACGTGATATAGTTACCTGCTCTGTGCAATGATCTTGTACAGAGCAGGCCTGAACCTCCTCTTCTGGGGTCTTCCACCGGAGCTCTCCACTCCTCTTCTCTGAGTACCCCCTTAGCAAACCCACTTGCCATGGGGGCAATCGTGCAGGCATGTTCCTGAGCCACACTGTATTTGTCCATGGACACATAGAGTGGCTCGGCACTACCCCCCCCCCCACTCCCTCCTTACAGAATTTAGTTGACAGCAGCAGGAGGCAATAGCTCCAATCAGCAAAGACTGGGAGAGGGGAGAAGAGCTGCTGCAGATGGGACAGTGCTGGATCTAGAGAAGACTCAGGTAAGTGTTTGAGGGGGGGGGCTAAAAGGAGCTGCTATTAAAAGTTTTTTTTACCGTAATGAAGAGAATGCATTCAGGTAAAAAAAGAAAAACCTTTTGCCATTAGAACCACTTTAATCTCATTGTAGTTGTGGACATCAGTATGCTATAAAAATTATGTCACAACTAGAGATGTAAAATTTCTAGACGTTTTGAAGCCACAGGAAGAAAAACTCTTTCTGGAAAAATTAAAATTTTTGGAAAATTACAAAAAAATTCAATGCGAAGCAGTTTTACAAATTGATAGTCATTTTGTTACACTGGGAAGGTGCATTGAAGTGTTTAAAAAAGTATTATGCTTGAAATAAAACTGCAGCTTATTCGGTAAACTAAACTTGCTTTTGAAAATTTTTTCCAATCAAGAAGCAGCAGAAAATGTGTTTTTGGAATGAGAGATATGGAGGAAAAAGCTACTCACACTTTCATTCTGGTCCTCATCATTTCATTCCATAAAGTATTTTAATATCTTTAGGGCACCTCTGGCATGCCAGGACATGTTTTGTCATCCTTGTAACATTTGGAAAAGAATATTTCTCACAATATTTGTAAAATTGCAGCTTTGCTCTCAGCAGAAATTGCACTCTGGAAGTTTCCAAACTCTAGATGTTGGTATCAACATTTTGATGAGAGGATGAAAAGAAAAAAAAAACTATTTACTGAGTAGACTATAGGTAAACATTATCCTGTGATGGTGAAGAACATTAATAGGAATCATTTAAAGGTTATAAAGAAAAACTAATTTGTCTGACAACTGTACCCTCTTACCTGTCAATTAAGGCCTGAAAAGACAGAAACTATTATCTACTGTATCTGAACAATCACCCAACTGCAGGAGGACAGAAACTATTGTCTACTGTATCCCAACAATTGCCCAACTGCAGGAGGACAGAAACTATCATCTACTGTAACCCAACAATCACTCAACTGCAGGAGGATGGATACTATAATCTACTGTATCCGAACAATCACCCAACTGCAGGAGGACAGAAACAATCAGCTACTGTATCCCAACAATCGCCCAACTGCAGGAGGACATAAACTATCATCTACTGTAACCCAACAATCCCCCCAACTGCAGGAGACCAGATACTATCATCTACTGTAGCCGAACAATCACCCAACTGCAGAAGGACAGAAACTATCATCTACTGTAATCCAACAATCACTCAACTTCAGGAGGACTGAAACTATCATCTACTGTAACCCAAGAATCCGCCAACTGCAGGAGGATGGAAACTATCATCTACTTTAACCCAACAATCACCCAACTGCAGGAGGACAGAAACTATCATCGACTGTATCCCAACAATCACCCAACTGCAGGAGGACAGAAACTATCATCTACTGTATCGCAACAATCACCCAACTGCAGGAGGATGGAAACTATCATCTACTGGATCCCAACTGCAGGAGGACGGAAACTATCATCTACTGTATCCCAACAATCGCCCAACTGCAGGAGGATTGAAACAATCAGCTACTGTATACCAACAATCACCCAACTGCAGGAGGCCGGAAACTATCATCTACTGTATCCCAACAATCACCCAACTGCAGGATGGAAACTATCATCTACTTTGACCCAACAATCACCCAACTGTAGCAGGACTGAAACTATCATCTACTGTATAACAACAATCACCCAACTGCAGGACAGAAACTATCATCTACTTTAACCCAACAATCACCCAACTGCAGGAGGACAGAAACTATCATCTACTGTAACCCAACAATCACCTAACTGCAGGAGGCCAGAAACTATCATCTACTGTATCACAACAATCACCCAACTGCAGGACGGAAACTATCATCTACTTTAACCCAACAATCACCCAACTGCAGGAGGACGGAAATTATCATCTACTGTATCCGAACAATCGCCCAACTGCAAGCGGACGGAAACTATTATCTACTGTATCCCAACAATCACCCAACTGCTGTCACGATGTTAGGTCAGGTTCAGAGACCAGTAGCTATAGCAGCAGACCAACCAACAGGATAGGTAAACAAGCAGGTCACCCTGGGAAATGACGCAGGCTTATCTGAGGTGTGGGGTCTAAGCACTAACCGGTTTTCACCAGAGCTCCTGATGGTGGAGATGGATTTTGCTGGCTGCGTGTTAGTACCAGGTCGCAGTTCTCAGGATCACCCACCAGGAAGTGAGCAAGCCAGAATCCAGTAACTGATATGGCAGGTAGGGATCTAGCAGAAGCGTAGTCAGTAAACAAGCCAAGGGTCGGTAATAAGCAGTAGCAGGTTGGGATGAGGCAGAATCGTAGTCAAGGAACAAGCCAAAGGTTGGTAGCGAAGGTATGGATGGCAGCAGGAGAGACAAAGCGAGATACTGGCTGGAGAAGGCACAATAATCTGGCAACCAGGAAGTGCAGAGACATGGCTTAAATCACAAAGTTCATGGGAGGAGCAAGGAGTTCAAGGTTCATCAGAAAACAAGGTACAAGGCAGGATTGTCCAATAGATCAGGCAGAGTGTTGTCTAGTATCCCAGGTAACTCAGTAAGAAGAGTTACTGCCTAACACAGTAGAGTTCCCAGGTTCAAGTCCAGGCCCTGACAACTACAGGAGGATGGAAACTATCATCTACTGTAACCCAACAATCACCCAACTGCAGGATGAAAACTATCATCTACTTTAACCCAACAATCACCCAACTGCAGGAGGACAGAAACTATCATCTACTGTATCCCAACAATCACCCAACTGCAGGAGGACAGAAACTATCATCTACTGTATTGCAACAATCACCTAACTGCAGGAGGACGGAAACTATCATCTACTGTAACCCAACAATCACCTAACTGCAGGAGGCTGGAAACTATCATCTACTGTATCTCAACAATCACCCAACTGCAGGAGGACGAAAACTATCATCTACTGTAACCCAACAATCACTCAACTTCAGGAGGACTGAAACTATCATCTACTGTATCCCAACAATCACCCAACTGCAGGAGACCAGAAACTATCATCTACTGTATCCCAACAATCACCCAACTGCAGGATGTATCCCAACAATCACCCAACTGTATCCCAACAATCACCCAACTGCAGGAGACCAGAAACTATCATCTACTGTATCCCAACAATCACCCAACTGCAGGATGGAAACTATCTACTTTAACCCAACAATCAACCAACTGCAGGAGGACAGAAACTATCATCTACTGTATCCCAACAATCAGCCAACTGCAGGATGGAAACTATCTACTTTAACCCAATAATCACCCAACTGCAGGAGGACTGAAACTATCAGCTACTGCATCACAACAATCACCCAACTGCAGGAGGACAGAAACGATCATCTACTGTATCCGAACAATCACCTAACTGCAGGAGGACAGAAGGTGTCATCTACTGTATTCCAACAATCACCTAACTGTAGGAGGTACAAGATGGAGCCCACAAGCAAACTAAACTGGAGCCTCTGCAGTGTCCCCTAGTGGCAGTGCTCCTGTCTGATAACTGCATTGAGAAGTAAAGTGTTACTTGAATAGTATTCCAGGATTTGCTTGTCTTCTGCTGAGAGAACATGCAATAATTTAGGACTTTACATAAAGTCTAAGAAATCTTTCATTAAGGTCTTCATGTTATTAAGTGTGAATACCATATAATATATATATTATTTATCTTTGTAAAAGAACATATTTCATACTCTTTTTTTGTTTTTTAACAGCTTTGGAAGAAAATGGGAAAAAAAAAGTTTTTTTCCCCAATTTTCCCTTTTTTTCTTTTCAAGGCCTTCCCATCTCTAGTCACAACTTGAAGGTGGTATGCTTATTTAAATTAATTGGTGCACAATTCCTAAAGGAAAGACTGCTGTAGAAAAGCGGTAAGGGAATTTGGATTTAAAAGAGGGAAATACTTTACTGCTGGTATTGTGTATTATCATAGCAAAATATAATATAATTCATTATAAAATTAATTTTGCTTACTTATCATTTCTGGCATGCTATGTATTAAAGTATATTATTAACATAAATGCTCCATAGGAAACCTTTTCAAATCACAAATCACAATGGCCAAAGGACCAAACTGAAAATATAATCCAGATGTCAGTATCATGTATGGTTTAAGCCGTGCAGAATACATTAATAATAAACGCACTCACTGTATTTATAACAAGCAACTAGACTGAAGGTCAAGCGATGTATGTCTGGCTGGCCTACTTTGCTTACTGAGGAACAAAGCACATACATAATACCTTAACATAAACTGCCGTGTGTGTGACACTGTATATACAGGATTTGAAGCAGACACCTCCCAGACTGTACACTCAAAACATTAGTTTTAGAACACAGGGGGTTGATTTACTAAGAGATTAAAGGCTGTTCTGTGTTTGATCACTTTGCAGAGTGAAAATTAATAATTTGGATGAAGGGTTCACTTCTTAAAACGCAATCATTCATTTTCAAGGGAAATGGGGAAAAAAATGCATTTTGGTAGAATTTGACTGGTTGACCGCAATGAGCACAGCTTCACATTATTTAGTAACCTCATTAAAAGTGAAATTTTCAAAGTGAACAGAACTACCTATTTAGTAAACAAAACCCAATGTTTGAAAATGTAAGTTGTACACCGATCAGCCATGACATTATAACCACTGACAGTAAAGTGAATAACATTGATTATCTTGCTACAATGTCACCTGAAAGTGGGTGAGATATATTAGGCAGCAAGTGAACACGTTGTTCCTGAGGTTGATGTGTTGAAAGCAGAAACAATATGGGCAAGCGTAATGATTTGAGCAGCTGGGGTCATCATCTCCAAAACTGCAGCTCCTCTGGGATGTTCCTGGTCTGCAGTGGTCAGGACCCACCAAAAGTGATCGTAGAAAGGAAAACCAGAGAACCAGCATCAGGGTCATGGGTGGCCAAGGCTCAAAGATGCATGTGGGGAGCGAAGGCTGGCCCATGTAGTCTGATCCAATAGAAGAGCTATTGTAGCTCAAATTGCAAATTTTGCTCCGTATGGGGCTGTCTAGCCACAGATCAATCAGGGTGCCTATGCTGACCCATGTCCACAGCCAAAAGAGGTGGCCTGGTCTGATGAATTCAAGAATGGTTTGAGGAACACAACAAGTTCAAGGTGTTGACTTTGCTTCCAAATTCTTCCATTTTCAATCCAATCTAGCATCTGTGGGATGTGCTGGAAAAACAAGTCTGATCCATGGAGGCCCCACCTTTCAACTTACAGAATTTAAAGGTTCTGTTCCGGACGGCTTAGTGCCAGATATAACAGAATTCCTTCAGAAGTCCATTCCTTGATGGGTTCTGGTGGGTGGTCATAGTACTATGATTGATCAGTGTATAGGTGCTTCTCTTTTTGTATTTAAAATAAACAATCTACAAAATGTATTTTTTTTTTTAAACAAACGGCTGTTTAAAGCCTAAGCATAGTCAAAAATACTTTGTCCCCTATGTGATAAAAAATAAAGTGTAGTTAAAAAAAGTAAAAAAAGAGAGTTACACCCAAACACTTGCACTGCTCAAAAAATGTTGAACCCTCCCCCCACATACGAACATAGACACATGAGTCAGGGGCACCTATGTATGAAAATGTTGATTGCATTACACATGTTGCATACCTTTGTGCACGCCAGAGGGAAAGCAATACTTCTAGTCCCATTATTCACAGTTAACTTTAAACTGATCACCTGCCAGGGCTGGATCTAGACGGTCTGATGTAGGGGTTCAGGAGGGCAGAGGATGGGAAGTCAGCAGCGGAGCTTACAGGGGGGAGCAGGGCAGAGGACATGTAATATGTTCTAAAGGAAAATTGAGCCTTTAAACAGTATAAACAATATGTAAACATTGACAATATTACCCACTTGCCCTCTGGAAGATTGCACTATTTCAACTGGTAATTGCGCGGCCATGCAATGCTGTATCCAAACAAAATTGATGGCCTTTTTTCACACAAATAGAACTTTCTTTTGGTGGTATTTGATCACCTCTGGGTTTTTCTTTTTTGTGATATAAATGGAAAAATACTGAAAATTTCGAAAAAAAAAAAAAAGTTTTACTTTTGGTCCTTAAAAATATAGAGTAAGTTAGTCTTAAATGTAGGCCAAAATGTATTCTGCTACATGACTTTGGTAAAAAAAAAAAAAATCCAACTACATGTATATTAATTGGTTTGTGCAAAAATTATAGGATCTACAAACTATGGTATATATATTGGAATTTACGCAGCTTTTACTTTCTGACTGCCTATCACATTTCTTGAGGTGCTAAAATGCCAGAGCATTACATAAACCCTCCAAATGAACCCTAAAATGCCAGGATAGTACAAACACTCCTTTTTGGAAAGTAGACACCCTAAGGAATTTGATAAGAGGCATGATGCGTATTTTGCAGGTATGATTTTTGGCACAGGGTTTTGAAAAAGAATAAAAGAAAAGAAAAAATATGTTTTTGTTTTCTTTCTTCATTTTCCAAAAACTTGTGGCAACGAATGAGATCTGCAAAATACTCACCATGCCTCTTAGCAAATACCTTGGAGTATCTACTTTCCAAAAATGGGTGATTGGGGGGGGGGGTGCTTCTACTATCCTGGCATTTCAGGACCAACAAAAGAAGCTTATGTCAGACATCACCCACTTTTCTAACCTCTTGGAAACCAAGCCTTTTCTGACACTTTTTATTTACTTGAAAAAACAGTTATTTGCTAGAAAATAACTTTGAACACCCAAACATTATATTTTTTTTAAAGCAGAGGCCCTACAGAATAAAACGGTGAGTGTTGACATTTTTTTATGTCACACAGTATTTGTCCAGCGATTTTTCAAACAGAAATTTTTTGGAAAAAATACAGTTTTTTGAATTTTAATGCACAAAAATACAATATATTGCCCAATTGTTTGATAAAATATCAAAGATGATATTATGCGAAGTAAATGGATACCAAACATGACGTGCTTAAAAATTATTTATATATATATATATATAAACATATAATTATTTTCAGATAGAGCTGAATTGAAGATGATTTTTTGACAATAATTCCATTGTGAAGATTGCTAAAAGCTTGCCAGTCTCCTACCAGCATTGTTCTTTGGTATCCCCATTATTGGCGTACCCTGTGATGGCATGTGATGGCATATATGAGTGAACATCTCAATATATGTTTTCTATAGTCAGTTGATATTCCGGTTACTCCAACTGAGAGTCCTGAGGAAGCAAAAAAGCGAGATGTGCTGACCTCTTTGGATTACTGGATATGAAGAAAGTGTACTAATAAAAATTATCTACATAGGAGCAAAGCTAAATTTTAGACAACAAAATCCTAATTAACAAGAATTCAACTACAGGTGAGACTAATTATTCAGAGGAATGGCATGCATAGGTGTTGTCCATGAAAGAAGCCTCTCCTAAAGCCCGTGCACAAAAATGCCTGCCTAGAATTTGCCAGGGCCCATGCTGAAACAGAAAAAGACTATTGGTACTCTGTACTCCTCATCTTTGCGACGCCATACAGTTTTCAAGACATCAGTTCCAAAAACATTCATCTTGGTCTCATCACTCCAGAGTACAAAGAAACATGCATGGTGCCTACAGTGAAACATGTCCTTCTGTGGGGCTGCATGAGTGCTGCTGGTGTCAAAGAGCTGCATTTCATTGATGGTGTCATGAAATCACAGATGTACTGCTCTATATTGAAAGAGAAGATGCTACCATTACTCCATGCCCTTCTACTTTTCAAAAGGGGTGTACTCATTTATGCTGAGCACTGTATATACATATATACTTTTTTTTTCCCCCAGCAATCTCAAGTTGTTAATATCCTATTGCCTATTGAATCTTATGCCAAAAAGCTGTGGTCAGGTGTCAAAGAGCAGTTACAGGGGAATCCGCTAAATTTGGAATGTTTGTGTCCAGCATAGCACTGTGTTAAAAAGTTAGGTGTGGGAACAGAGGGTGTAAGTGTCGGTTATGTAGGAAAAAGCCTTGGGTTGAGAGAGGTATGTCTGGAAGTGAGGGGTAGTATGTCGCCAGGGAGGGGGTGGAAGGAAAGAGAGAAAAGAAAAAAAAGGGGGTTATAATATTTATACATGAATGATTAAGCATATATATATATAAATATACACAAACATACCAAACCTCTCTCTCTCTCTATATATATATATATAAATATATATATATATATATATATGCATCCATATGTATGGGGACACACACATACCCATGCATGTGTCTTTATACATATAAAGAAAAAGCCAACTTCTTGAAATTATGCCAGATAATGTGTGTAATGTCAGGATTGTGATGTGAGCGATAGCATTAGCCTGTCAAAATATATGATTTGTATCAGAGTGTTAAAGCATCTTAAGGGGAGTATGAATGAATCAGGTTTGTTTATCTATTTAGGTTTAGTTGGATAGTCCAAGTCCCATTTTTCGCTGGTATTTCTCAGAGGACTGGAAGTGTATCCAGCAGGTCCAAGTGGTGGTGAATTTAGAGGAGTCTTGCGAAACAGAGATGAGCTCTTCCATCTCAGCAATTTTATTGATACGTTTGTACCAGTCTTATAGAGTGGGAACTCTGGAAGTATCCCAAAGTGTGGGAATACACATTTTAGCCGCATTAACCAGCATCATGGCTAGGGATTTAAAGTAAGGTGTAGATTTTGATAGGTGATAATGGAGGAGGCACTGTGTGGGTGTGAAGTCTAGGGAATAAGTAGTTATCTTTGTTACCTGATTATGTACCGTCTTTCAGAAATGTTGGATGAGTTGGCATTCCCATCAGATATGCAGCAGGGTGCCAGTTTGATGGCATTGCCAGCATTGGCTTGAAATTAAAGCATCAAATTTGTGTAGGAGAGAGGGGGTCTGGTACCAATGGGATATGATTTTATAGCTATTCTCTTGGATTGAAACATTAATGGAGCCTTTATGTATATGGCGGTACATGCGCACTCACTGATCCTTGGTTAGGTTTAGATTCAGGTTTTGGGTCCACGCCTTACAGGCCTTCTGTATCAGCAGGTGTATTCCCCCACAGTATGGCATGGACAGTTGAGATTACATGTTGTTGAGGTTTAGATTTTGAACATAGATTTTCAAAGGGGGTCAGGGGCCTGAGTAGGTCTGTTGAACAAGAGAGAGTGGACATAATGTCTGAGTTGCATATATTCTTATGAGTTTATTTGCGCTTCGGGTCAAGTGTGCATTAATACTTTCAAGTGAAAGGAAAGCACCTTCCTTAAAAAGGTGGTGATGGATTCGAAGTCCATTTTCAGATGTTCTTCCTGGAAAGAAATGGCTTCTCTTTCCAGGAGGGAAGTCTGGGTTCAGTAAAACTGGTGACAGTGAGCTTGGCGTCGTAGAGACTCCAAGTTTGTCACAGGCTTCCTTGAAGCACTGTAAGGTTGGCCCAATCGTAGGATGCTCTCTCAGATCTTTTGTGATCTTAGACTAACAGATCCACAGCATGAAGCTTATGGGGGGTCTGGAGAAAGCATCCTCCAAGCCTGTTGCAAGTGGAATGCCCAGTAATTTTATAATTTGTTAGATGTATATTGTACTCTTGGATTGATTTATTCTCAGCCTCATTTTTAAGATTTAATTTTCATAGTTTTTTTTCATCACGCTTACACAATCCTAATCAGGCTCTGACAATCACTTAGCTAGTGGAGAGCCTTACTGGGCTCAGAACAGCTATTTAAATGACAGGTGATATTTTCCTGGGGGTGAGCGCAGTTTGTTACACAGGTTTTCCTGTGACACTATCCACTTTGGCTTGAGACAATGAATGCCATGGTCATGTCTATGTACAGCATAACGTATAGAGCAGAGGGATTAGGACAAGTAAAAAAGAAATCAACATATGGAGTGCAGCAGTGAGGATGAGTGCCACATTCATATCAGAGTTCTCCCTTACATTCTTGTCTCCAAAATCCCACCTTACATCAATGTCCTCAGAGTTTCACCACCTTACATTAAAGTCTGCTGAGCCCCCCTACAACAGAGTCCCACCTTAGAGTAGAATCCCCGATTACACTAGAATTAGGCAGAGTACCCCTTACATCAGAATCCAGCAGAATGCACCCTTAATTCAGAGCCTGTCGGAGTGCCCCCTTACATCAGAATCCAGTGGCATGCCCCCTTACATCAGAATCCAGTGGAATGCCCCCTTACATCAGAATCCAGTGGAGTGCCCCCTTACACCAGAAAAAGGCAGAGTACCCCCTTACATCAGAATCCAGTGTCATGCCCCCTTACATCAGAATCCAGTAGAGTACCCCCTAAAATCAGAGCCTGGCAGAGTGCCCCCTTTAATCAGAATCCAGCAGAGTGCCCCCTTACATCTCGTGGCATTCGACTGTCCCCAAGTGCTAACTAGACATGAAACCAACTGGGCAAGTTTGTGCAGCGCTAGGAAGAATGGGGGGGGGGGGGGGGAGGCAGACTGGGAAGGGAAGAGAAGAGCGGAAGAAAAGGAGAGTTTATAGAAATGCTCATTCACCCCGGGCTGGTATGTGCTGGCTCAGGCAGAGATATCAATCATGCAGCCATGATATAGCTGTCAGCTGCTGTACTTCAAATCTCCCACCCACACATCACCTTTTCATGCACAGCACTGGCTGCACACCAAGGATTACAGTGTGGGCTGGGCAGAAACAGGGATAGAGGGATAGGAGTGGGAGGAGGCAGAGCAGACTGAGCCCTGTCTCCTCTCCCACTCATGCAGGGGAAATAGGGAGTGTGCAGACACCCTGTCTTTGACAAGTGCAGCTAGCTGCTTCAGCTCTAGCTTCTAATGAATGACTGGAAACCCTGCCTGGGCATAACATCAGTGAGAGGTGGAAGTTGCCTGAGGGGGGGGGGGAGAAAATTAAATCTGGGGGGTATAGCCCATCCCAGCACCCCCCCTAGATCTGCCCATGTCACCTGTTGGAACTTTTAAAATGTTGTCTATGGAAACTTTCAGGTCTGGCCAGGTATCCCTAAGCCTGGCAGGCTCTGAACAGATAAGAAAGACCTGTCTATTTGCAGTGGCCCCTTCAAGGTAAGTGCTACATAGGTATGCGCCTCAGCCCTGGACCTGTATAGTCAAGGTGAGAGTCCAAGCAGACTCCAGTACCCAAAACAACATTACAGGCCATCCGCAGAGCATGGTTTTACCAAGGTTTCATCAGTCTAGATGTTGTATGATGTCCTATTGTTGTAATTAAAGACAGTAAAGTCTTAATTGAAGAGATGTTTGAAGAATCCAAAGTAAAAAATTAAAGAAGAGAGAAGTTCATTACCGTAGGACCCTAGAACAAAACTGAGGGCTCATGGATAATGGAAGGATTATAGGGGACACCAATGAAGATCAAGCCTGTGTCCTGTACTATACTATTAAGATAGAACTATTTTATTTGTATTACATTTATGAAACCACCTTTCATTCTATTGTTATTAAGAAGTACTTCTGTTAAGCCTTGAGATAATTTAGGATCTACAGTGCCTTGTAAAAGTATTCATACCCCATTAAACTTTTCACATTTTGTTATGTTACAACCAAAAACCTAAATGTGTCTTATTGGGCTTTTATGTGATAGACCAATATAAAGTGGCACATAATTGTGAAGTGGAAGGAAAATGATAAATGGTTTTCAAACCTTTTTACAAAAAAAAAATCTGAAAAGTGTGGAGTGCATTTGTATTCAGCCCCCCTGAGTCAATACTTTGAAGAACCACCTTTCGCTGCAATTACAGCTGCAAGTCTTTTTGGGTATGTCTCTACCAGCTTCTCACATCTGGAGAGTAAAATGTTTGCCCATTCTTTGCAAAGTAGCTCAAGCTCTGTCAGATTGGATGGAGAGCATCTGTGAACAGTAGTTTTCAAGTCTTGCCACAGATTCTCAATTTTAGGTCTAGATTTTGACTGGGCCATTCTAACACATTCATATCCTTTGATCTAAACCATTCCATTGTAGCTCTGGCTGTATGTTTAGGGTCCTTGTCCTGCTGGAAGGTAAACCTCCACCCCAGTCTCAAGACTTTTGCAGACTTTCATCTAAGATTGGCCTGTATTTGGCTTCATCCATCTTCCCATCAACTCTGACCAGCTTCCCTGTCCCTGCTGAAGAAAAGCATCCCCACAACATGATGCTGCCACCACCATGTTTCACAGTGGGGGTGGTGTGTTCAGGGTGATGTGCAGTGTTAGTTTTCCACCACACATAGCATTTTGCTTTTAGGCCAAAAAGTAAATTTTTGTTCTCGTCTGACCAGAGCACCTTCTTCTACCTTTCTGTGTCCCCCACATGGCTTTTCACAAGCTGCAAACAGGACTTCCTAAGGCTTTCTTTCAACAATAGATTTATTTTTGCCACTCTTCCATAAAGGCCAGATTTGTGAAGTGCATGACTAATAGTTGTCCTGTGAACAGATTCTCCCACCTGAGCTGTGGATCTCTGCAGCTTCTGCAGTTACCATGGGCCTCTTGGCTGCTTCTCTGATTAATGTTCTCCTTGTCAGGCATGTCCGTTTAGGTGGACGGACATTTCTTGGTAGGTTTGCAGTTGTGCCATACTCTTTCCATTTTCAGATAATGGATTGAACAGTGCTCCATGAGATGTTCAAAGCTTGTGATATGTTTTAATAACCTAACCCGGCTTTAAACTTCTCCACAACTTTACCTCTGACCTGTCTGGTGTGTTCCTTGGTCTTCATGATACTGTTTGTTCACTAATGTTCTATAACAAACCTCTGAGGGCTTCACAGAACAGATGTAGTTATACTGAGATGAAATTACACAGGTAGACTCTATTTACTAATTAGATTACTTCTGAAGGCAATTGGTTCCACTAGATTTTAGTTAAGGGTTTCAGAGTAAAGGGCTGAATACAAATGCACACCACACTTTTCAGATATTTGTAAAGAAAAAATTTGAAAATAATTTTCCTCCCACTTCACAATTCCACTATATTGCCATAGGAATTGGGCAGCCCTCCAAATCATTGGATTAAGGTGTTCCAATCACCTCCATGGCCACAGGTGTATACAATCAAGCACCTAGGCATGCAGACTGCTTCTACAAACATTTCTGAAAGAATGGGTCACTCTCAGGAGCTCAGTGAATTCCAGTGTGGTACCGTGATAGGTTGCCACCTGTGCAATCAGTCCATCTGTGAAATTTCTTTGCTACTAAATATTCCATGGTCAACTGTTAATGATATTATAACAAAGTAGAAGCAACTGGGAACCACAGCAACTCAGCCTCAAAGTGGTAGGGCATGTAAAATAACAGAGTGGGGTCAGCGTATGCTGAAGCACACAGTGTGCAGAAGTCACCATCTGCAGAGTCAATAGCTAAAGACCTCCAAATTTCATGTGACCTTCAGATTAGCACAACAACAGTGCATAGAGAGGTTCATGGAATGGGTTTTCATGGCCAAGCAGCTGCATCCAAGCCTTACATCACCAAATGCAATGCAAAGTGTTGGATACAGTGATGTAAAGCACACAGGTACCTGAGAAACCAAAAGGTAGTTTCAGGTGTGGTCACTGTAAGGCATGTACTTTGTTTAGCAACCGTAAAAATGGGGAGATTATTAAAATAAGAGATTTCTATAATTGCAGCACAGAGGGGGTGATTTATGCTATAAAATGCCCATGCCCCCTAATATATGTAGGAAAAACAATTCACCCCAATAGGAGACGAGTTCTTGAACATGTGAATGATATTGCTCGAAACAAGGATAGACCAGTAGCAAGACATTTGATACAAAAACATGATGGTAAGGCTGACCTCTTAAACTTTTGGATTATTGACAAATATAATCTGGGTCCTAGAAAAGGAGACCTAGCTAAATGTCTTTTGAAACTTGAAGCATAATGGATTTTCTGTTTAGGCTCAAGTGTACCTTATGGTTTAAATGAAGGGTTTACCTTCCTTCCTTTTGTGTGTGATTAGGGATTCTGTGCTTTTTGTTTGATTTTGCTCCATAAATGCTATATAATGGTATGAACTGTAATTTTGGTCCTTAACTAATGGGACATTAACAGTGTTTGAGAGCACCAGCAGTGTCTATTGTGTTGTGGACTAATGTGCTGCTGCGGTGTTTTTTTTTCTCCACAAGATGGTGTCTGTTCAGGTACGGAGCATGTGCAGGTTTTGTCCACAAGAAGTTGTCTGTTGAGGAACTGACCATGTGCAGGGGACATTTTGATGGCCATCTCTATATATAGAAGTGAAACAAACTGTCAGGAATGGACTTGCCAATAATGGTGGGACTCACCTGCCTTGTGGGCTGCAGTACCAGGGCTGGCCAGCGGGTGCTCTCAGCAATCAGAGACTCAACCCTGCAGTCAGCCAAACACCTGAAGGTGATTACGGAGGTGTATTTAAGGGATGGCCAGACCTGCAGTCTGGGCCTTGGTGTGTGTTTTTCCATGTGCCCCTGTATCTTGTTACCTGCATTCCTGTTCCTGTTCCTGCCTGACTGACTGACTGACGTGTTGCCGACCCTGCCTGATCTTGACATCTGCTGACTTCTCTTGGTTGATCCCTGGCTTGTGACCCCGACCATTCTCTGCCTGCTCCTCCTGTTCCTACCTGCCCGATTGTTATTGACCCAGCCTGCCTGACTACGCTTACATTGTATGTATTGTTATCTGTGGGTGGTTTGGTTTGGTTCGTTTGCACTGTGTTTATGTTTTAGTATTGCACTGCGTTTTGTATTGTTAGTATTAATAAATTATATTGTTTATAACATATCTGAAGCCTGCGTTTCCCTGCGTCCGTTCACATACCTCTGGTCATACCCGGAGCCCTGACATTACACCAAGGCCAATCCTGACCAGAAGTGGCTGCACAGGGAAGCCATCTTGGCTTATTGTTGCTGGGAAGGATGGATCTTGATGAGGTTGTGTATTTATCTCTGCTAGTGTTTGATGACAAAGACTATGCTTATCAGACTCTGAAGGAGTATACCCGGGATCAACTGTTAGAGTGTATACGGATCGCTCATTGTCTAGTTGATCAGGGCACAGAGTTTTCTGAGGTGCAGCCATTGATCCAGGTTTGTGCTGAGTTGGCTCTGTCCTGTACCCCTGAAAGCAGGAATTACTTTTTTCCCCCATTTAGTGTGGATCAAGTGGAATCACTGGTATGGTTGTTGGAGGATGATCCAGATTGTTTCCATGAGCACTATGCAGCTTGTTCATCACATGTGCTCATGGATTGCATAAACGCAGTGCAGTCTTTGGTCAGACAGGCTATGTGTAAGCTGAGTTTTGTTCAACCAGTACTGCAGACATGGACAGATTTGTTACACCCAGCCTCTGTCGGCTTGCAATATCATTCCTCTGCTCAAGGCACTCTTCCTGCATCCCCGATAGCACCCCCAGTGACTGCCCAGTATACTCTAACTACCACATACCAGTCCCCTGCTCCCACTCGCTGCACCTATCCTTTCTTTGGCCCTGTGGAGAGGTCCTCTGTGGCGGCTGCTCCCTCCTCTGTTCCATCTTCCAGCTCTTCTCTGTCCTCAGCTGCTCCATTTGTTTGCAGACCTGTGTTTACTTGCAGTGCTCCAGTAGTTAAAACCAGAAAAAAGCGAAAATTCTTTCCAACCAGTACCATCCTGCCAGTATCCAAACCGGTGAGCCTGCCGTCTGAGAACCTGCCTTCCGTGGTTCAGCCTGGTGCCTCGGCACCCGCACTTCAGCCTGATGTCTGTACCCAGCCTGATGAACTGATCCAGCCTGATGATCCTATCACGCCTGATGACCCAGTGCCCGCTGTCATACCTGGTGACCCGATGCCCGCTGTCGAGCCAGACGATCCAATGCCTGATGACCCAGTGCCCGCTGTCATGCCTGGTGACCCGATGCCCGCTGTCGAGCCAGACGATCCAGCGCCAGATGACCCGGTGCCTGCTGTCGAGTCAGACGATCTGGTACCTGATGACCCGGTGCTCGCTGTCGTGCCAATTGACTCAGAGCCCACTGTCGTGCCTGGTGACTCGGTGCCCACTGCCTTGCCAGATGACGCGGTGCCCGCTGTCGAGCCAAATGACCTGATGCCTGGTGACCCGATGCCCGCTGTCGAGCCAGACGATCCAATGTCTGACCTAGTGCACGCGGTCATGCCAGTTGACTCGGAGCCCACTGTCGTGCCTGGTGACTCGGTGCCCACTGCCTTGCCAGATGACGCGGTGCCCGCTGGCGAGCCAAATGACCTGATGCCTAGTGACCCGATGCCCGCTGTCGTGCCTGATGACCCGGTGCCCGCCGCTCCGCCTGGTGGCACAGTGCCTGCTGCCCCGCCTGGGGGCCCTGTGCCTGCCGCTCCTCCTGGGGGCCCGGTGCCCGCCGCTCCTCCTGGGGGCCCGGTGCCTGCCGCTCCGCCTGGGGGCCCGATGCCCGTCGCTCCGCCTGGGGGCCCAGTGCCTGTCGCTCCGCCTGGGGGCCCGGTGCCTGCCACCCCTCCTGGGGGCCCGGTGCCTGCCGCTCCGCCTGGGGGCCCGGTGCGCATCGCTCTGCCTGGGGGCCCGGCTTCCGTCGCTCCGCCTGGGGGCCCGTCGCCCCTCCTGGGGGCCTGGTGCCCGCCGCTCCGCCTGGGGGCCCGGTGCCTGCCGTTCCGCCTGGTGGCCCAGTGCCTGCTGCTCCGCCTGGTGATCCGCAGTCCAGCCCAATGTGCCTCTGCCCAGAGTCCAGCCCGATGTGCCTCTGCCCGGAGTCCAGCCCCATGTGCCTCTGCCCGGAGTCCAGCCCCATGTGCCTCTGCCCGGAGTCCAGCCCGATGTGCCTCTGCCCGGAGTCCAGCCCGATGTGCCTCTGCCTGGAGTCCAGCCCGATGTGCCAGTCTTTGATATCCCGACAGTTACCAGACCCGGGCAGCGGAACATTTTGCCCAGCTAGGACTGTTTGGAGCGTCCTGAGGCCGCTCCTTGAGGGGGGGGTACTGTCAGGAATGGACTTGCCAATAATGGTGGGACTCACCTGCCTTGTGGGCTGCAGTACCAGGGCTGGCCAGCGGGTGCTCTCAGCAATCAGAGACTCAACCCTGCAGTCAGCCAAACACCTGAAGCTGATTACGGAGGTGTATTTAAGGGATGGCCAGACCTGCAGTCTGGGCCTTGGTGTGTGTTTTTCCATGGGCCCCTGTATCTTGTTACCTGCATTCCTGTTCCTGTTCCTGCCTGACTGACGTGTTGCCGACCCTGCCTGATCTTGACCTCTGCTGACTTCTCCTGGTTGATCCCTGGCTTGTGACCCCGGCCATTCTCTGCCTGCTCCTCCTGTTCCTACCTGCCCGATTGTTATTGACCCGGCCTGCCTGACTACGCTTGCATTGTATGTATTGTTATCTGTGGGTGGTTTGGTTCGTTTGCACTGTGTTTATGTTTTAGTATTGCACTGCGTTTTGTATTGTTAGTATTAATAAATTATATTGTTTATAACATATCTGAAGCCTGCGTTTCCCTGCGTCCGTTCACATACCTCTGGTCATACCCGGAGCCCTGACACAAACAATAGGTGCCATTTTGCTACCATGTGCAGCTAAGCTTCCAGCCATTATGTGACCTATTTTAATTCTTTATACTCCTGACGAAGCTCTGTTTTTTGGAGTAGAGTTTCTTTTTTTCTTTGGTTCTTTCTTTGGGAGCACTTTTTGAATACACATGGTATTCACTCCTCTCCCCCATTTTTTTTTGGAGAGGTCTGTACTGAGTTTTACAGTGCATCATTTGCATTCCTCAAGACAGTGAAGTATTTTTGTCTGGATATGGTGATGTATGGGGCTTATCCATGAGAGGCTGACATTTAAGCCCGTGGATGAGTGTACCCATATTACATATCTGTTGCAAGATAGATTATACTATTTAATTTGTTTTGTCCATGGGGTAACTCCATTTCCTTAATAGAGATTATATATTCAAGCTGATAGGCATATGATCAAACTACAGTGTCTCTTTTTATGCCATCACTTCATCTAAAATGGTATGGTATTTGATTTGGTGTTATTAACCATTTGGATGGAAGTTAAATAATTGCAATGGTATCCAGTCATATTTTTGTGCGCAGTATATTCCTCTCTAATAGGCATTAATTACAGCTGAGCATACATTTTTTATATATTTGAATAAAGGTTATATATTTTAGATACATCAATTGGCCAGATGGTGCATAGAGAAAATACAGTTTTGACAAATTTATGCTCCCAACTTTGTGGGAAAAGTTTGGGGCTGGCCCCCTTCCTGTTCCAACATGACTGCACACCAGTGCACAAAGCAAGGTCCAGAAAGACATGGATGAGCGAGCTTGGGGTGGAGGAACTTGACTGGTCTGTAGAGTCCTGACATCAACTCGATAGAACACCTTTGGGATGGATTAGAGCGGAGATTGTGAGCCAGGCAGGCCCGTATGACATCAGTACCTGACCTCACAAATGTGCTTCTGGAAGAATGGTCAAACACTCCGATAGACACACTCCTAAACCTTGTGGACAGCTTTCCCCAAAGAGTTGAAGCTATTATTAGCTGCAAAGGGTGGGCCAACTCAATATTGAACTCGATGGACTAAGACTGGGATGCCAGTAAGGCAATCTAGTATATGTGCCACTTTGTGTTGGTCTTTCGCATAAAAGTCCCAATAAAATAAATTTCTGTTTTTAGTTGTAACATGACAAAATGTGGAAAATTTCAAGGGGTATATGAATACTTTTTCAAGGCACTGTAGATCATGCTGACTATTAGCTGGCAGCACCCTCACAACAAAGGGGAGTGACTTGCATTGAAATATAGCTTGTCCTAAGTTCTTGTCACATGAACAAACAAATACTATTTCTGTCATGAAGTAGGTCAGAATTCTAAACCCTAGTTTAGAATTCTAAATTCCTAGTTATTAATGCTTGGGTCAAATCAGATGGTTAGAACCTAGAGAATGTATCATAAAGTTGTCTGGAATAATCCTTGTGTGATCATTGCTAAATTGACAGCTTTCCATCTCATCACTGAAGTATTTTTAGCAGTCATTAATTAGCTATGTGCAGACTACGGCTTCATTTAATGGATGGGTGCAAGCTGGCTACTTGTTCTGGTGTTTGGCAACCAACCAACCAAAATATGGGCTTATTTTCAAAGTGTGTTGCCCATGATTTAATGCATCTTTTATTATACCATCCTTTTCAAATGAGAATAACGGTTTGAAAAAAATGTACAGAAAAAGAGACCAGGGTCCTACAATCACTGATGAAACAAATAAAGGAAGAAAAAAACTCTGTGGATATCAGTATTATTTCATTGTTTTTATATTTACTTTTGCAATGAGGTAACCAGAATCCTTCAGCAAGTGGATGTGTCCCTGAATAATCCATTTAAAAACTTTCATGTGTGACTGAAGCATTTCTTAGAAGGTATGCACAAACAGCAAATGATCTTATATGTGGCAACTAGTTTGCTACAAAAGGCGCAATTCACCTGGTTCTGACATCTTTTAGAAAGAGTTTAAATTGGACCTATCTGAAACTTTGCAAATATACACAATATACAGTGACGGTGTCATTTTTTTTTAGAAGAGCGACACCTTTTATAGTGCTCAGTAACTTTGCCTAGGCAAAGATGATGACCGAATTTACTGCAGGCAGGAAAAGGCATTTCCTCAATCTCCTCTCCTTCATGATCAGACTCTACATTGAGTTCTGCAGAAAATCACACAATGAGAAGCTGTACCAGGGACTGATCAGTGTTAGACATATGGTAATACAGTCAAAAATAACAAAAACGCCAGGATTTCAATGTTTATGCTATCTCTGTGTCAGCATCTCTGTCAAGGAGGTAGATGCTGATTCTTGATGATGCCTGACCAAAGATGGCACTGTCTACTGTAGAGAAATGCAGAGGAAGGCATTGTCAGGGAAAATAATGTGACCTCTGTGGGAGGAAAGATATACTGTACCTGGAATTATTACACTGACACATTATTTATTGCATGCTGCATTTAACAAGATCAAATATATGTGACTTAAAGCATGCTAAAATGGTGCACAGTAACCTGGGTCAAGAGACCATTTTAGCTTGCCTTAGGCACTATTTGCATCAAAAAGCTAATATTTTGAGAGCATTGGATTTGTATTTATTGAATGGTGCAGCTGGCAGGGATGTGGACACCAAGGTTACTCTCATACACATGAAAAGGGGCTCCAGGGTTTATGGCAACAATGGATCTAAAGAGAGATTTGGCTGGGTATGTGCAGGAGTTACAGGAAGCAGGCACCAGGATTTTTCCAAAATGGAGCTGGCTTCATTGCGAGAAAGGCTCACTGGTTAGAATTGTAAAAACAAGGATTAAAGGAAATCGAATGGAAATGAGCTGTCAATCTGCTTTGGGGAACCCATAAGGGGGCACTGGCCTAGGTTAATATAGAGACTTGGAAAAACATTTTTTTTTTTTCGGTCTATGGACCTGCTGTACACTCTCTTGCATTAAAACTTGTGTTTGCTGCCTTGCTGACCAGAAGTGCAGGACAACTCTGCTTAGACCTTTCCTGGGTGTCTCTGTCTCATGTATGGTTTACTGCAGAAAATGCCAGTTGAGTCTGTCCCTATTGCAACTGCCACAATATTATCAACATGCACACAATCCTTATAGTCAAAAGCAGTAGATATTTAAGCAATAATTCCTGAATTTATACATTTTTTAATTTTCTTAGGATATATTTAGTTATGCAACATATCTAATTAATACATTAAAAAAGACAATAGTTTTGCTGCAGGTCAGGCTGCCTTCTTCTTTGGAAAAACGGTATTTATTGCTAGGCTGTGATAAGCATCGGCACCTGCACTGCATCTTCTTGTTTTATGGGACATCTTGATGGTTTCATGGAGGTCTCTAAGTTCTGAAATGAGTTTTAGAAATGTCTAATTATGGCCTATTTATTGTGGAGATCTGCGAGTTTGAGACAAGCTGTAAAGTCTCTCCTCCTTTTATAGACTTTAATCAGCTGGGAGAAACATGGAGAAAAGACTGTGCAGGTTTGGTTGGCACATAATCAAGTTGTCTGCCTGGATCTCTGACTTTAAAAGGAGATCTGTACTGTACAATTGTAGCTCACACATGTAGCTGACGGAATCTGTTTCTACATGAGGGCTTTCCAGAACTCTTACCGACAAAAGCAAGTGCAGGGGAAATTCCAGCTCACCCAATTCTTTAAAACAGTCATAATGGAATTGTATACATCTATAGTGAACATTAAGTATCTTTCCTGGAACCTTTTTCAAGTGAATATTCCTTGATAGAAAACAGTGTTATTGCTTCTCTTTATAATTTCATTTACCCCATTCAACATCCAGGTTGGATCACTTATTGTCCGAAACCACCTCACCTGCCCCCATGTTTGTCTACGCTCATTAGATTTCTAAGGTAAGCAATGAACCTGCTATTAAAGGACACCTGTCTTGAGAGAAATATGTTGCCCGTTGGTAACCTCTCTCCAAAAATTCAATTTGCAAATCTATGTCTGACTTCAGTACATCTGAGTCACATAATCAGAACAGAAAAGTCAGTATTGCATTGTGAAGAGCCAGTAATTTAAGGTTGAAGCCAAAGTTTTAAAAGAAGGTCAGTAATTAAACCCTCCATATGTCTCTCATGACATGTGTTGTTTAAGACTCACTTTAAATAGAAACTGTAAAGCAAACCTGTACTGATCTGACAGTAGTGATACAATAGCAGGCATCTTAGGGAGTGCCAAAGTCCCAGTTGTGTAGCAGAGATCCTGCGGTAATCCAGAGAACAATTACTTGCAGGCCCCTACTGGTGACTTTATTGCAAATACATTCAGGATGACTAACTTTTGTCTCAATACAGGCACATGTTAGACTAAATTAATGCTAGCGCATCTCAAACTTTTTCACAAAGTGGAATAGATCTTAAAGAAGAACTTCATTCCCCCCTGCAATGTTTATCCCCCCACCTTACCCATTATGCAGTGTTGTCCTTGATTCAAATACTTACCTACCCATAGGATCTAGAGTTGTTTCTCTGCATTCCACTGCTCAGATGTGATAGCTTGAGTCCCGTACCACCATCTTGCTCCTCTTTGACTGGCTGTCTCTACCAGGTCCAGGCAGCTGGCCCACGATGGCATGCGCCAGATCTACCCACCAACTGCTCTGTGACCCACTACTGTCCCTCCTGTTATATGTGCCATGGTTATCCCAGGGGGCTGTGAGAGAAGAACACATCATTCTCATCTGAGTGAGAATGGCAGTGGGGGAGCTGGGCCAGGAAAAACGTTTAGGAAACGTAAACAAAAAAAACCAAAAAACAAAAAAGATTTGCCGTTTTATACTGTGGTGAGGTTGGGGGTAAGAGTGCAGGGAGAAACAATGACTCTGGGGAATGAAGGTCCACTTTAAAAGGAACTTGTACAGAGAGATATATGAAGGCAGCATATGGTAATTTCCTTCTGAAGGTTCTAGTTCCTTGGTTGTCTCTAGTTTCAGTAGAAACGTCAGAGACATTTGTTGTGGGTCACTGATAAGAAATTACCAAAACTATTATAACATACCTAAGCCCCAAAAAAACTGAATGCATTGGAGCTTATCAGTCCTTAGATGTGGAAGATGCATTTGTTTTATCCCTTTGTTTCCAACTGGTGGTCTTGCTAGTAACATGGATCCTGTTCTAGGGTTACATGCCCCCTCACCATGTTGTGTCTCTGGAGGTAACAACATTGTCATTATAAGCTCCTCCCTTGAAATAGACTATAAACACCTCCCCATTACATAGGGTGGAGGGGTTGTGTAGTTTACAGATGATAGCTTCAGATTTCAGGTTGAGTCGCAGGAAATCCTGAGGATACTAGTAATTGATCAGAGAGAGGATAGCTTTAATTTGAACTTTACCAAACAGGTGCAGAGTAAGATTAACAATACAAACAGGGTCAAAATGGCAAAAGGGTGTGTATACAGTACAGAACACTGCTAACCCAGTTTTGAAACTGAACAGGAATTCTTAACCCTTTTGCGACCAGGTCTGTACAGCGCAAGAACCTACAGCATTGCTTCAAGCTGGCCAGGTCTGTACACCGTATGGACCTGACATTCCTCACATTCTTGCTTTTGCTATAAGCTCACTCCGGTGACCATGAACTTATAGGAGAAATGTTCAGCAGACTCTGCTGAACAAAATTATAACTCTAATTAACGGCTAACAAGCCTCTGATCAGAGCTAATAATTTTAAATGTGACCCCCCCAAACCGCCGCCACTGCTGTGGCTCTCACCCTCTGCCTTCTCCCCTCAACTTCTCCTACCTAGGTCCTAAGCTGCACACCTCTTTACTGGCCCTTTCCTTCCCCTTATCCGTTTTTCCCAGCACTGAATCCCTCCAAACCCCCACCACCGATCCTCTGTGGCTCCTATGCAATTACCTGCCTCCCCCCTCTTCATCTCCTGCCCTGCCAGTAATTGCATGGGAGCCAAAGCCTAAAGAGTTAAATAATGCCTGCTGCTGGTTTCCCTTCAGTGCAAACCCCCCGCCCCTCATCCCCTGTTGCACGCCCCAATCCCCTGCAGCCCCCCATGCAGCTCTGTTAGCCAGCTTTCCCTCCTCATCCTCTCACTAGCTGCAGCCACTGACAGCTGCCAGGATAGGGAGCCGGGGGGAGGAGGGAGAGCACAGCTGTGACTATATCTTCAGTGCTACCCCCCTGCCCCCCATCCCTCGGCACCCCAGATCCCCCACTGCCCCCACTAAGCAGAGCTGCTAGCCAGCTCTCCCTCCTCACCCTCCCGCCAGCTACAGCTGCTGACAGGAGAGAGCGGGGGTGAGGAGGGAGAGCCAGCTGCAGACAGCTGACGACTGTCATGATGGAGAGCAGCGGGGCTGGTAAACGTGTTTAAAGAACCAGCAAACACAAATGCTCCTGCGCTTGGGGATGGACTCGATGCAGGCTACAACCACATTAACAATGTCCTGGAACATGCACACCTTGCTGCCCTCAAATAGACCGAGGGAATCCAAATATACTGAAGGAGGAAAAAACAAACAGAGGGCGCACAGGCCTAGTGCATTACCATAAAAAATGTTTAATAAAAAATAAAGTAGGTGTACTCACAAATGACAATATAGTCAAGGCACATCATAAAGAACAGCTGGGTCAACACCGCGCTGAATAACAGTCCGCAATAGGGACTGTGGACATCCAATAGGCTGATGCGTTTCGAGGACTTGCCTCTTCCTCAAAGCCAACTGACCAAATGTCTGCTCCCTCTTTTATATGCTCACTACTAGTTGAACCAAAGGTCACATGGGCAGTCCTGGACACTCCCCTATGCAGGTGGAGGAGTCACAGGGGCAATTGACATAGTATAAGTAAACACAAAAGATCTATAAAAATATATATAAATATATATGTATAAATAAAACCATTGAAACTAGTGGGGATCCATCAGGCATGAAAGTATTTGGGATTGAATCCATCATAGGAGATTCAGATGGTGGAAGAAAATTCCAGAGACTATGCAAGAGGGAGACCTATTGGATCTTCACTTTGGGTTCCCTCTCACCCACTGGGCTTAATGAAGGTCTTAAGATACACAGGGTCATTCACTGACCCCCGTTATGCATAGGTACCTTCTGCTGAGCTGTACATGTTCCTTAGAGTCCTACTCTCATCCTTTTTGTCTCTCTCCCAAACCCCCTCCCCTCCTCCTTTTTTTTTTTCTCTCTCTCCCCCCCCCCCCCTCTTTAGTGCTAGTTCCATCATTTCCCTTGCGACATATAGTGGGTATACTATCCACTACAGATGTATGCTTTAAATATATTCATTTTCATCAGCTATGATTACTATAGTATCATCAGTATAGCTACCATTACCCTGCATCCTAACACATTAGGTTGCTCACTTCACATTTATCGTGTCACCCTTAGGCACATGCGTTCGACCGCATTCCCAGGCGTTTGTGTCTATGGGTCATTCATTGGTGACCCATATATGTGTGTGTATGTTTCAGGGGCGGACTGACAACTCATGGGGCCCCTGGGCAATAGGGGATCATGGGGCCCCTGTGTCCTTGCCCAAACTCAAAAAAGCCTATGAAAAAGGTACCAGGGGCATCTCATGGGGCCCCCTATTGACCCCGGGCCCTCGGGAAGTGCCCGAGTTTCAAAATGGTCAGTCCGCCCCTGGTATCTTTATGTACGTATATCTTTTACACATTTTTTATATAATTATTAATTTTTTATTTTTTTTATTTTTTTTTTATTTCCTATATACAGTATTTATATTTCTTATGCTTCCATGTTTATGCATACACACGTATACCATACACTATACCAATTTTACCAGACATTATACTATATTGTAACAATACTTATTTCATTTTATTTTATTTAAACTTTGTGAACCATATTAACGTTTTTTGTAACGTTTTGTAACTTTTTTGTAACGTTTTATATCAACATTTATGTTTATACTAGTGATTTATCTCCTTTGTCCCTGTATATAGTATTGCATATGTATATCCATCCATGGTGCACTGCATTGCTACACATGCCTAAGTTTCATCACATATGACTATACTAGAATAATAATACACACCCTGTAGGCTGCATTTCTATGAATTAATAAGGGTCTCTGCTGGGTTTCAGATCTACTCTCTTCATTAAATCCATGTCCCATGATTGTCTATGGCAAGCAGAGCACTAGGCAGCTTCGTAGCGTCATTCATCCATCCATTTATTTAAATGCGAACAGTGCAGTGCATCACCAGGGAAGGATTTTTAATATTTAATATATATGTGTAACTTTCTACTTATTTTTTTTTTATTTTTCATTTGCACCCTTCTGATGGTTCATATGATTTTATGATTGTCACTAGTTTCAATGGTTTTATTTATACATATATATTTATATATATTTTTATAGATCTTTTGTGTTTACTTATACTATGTCAATTGCCCCTGTGACTCCTCCACCTGCATAGGGGAGTGTCCAGGACGGCCCATGTGACCTTTGGTTCAACTAGCAGTGAGCATATAAAAGAGGGAGCAGACATTTGGTCAGTTGGCTCTGAGGAAGAGGCAAGTCCTCGAAACGCATCAGCCTATTGGATGTCTACAGTCCCTATTGCGGACTGTTATTCAGCGCGGTGTTGACCCAGCTGTTCTTTATAATGTGCCTTGACTATATTGTCATTTTTGAGTACAACACCTACTTTATTTATATTGGTAAACGTGTTTACCAGCCCTCTTCCTTTCCTGAATGAATAGAAACAGCAATCTGTATTCATTAATCACTGGTACATAGTAAACTGTGTTTACTATGTTTCAGTTTGTGAATGAAACATGGTAAACACTGTGTACTATGTTCCATTTTATGAATGAATAGGAGACTCCTATACAGGCTCCTATCCATTCATCTACAGTGCAGCTCGGGCTGCAGAGCAAGGGTCTGTCTTCAGTCCCTTTCTCTGTCTCAAAAAAGAGACATTAGAGGTTTGTTTAGACCCCTGATGTCTCTCCAAAACCCCCCTCTCCCCAAAAAAAGAAAAAAAAAGAAAAATAAGTAAATAAAATTGTAATATACATATGGCTAGGTTCACATGTTAAAATGTGAGCTGTGTGGCTACTGTGCCCACGATTCATGCAAAAAAAGGTGCATGAACCTTTTCTAAAATGGATCCTCAGGGAAACCACATGATCTTTATGACCATGTGGTTTCCCTGAGGTTCCCGCACTTCAGAATGAATGGCAGCCCCATGATGCGATGCCTCCTCACCACCTGGTTTAGCCCCATTTTGGGGGTTTTAACCCCATCCTCATGCAGGCAGTCCTATCCATATCAATATGGACACAGCCACTGCTCCCAACTTGCCATCCATGTGGGCACACATCCCTGAACTCACACCATCTGCATTTGGGGCCATGCACCTATATGCATATAGATATCAGACCTGTCCTTGCAGCCGCTGATCCCAACTGATATGAATAGAACAGCCTGCACAAGGATGAACAGAACACCTGTGCATCCCCGTGTGGGTAAACACGGCCATCCATGGGCATACACTATAGCACACCCCATTGAGTGAGGCCTTAGTAGGAATTTAGCACGAATTCTGGAAGTTATGCTGTGTTTATGTGTGCTAATAAGGATTTTAGTGGGTTTTTTTGTGAAAATAGCGATTTGATAAACATTTGCGCAACTATTGTAGGGCCTAAAAAAATCAGTAGCATATTCTTTTTGTTATAATTGTTATGTGCTTTTAGAAAATATATGGTTTAGGGGGTCTTTTAGAAACTCTGAAAGCTGTAAGTGAAAAATTAAAACCTCCAGATTTTTAGAGAAATGTTTGCGTTCGATTTTCACCGTGTCCCAAAAAGGCTCAATTTAAAATTTACAAATATTTGTTATTTATTAACTCAATAGAGGTTTATATTTGGTTGGGATTTAGCAGGAATTGTGTAAATTTTGCCGTGTTTGTATATGCTAATAATGATTTTAGTGTTTTTATTGTTTTGATAAACATTTGCGCAAATATCTTTTACGAACTCTTAAAGCTGTAAGTGAAAAATTAAAACCTCCAGATTTTTAGAGAAATTTGGTTATTTAAATTTTTGTGTACGATCGATTTTTACCATTTTGCAAAAAGGCGTCATTAAAAATTTACAAATATTTGTTACTTATTAAATCAATGCAGGTTAAAATTTTATATTTAACAGGAATTTTTTAAAATTTGCTATGTTTGTATATGCTAATAATAATTTCAGTGTATTTTTAGAGAAAATATTGTTTTGATAAGCATTTGCACAAATATTGCGAAGCCTTAAAATTCTGTAGCATCTTCATTTAATTCTACTGGTCATGCTTTCAGAAAATATAGGGTTTGGTGGGTCTTTTACAAAATCTGAAAGCTGTAAGGGAAAAATGAAAGCCTCCAGATTTTTAGAGAAATGTGGTTATTGACATTTTTGCGTATGTTCAATTTTCACCATTTCGCAAAAAGGCACAATTTAAAATATTAATATTTATTTATTTACTCAATACAGGTTATGCTTTTATATTTAGTGAGAATTTAGCAGGAATTTTGTAAAATCTGCTGTGTTTGTATGTGTGAAGAATGAGTTTATTGTATTTTTAGCGAAAGTATTGTTTTGATAAACATTTGCGCAAATATTGCGGGGCCCTAAAATTCAGTAGCACCTTCATTGTGCTTTCAGAAAATATATGGTTTGGTGGGTCTTCTACAAACTCTTAAAGTTGTAAAGGAAAAATAAAAAAAAGCAATGGAAAAATTACAAAAATGGTTTGGCCACCTGAGAAAAGTGAAGAACAGGGCCTGCAGCAGAATGGTTAAAATGGTTGTAAACCCTTACATATATTATTATTATTATTATACAGTATTTATAAAGCGCCAATAGTTCGCTCAGCGCTGTACATATACCCAGTGAAGTGACTAGCTTCAGCTGATACACAGAGATTATGCAAATTCTCCTATATAAGTTGTATCTGTTTATCTGCAGAACTTTCTCTTCTACAGCCAAAGTCCAGAATATATACAGCTTGTCTGAGCATTCAGAAAGCAGGAGGCGAGGAGGTAAAGTTACACTCTGACGAACTCAGTAAGGAGAGCTATGGAATTAATGGAGGGAATTGACACCCCCCCCCCTTCACACAGCACACAAGAACAGAGCTGAGACTCCTAATCACAGACTGTGTGCTGGAGGTCCCTTTCCTGTCACCTTTTTACATCTTGGTGTCAGGAAAACTTGTCAGAATTAGACATGCAGGTAACAGAGGAAAAACAGGCAGCAGATAGAAATGACACTTAGTGCTCTGAACTGAGACAAGTTCATACTATAGAGGGATATGCTTTATTTATATTTCATGTCTGAGGTTCACAACCACTTTAATTCAATGTCTCTGCAACTCAGTAGAGGTCTGAGGAATTGCAGTCGGAGGTGAGTGGTGAGAGGTGCAAGGAACTGCAGAGAGAAAAATTATGAGAGTTTTGAAAAATTGCACATAGAGGAGAGCAATGAGAGATCTGGCTAGATGTACATTCTTACCATGGTGTAATCTGTATGTATGCAAGCATGTTTCACAAACTCACACAGTATGTTGGCTTCCTTCTTTTTACCATTTGCCATACAGTTTTGCAGTAATTGCAGTAATCCAAAGTGTCAAACAGATTTTAGTTTACTGTAAACAGATAAGGTAATAAAATATGATGCATGGTTGGATACCATGGGTTTTTACTCTTTACATGTAATAGTTGGGGTGTCACCATAACAGATATTGAAAAAAAAATATGAATACGTGGACAAAAGTTTCAAGGGTGGCCATGCAAGACATGGAATGAGCATCAACTAGGTCATTGTAGAGAAAATGTCAGAAAAGTCATGTAGGCTAATTGGCAGATAATTTACTATTTAAAGCACATATCACACAGAGATTTGTTTTCAAGGTATTGGGCAATTTCTGTAGTATATTGTCTGATCTACAAACTTACCAGGGACAGCAAGTTCATGTGGGGTGCAATGTAGAGGATTGTCCCTTGACTCACCATGCGCAGATGCAGGCTCAGGCTCCTTTACCTCCTTTTTCCACAATCCCTTTGGTTCTCATAGTTAACTGGGGTCCTACAAGCCCGTGGGCTACTGCACTTATTCAGGGAATATCTGTTTCCCTCCCATTCACTTCACTTCAGGTGAGTGGATAGAGAAAAATCAGAAAGCTCAGAGCACAGAAGATAGAAGCATAGAAGATGATCAAATCATAGATATATGTAAGTGTGAAACTTCTAAAGAAATGTGGGAAGAATTACAAAAGGTGCATGAAAGATCTAGTCTTAGCAAAAAAATTGTATATGATTGAATATGATTAGAAAGCTACAGTATATCAAACCAAGCTGATGAAAGGCCAGGATATGCAGGATTAAATAAGACACACCTTGGAAATTGTTGAATGCCTGAGAGGTATAGGAGAAGAAATATATATATTTTTTTATTGCAGAACTATTATAAAGCTATTAAATATTGTTACAGCACTCAGTCGTTTGCAGTAGCTGGCAATGAGTCTTTCATTGCTGTGGAGGAATTCTGGCCCACTCTAATTTGCATAATTGTTTTACTTCAGCCACATTGGAGGGATTTCCAAAATGAATGTCCTGTTTAAGGTCATGTCACAACACCTCAATTGGATTTTGACTAGGTCACTCCAAAACCTTAACCCCTTCACGCCTAAGGGTAAAACAAATCTAAATGCCTAAGCACAATTCTGCAACGTTGACATGTGATAGTAAAACCGTACATATCATCACAACTACTTTGGACATCCAGGTGAATTATACCTTGTTTTTTTCAGGACAAATTGGGCTTTCATTTGATGGTAAATGGTAATGGATAGGTCCTAATTTTTTTTTATTATCAAAGGAAAACTGGCCCAAAATAGTTAAAAAAAAATAGTTTTTTTTATTTAGCTGTGTGTTTCTTGTTATGACTATAACCTACCTCCATAGAACAATCCAAAATAAATTCTCCAGCTCTTGACGATCGCAGCGATACCATATATGTGCATGTTATTTGTTGTTTGTACCCGTAGTACAGCCCAGAAACAATAGTACGCATTTTGTTTTTGTCTTTTTTTTTTTTTTACCTAAAACACACTGACACTGACATTAACGCGAACTGACACCATTTTTTTTTTTTTTTAAATCCTGACCTTTGACCTTGACCTTTGACCCAAACACTAACCCTGGCACTGTATCTCTCTTCTCTATTATTATTATTATTATACAGCATTTATATAGCACCAAGGGGTTTGCTCAGCGTTGTACAATAGCAAGGGGGACAGATCATGAGACAAGACAGAAACAATACAGTACACGAGTGGTTCGAGGGCCCTGCTCTTTTGAGCTTACAATCTAGGAGGGAGGGGAAAGTGGTACAGGAGGAAATGGCTGTGGGGGATGGAGTGGTGGGAGGAGTGGAGGAGGTCAGTTGTTAGGTAAGGGTGGGGTAGGCTTCCCTCAAGAGGTGGGTTTTCAGGGTGCGCCTGAAGGTGAGGAGGGTAGGTGACAGTCGGATCGATTGGGGTAGGGAGTTCCAGAGGATGGGGGAAGTCCTGGAGAAATCCTGCAATTGGGCGTGGGAGGAGGAGACCAGGGAGCTAGGGAGTAGGAGGTCCTGTGATGAGCGAAGGGCACAGGTAGGGTAGTATTTGGGTATTAGGGCGGTTAGGTAGTTTGGGGCGGCATTGTGAATGGCTTTGTAGGTCAGTTAGCAGTTTGAATTTGATGCGCTGGGCAATCGGGAGCCAGTGAAGGGATTGGCAGAGGGGGGTGGTGGATGTGGAGCGGTTGGTGAGGTGGATGAGTCTCGCCGCTGAGTTCAGGATCGACTGGAGTGGGGATAGCGTTTGTTTGGGTAGGCCAGTGAGAAGGGAGTTGCAGTAGTCCAGGCGTGAGATGATGAGGGAGTGTACAAGTTGTTTAGTAGTGTCTGGGGTGAGGAATGTACGTATCTTGGTGATGTTGCAGAGGTGGAGCCTGCATGATCTTGATAGTAGTTGGACGTGAGGTAGAAAGGAAAGGTTTGAGTCCAGGGTGACACCCAGGACTTTGGCATGTGGGGTGGGAGTGATGGTGGCATTGCTAGTCGTGATGGAGAGGATGGGGGGGGGCTGGGGGGAAAACTAGGAGCTCAGTTTTGGACAGGTTTAACTTGAGGAAATGGAGCGACATCCAGTCTGATATGTCGTTCAGGAGGTGGGCGATGCGGGCGGAGAGTGAGGGGGTGAGGTGGGGGGTGGAGAGGTAAATTTGTGTGTCGTCGGCATAGGTAGGAGGAGAACCAGGAGAGAGCAGCGTCCCTGATGCCAAGGGAGTGCAGTTTAGTAAGGAGGAGAGGGTGGTCGACTGTGTCGAAGGCCGTTGAGAGGTCAAGGAGCAGGAGGACAGAGTAATGGCCATTAGCTTTGGCGGTTAGCAGGTCGTTGGTGATTTTAAGTAGGGCGGTTTCGGTGGAGTGTAAGGGATGGAAGCCAGACTGTAGAGGATCAAGGAGGTTGTTATCAGTGAGGTGGGTACTTAGGCGATTGTATGCGCTCAAGGAGCTTGGAAGTGAATGGTAGCAGGGAGATGGGTCTAAGGTTGTTCAGGTCAGTGGGGTCAAGGGAGGGTTTTTTGAGTATGGGGGTGATGTGAGCGTGCTTTAGAGGGGAGGGGAAAGTGCCAGTGGAGAGGGAGAGATTGAAGATGTGGGTGAGGGAGCGAATGATGGGGGGGAGGGGGGATGACTGGAGGAGCTGTGAGGGGATAGGGTCCAGGTGGTGAGGCGGGCTTCAGTGAAGACCTTAGAGACCTTCTCAGGGGTAGCTGGGCTGAAGGAGCGGAGCGTTGGGGAGATGATAGTGTGCGGGGCGTTAGGCATAGTGGGGGGTAGTGCAGCTATGAGGTCGGAGGAGGGGAGGGTTGAGGGTTTGATTGAGGGCGGGGGGCTGGGTGGAGAGGTAGAATGTGAGTTGGCAATGTCCTTACGGATTGCGTCAATCTTGTTTTGGAAATGATTGGCAATCTCGTGGGCGGTAAGTGAGGTGCTGAGTGGAGGTGGGGGGGGAGAGAGCAGGGATCTGAAAGTGGAGAAGAGCCGGCGAGGACAGGTGGAGAGGGTGTTGATAAGGGTTATGAAATAGGCTTGCTTGGCGGCGTGGAGGGAGGTGGTGTAGGTGAGGAAGGCGGCTTTGTAGAGGGAGAACGCACGAGGGGATCTGGTTTTGCGCCATAAGCGCTCCAGGACGTGACTGCGTTGTTTGAGACATTATGGTCGTTTTGCCAGGGTTGAAGCGGTCGGGGTCTAGTGTGATGCGTGGTTAGGGGTGCCAGGGAGTCGAGGGCAGCCGACAGTGAGTTGTACACAGTAGTGGCCAGGTCAGGGCATGACAGAGGGAGGATTCTGTCATACAGACGGTCAGCTGCCGGGTGGAGATGGGTCGGGTTCAGATTGCGGAGGTTGCGGGTGATGGTTAGACACTTTGGGGGGGGGGGGTTAAGGGAGGGGGAGATGGAGAATGTGAGGAGGTGGTGGTCAGAGAGGGGGAAGGGGGCGTTAGTGAAGTCGTGGGGGTGCAGAGGTGGGAGAAAACGAGGTCCAGGGTGTTTCCATTGGTGTGGGTGGAGGACTGTGTGTGCTGTGTGAGTGCGAAGGAGGAGGTTAGGAGGAGGAGTTGGGAAGTAGCCAGGCTGTTGGCATTGATGGGGATGTTGAAGTCCCCTAGGATGATGGTCGGTAGCTCGGAGGAGAGGAAGAAGGGAAGCCAGGCGGCAAAGTCGTCTAGGAAGAGGGATGCGGAACCAGGAGGCCGATAGATTACCGCAATCCTCAGGGGGGTGGGAGAGAAGAGCCGGATGCAGTGGGCCTCGAAGGAGAAGGATAGGGAGGGGGGGGTTAGGGAGGACCTGGAAGGTGCTCAGCGGTGGCAAGAGCATACCAACCCCACCGCCTCTGCAGCCTCTCGGTCTGGGTGAGTGGGTCCAGACGAGGCCTCCATAGGAGAGTGCTGCAGGGGAGGTGGAGTTAGTGGCTTGGATCCAGGTTTCAGTGACCGCTAGGAGGTTGAGGGAGTGGGAGACAAAGAGGTCGTGGATGGCGGTGAGCTTGTTGCAAACCGAGCGGGCGTTCAGGAGTGCAACCGAGAGAGAAGGGGTGGATGCGAGGAGGAGGGGGACAGATATGAGATTGAGGGGGTTGCGGCGGCTGGCGGGAGCAGGGGGGTACCAAGAGGGGGAGTAGGGAGGTGGGGGGCCAGGGTTCGGGGAGATGTCTCCGGCGGTTAGGAGAAGGAGAAGGGTGAGGAAGGTGGCATGGGAACGGGATGTGCAGGAGTGTGTGGGTCTGTTGGTGGTAGCATGTGGCGGGGGAGTGGAGTATCAGGAAGAGGTGGTGAGAGCCATAGAGGGGAGAAGGAAGAAGTGAGGGTGCAATGTAGAGCTGTTTTGGGGGAGTAGGGGGGTAGAGGGAGGCAAGTTTGGGAATGGAGGAGAGGAGAACGAGGAGGAGGAGTGCAGGTGGCATGCTAGGGTGAGCGGAGTGCTGGTCGGGTCGGGGAGGAGGGAGGTTTCAGTCAGGACATGAGGCTGGGGTGAGTCCGTTATGCCATGTTGGAGTTCATCAGTGTCCAATCGTAGGAGGGGAGTGGGAGTGGTGGACGGCTGGGTCCGCAGCTGGCTGGTTGCAGTCTGTGGGTGCTGTAGGCCGGTGTCCGTGGGTGTTGTGGCACGGCATCGGTTTGTACAGTGGTTCGGCGACTGGACGAGCCGTGGGGCGCGGTGTTTGGAGGTGTTGTAGGCTTGGCATCAGGGGGTGCTGGAGGCCCAGTGTTGGGAGGGGTTGAGGGCTCGATGTTGGGAGGTGATGAGGGCCTGGCTTTGGGAGGTGTTGAGGGCCCGGCGTCGGGAGGTGTTGAGGGCCGGCGTCAGGAGGTGCTGAAGGCCCAGCTTCAGGGGGTGCTGAAGGCCCAGCGTCAGGGAGTGCTGAGGGCCCGGCATCAGGGGTGCTGGAGGCCCGGCGTCAGGAGGTGCTAGAGGCCCAGCATCAGGAGGTGCTAGAGGCCCGGCGGCAGGAGGTGGTGTAGGCCGACGTCTGGAGGTGGTGTGGGCCGATGTCTGGAGGTGGAGTGGGCTAGGCGTTGGTGGGCGCCTCTGCCGGATGGAGCGGGGCTCAGGGCTGTGCGGTGGCAGGGGCACGACTGAGTGGAGCACGGTGGGGAGCAGATGTGGCAGCGGTGGCTTACCCACTCGGGGCCGATGGCGGCTTACCCTCTCCGTGCCAGTGGGGGTGGTTACTGCTTCCTTCTATCTGCGGAGCCCGGAGCGGGGTGTCTCAACGACGATCCTCGGCCCTCCGCGGTTCGCTGTCCTCCGTGGTCTGCCACGGCCGGTAGGAAAGGCCGCGGCTTCAGGGGTCGTGGTAGGCCGCGAGTCGCCGGATCTCTGCCGGAGGGACAGCGCGCCGGAGGGCGGGGTGGTGGGCTTACGGTCCCTGGTGGGGTGGTGGGCTTGCGATCCCAGGTGGGGTGGTGGGTTAGCAATCCCTGGTGGGTTGGTGGGCTTGCGATCCCTGGTGGGATAGTAGCCTAAGGTCCCTGGTGGTTTGTAGTCCCTAGTGGGTAGTGGGTGCCCCTGTTTGTGTCCCTGGTGGCTAGCGGTGTGATGGCGGCTGGGCTCCCTGGTGGGTAGTGGGTGCCCCTGATTGAGTACCTAGTGTCCCAGAACGTCAGGATGGCGGTGGACCCCTCCTGGGTGTCAGTAGGGCTGGTAGGGATGGTGGCAGCTTCCCCTGAGGAGCAGAGGCGTCCCGCCGCGCCCACGATCCTCGCCGCGATTCCGGCCACGGCCAACAGGAAACACCGCGGCTTTGGGTGCCGTGGTAGGCCTCAACCCGCTTCGACCCGCCAGAGCTCCGCCGGAGGGACGGAGTGTCCAGGGCCCCTTGAGGGTGTTGGTGTGGACCTCGGCGACAGCTCGGGGGCCCGGGTGGTGGCGGATGGCAGCGGATGGAGTGCGGGGGCGCAGGAGCTGGCTATAGATCACTTTAATTTCCAGCACCAGCCTTGCGAATTGCGGCGGACACACCGTTGGGGAGGACAGATCTGTACATCTCCTTGCATACATGTTGATTCCTCTTGCAGAAGATGTCCATTCACAGAGAGAGAAAAAAACAAGGGGGCCGGGCTGCACAGTGACTGATCTGGCCAATCAGAGGCTATCACAGCGATCACGTGACCCGGAATTGGGAGTCCCGGGTCCTGATCATTAGAACGGGACCTGGGGCTCTCAGTGACACTGCGGTCTCTGTGCTGGCAGCGTGTCAAGCGGTGCGCTCCCAGCACGAAGACAGGTACATAAATATGCGGCCCCACGGAAAAAAGCCCAGTTCCGTGAAACAGCATATTTGTGTGCCGTCGGCATCAAAGGGTTAATTTTGGGTTTTTTTTAAGGCGATTAGAGGTGAACTTGCTGTTGTGTTTCTGATCATTGTCATGCTGCATAACCCTGTGCATTAGAGCATGAGGTCACAAACTGATTGCTGGACTTTCTCCTTCAGGATTTTCTGGTAGAGCGCATAATTCATGGTTTCATCAATTATGGCAAGTCATCCATGTCCTGAAGCTGAAAAGCAGCCCCAGACCATCACACTACTATGTTTGACTGTTGGTCTGACTGTTGACTTTTCTTTTTATGAAATGCTTAGTGATAGTTTTATGCCAGATACAACAGGACACATACCTTCCAAAAAGTTCAACTTTTGTTTCATCACTGCACAGAATATTTTCCCAAAGGTCTTGGGGATAATCAGGATTTTTTTGGCAAATGTGAGATGAATCTTTATGATCTTTTTGGTCAGCAGTGGCTTTTGCCTTGGAACTCTCCCATGGATGCCATTTTTGCCCATTTTCTTTCTTATTGTTGAATCATGACCTTAACTGAGGCAAGTGAGGCCTGCAGTTCTTTAGATGTTGTTCTAGGTTCTTTTAGGCCCTCCTGGATGAGTCATCATTGTGCTCTTGGAGTCATTTTGGCAGGCTGAACACTCCTGGGAAGGGTCACCACTGTTCCAAGTTTTCTCCATTTGTGGATAATGGCAGTCACTGAGGTTCACTGGAGTCCCAAAGCCTTAGAAATGGCTTTGTAACCCTTTCTAAACAATACATGTCAATTACCTTGTTTCTCATCTGTTCTTGAATTTCTTTAGATAGTGGCATGATGTGTTGCTTTTTGAGAACTTTTAGCGTGCTTCACTTTGTCAGACATCTTCTATTTAAATGATTTCTTCATGATATCCTCCTCTCTAGCTCCCTCATCACCTCCTCCCACGCTCGCCTCCAGGACTTCTCCAGAGCCTCTCCTATCCTTTTGAACTCCCTACCACAGCATGTCCGGTCAGCCCCCACCCTGTCTGCCTTTAGGCGATCTTTGAAAACTCACTTCTTCAGGGAAGCCTACCCCACCTCCACCTAAGAACTGTACTTGAATCACCTCTGCCAGATCATCCCCCGCAGCTATCACCTTTTGTATCATCTTCCCCTTCCTTTAGATTGTAAGCTCCACGAGCAGGGCCCTCCTATTCCTTCTGTACTGAAATGTATTGTAATTGTACTGTCTCCCTTATATTGTAAAGCGCTGCGCAAACTGTTGGTGCTATATAAATCCTGTATAATAATAATAATTTCTTGATTCAACTGGTCTGGCAGTAATCAGACCTGGGTGTGGCAAATAAAATTTAATGCCGCTTTCCACAAAATGTGATTAATCACAGTTTATTCGTGATTTAGCAAAGGGGGAGGGGGCAATCACTTTTTCCCATAGGACAAGATAGATTCGGACAGTTTTTCCCTTAATAAATGAAATCATCATTTAAAAAACTGCATTTTATATTTATTCGGGTTATCTTTGTGTATTAAAATTTGTTTGATGATCTGAATCATTTGTGTGACAAATATACACAGTGCTGTGAAAAAGTATTTTTTTTGTTTTGTAAAAGTGTAAAACAGAAAGCATTAATAGAGACTGTGCTTCTATTGCAGTCTGAAGAAACATGTGAATGCTTTGTGTGCAAGAAACAAGACCATTTGAACACAGATTGCACAATCTGGAATGTTAGAATGCAATAACAAACTATACTACAAAAAAACAAAAGTGTGAAGGAAGAAACTAATTTTTCTTAAAGTAATGAATATGTTTTTAATCCAAAAGTTGCACCTTATCTTTGCATCACGGTATGTTGATTCGGGAGCTATGAGTCACATGACAAATGACAGAAATTTCTTTATTCACCTTGACCAGAGTAAAACAGAAAAAATCACCGCAGCTAATGGGCAAATAATGGAATCAGAAGGACTAGGAAAGGTTTTTTTTACTGACCTATTTCCCAGAGTGTCACCAGAAAGATGCCTGTATAAAATGTCCTGTATGTCCCTGCTTTTGAAAGTAATATTTTGTCAATGAAGAAGCTCACAAAACAAGGCAATGTAGTGTCTTTCAAAAGGTGACAGTTGTGCCATCACAAGGGGATATCTTGCTTGCAAAGGTTAAAATTACAGATGAACTGTGTCAGCTGAACTGCAATGGGATGGTTAATACTGTCAAGGAGGAAAAACATTCAAACTGCATTCACACATGGCACAGACAACTTAGACACAGAAGTCCTGACATAATGAAGAAATGACTATGCAAGTGGAGTAAAAATTAATTTTTTTTTTTCTGCCATCACTATACATGGCTGAGGTATAATTAGACAGACAGCTAACCCTCCTCCCTTAACAACTCATTGATGCAGGCGCTAGGTCCTCTTTTCAACTTTTATTGCAGGGGAGTTAGAGTAAAACTACAAATGAAAGAAATGACATTCAATCAGTGTATACAATATACTAAATATACGGTCCTGATACACTAGTCTAGCTAGGGAAAGGGTTTTAAACATACCGGCGAGGTTTCCCATAAGTGTGGAGACCTCTGGAGGAGATGTAAGATGGCTGCTAGGAAATGTCTCTAAGACCTCGTGGTGAAGACCATAGGGTGATAGGAAAACTACGGTGGCTTTTAAGCAACAATATGTGTAACTACAGAAAATAATCTATAAAACTATAATTATACAAAAGAGCCACTAGATGGCTATATTACAATTTACCTTACATTCCACAGCATAATAAACTAACAAAGAACATGACATAAGACTATGCTGAAGGCATGACAAATTCATGTGATCAAACAGTGAAATGCATCAGCTGCATAAAAGAAAAAATGACAAGCCTTTCTAAAGCAGAGCAACAGCAGACCTAAGGAACCTCTGGACTTCATTAATTCAGATCTTTGCGATCCAATGGAAAAATGTACTCCAGAAAAGTAGAGGTATTTGCTCACTTTTATAGATGATTACTTCGGGTGTATTACACTGTATCTGTTACACAACAAAAGTGAAGTACTAGAGAAACTTAAACAGTATTTGGCTCGAGTAAGCAACATATTTGACAAAATGCAGAGTGTATTGCACACACACAATGGAACTGAATATACAGGTAACACATAGGTGATTCTCAGAAAGCATGCCGTAATATTTTAAACTAATGTACCATACAACGCAGAACAAAACAGGGTTGCAAAAAGAATGAACCGGACTCTACATGAGAGTGGAAGAACCATGCTGTTTGATGCAAATATGCCAACTACATACAGGGAGGAGGCAATTATGACCGCATGCTATCTTCAAAATCGTCTACCAGGAAAATCAACTGAGAGACCTCTATATGAACTGGAATAGGAAGGCCCTGAATTTGAATCATGGAAGCAAAGCCTATGTGAACATTGCAAAAGAAAAACGTACAAAATGGGAAGATTGTGCAAAAAGTGTACAGCCCATCTGCGTCATGTGATTAGCTGTGGCCAATAACAGCTAATCACAACAAAAAAATCTGAATGAATCAATTTCATTCAGTTAAATGCTTGCTTATAGCAAAGAAATTCTTTGCTATAATCAATCATAATGTGTAAAAAAATTGAAAAATTAAAAAAAAAAAAAATGCTTTTTAATTTAAAAGCATTTTTTTTACATACTATCATCAGTGCAGTACAGCATCATCATATAACTGGTGTGGTGGTGATCAGTGTCTCACACCAGTTATATATTGATGCTGTACTGCACTGATGATAGTATGTATAAAAAAAAAAATTAAAAAATGCTTTTTCATTTCTTAATTTTCCAAAAAATTATGACAAAAAAATTACAACTTCAAAAAACTCCCCATGCCTCCTACTAAATAGCTCGGACTGTATACTTTGCAAAAGAGGTTATTTTGGGGATATCTGACATTTTTGGGCCTCACGAAATTAGATTAGCCGTCAGTACTTCAAAATCGATTTTCAGATGTATACCAATGTTTATGAACTCTCCTACAGACTAAAATGATAAATGCTGATTTGGGTTATTTTCACCAACGAAATGTAGCAGAATACATCTTGCCCTAAAGTTATGAAGAATAATTATTTATTTGCAAAACTTTATAACAGAAACAAAGAAAAATGTGGGGGGAGGGGGGTGTTTAAACATTTTCTGCCTTTTTTCATTATTTAGCAAAAAAATAAAACCCAGTGGTGATTACATACCACCAAAAGAAAGCTCTAGTTGTGTGAATAAAATGATAAAAGTTTAGTTTGCGTACAGCGTTGTATGACTGCGCAATTGTCATTCAAAGTGTGAGAACGCCGAAAGCTGAAAACTGGCCTGGGCAGGAAGGGGGTAAAAGTGCCTGTTATTGAAGTGGTTAAGAGGGATACATAATGCTACACCAAGTCACAAACAAGGTAACCATCAGTAGAAGTGTAATGGTCAATGAAACCAGTCAGTGTGTTCAAAATTTCATGAACTAACACAAACACTTCAAACTGAAGATAATTCCACATCAGTGTCACATGAAGATAAACAACAAAGTGACAGAAAAAAAAAAATAATGCAGACACTCCAAATACTGTAAAAGAAGAAACCAGGCCACAAGAGGCTTCAATCAGGAAGCAATAAAGGCATCCCAGCCAAATGTCTGTCCTATGTATGGGGGGCACAGTGGCTTAGTGGTTAGCACGTCTGCCTTGCAGTAATTGGGTCATGGGTTTGATTCTCGACCATGGTGCCTCCTGCATGGAGTTTGCATGTTCTCCCTGTGCTTGCGTGGGTTTCCTCCCACACTCCAAAGACATGCTGGTAGGTTAATTGGATCCTGTCTAAATTGGCCCTAATATGTGTATGTATGAATGTAAGTTAGGGACCTTAGATTGTATGCCCCTTGAGGGTTAAGGACAATATACATGTGTAAAGCGCTACTTAAATTGACAGCGCTATATAAGTACCTGAAATAAATAAATATGTTGCTTGTGTAGCATTAAAAACTGAGCCAGATTAATGGGTGAGATGCAAAGACTTCCAACCACTTACAAGAAACAGATTTATGGAACTGAGGTCTGAAATCGGGCTAATATAAGGTGTAGTTGCTGAGTGGGGATGTTGGAATACAGTGTTCATGTATTTTGTGCAACAACATCAGTATTCAGTAGAGATATATTCTTCAACCAGTAGATGAAAGTGTTTTTAATTATACAACAAACCCCAGCGCGCAGGACCAACCTCCAAAAATACACCTGTGCACAGGTATATCAAACCAATAATGAAAGAAATAAAACAGCGCAAATCACCACCCTCACTAAATGAATAACATAAATAAAATATCATACAGTGTAGAAATCAATAAACAAATTAAATAATATTAAAGTGTCCCCCCCAAAATTATTTTTTTAGAAATCTGCAATCATATTAAAGTGTCCAAATAAATATAAATGAAAAAAAGTCCTTTCTCCCAAATAAATTGTGAAAAAAGCAAATCTCCAAAAAAGATTGTGCTTCCACCATCCACCAGTGAGAAACCAACATCAGCTGCACTCACCAGCTGATGGTGAGTAATGCGCCTTTTAGGATGTTTTGGGATGCTAAACCCCCTTTAAAGCCTTCAGGACTCCTTTCCACCATATAGGATTTAGGGTTCTCCTTCCACTCGCTCCTGCCTTCTCCTCTCACCAAACTCCACAGCAGTGCAAGGGGAAAAAAATATATAATAGTGTAATACTGCTATTACCCTGTGCAATATTATGTAGAAATGCCAGACCACTCACATTTCACAGGATGAATAAAAGCATCAATTTTATTGCCTCCATAGGCTACCATAAATACCACGGCTTCCACAACCTCATAACAGAGACCTCACAGCCTAGATCTGCAGAGGATGACAGGATACAACTCCAACAATACTAAAGATGGCCGCTTGGAACGCACCACTCGGTGTGCGTTCCACTCTCCGGAAGTGACGCGGGACGTAAGTACAGCAGACCGGAAGTGCGTCAACGCGTTTCACCCCTCCCTCAGGGCGTTCAACTTTCTCTCCTCTGAACTACCCACTATCATTCTCGGAGATTTTAACATCCCTATCAATGTCAACAACCGGCTACATCTCAACTCTTCAACATAACCTCATCTTTTGCATTAGCACAGTGTATACAGTCCTCCACTCACTCTGATGGGAATACATTGGACCTTGTTTTCTCCCATCTTTGCACTCCCTACAACCTCACAAACACCCCCTTTCCTCTCTCTGATAACAATCTCATCACCTTCACAGTGTCCTCGTCTCCAAACACCTATCCCTCCAAGCGGCAAACAATTACCCGCAGAAACCTTCACAACTTGAACCCTGCTCCTTTCCACTCTGTAACTGACTGCCTCTATGACAGAATCTTTCCCCTGTCCTGCCCTGACCTGGCTACTGCTGTCTACAACAGTTCGCTTTCATTTGCATTAGACTCACTTGCTCCTCTAACAACATGAAGCAACAGGCCCCAACCGTTGCAACCTTGGCAGACTGACGACACCAGAAATCTTAAACGACATAGTCGTGCGCTGGAGCGCACCTGAGTATTCCTTAAAGGCTTGATATTACTCTATGAGGGTAATTGTATGCATTCTTGCCCTATAGAAGTGTTCACGGAGTGTTCACCTTATTAATTTTAATTTCATTTTTTTTATTTTTTTTATTTTTTACTTTATTGAATTAATTATTTAATATTTGCTTGTAGTGTTTCTATTTATTTATTTTTTATTTTAACTTTTTAGTGTACATGGTTTGTCTCATTTGTTAATTTATTTAATAGTATACACAGAGTGATTGCACGATTCACGTGTTACTCACAGTTGAATCAGTTTTTGTTTTTTTGCACTTATTTTAGTATATACTTATGAGTTGTGAAAGTATATACCTATTATATGGAGGTAATGCACTATTTTAGTTTTATTTTATCGAGGTATTCACCGGGTCCGGAGTGATGGAAATATTGAAGTTGGGTACACAGGATTGAAAGATTAGTTTGGATTTGAAAATATGTTTTTGGGACTTTGAATTCATTTTATTTTATATTGTTTTATTATAGATTTAAGGAAAGGAAAAAGGTTGGAATATTGTGGACACAGCTCAGCTCTATAAAGCTCCTGCCAGAATGATCCCATAACAAGTAGCTTACTATGGGATGGGGGCACTGAGAGCAGAGGAGGAACGGAAGGCGCCAGTGGGGGGAACCCAAAGAAGGAGGTTCAGGACCACTCTGCGCAATACCATTGTACAAAGCATGTAAGTATACCGTGTTTCTATTTTAGAGGGAAAAAATGTAGGTTTTTCAACGGCTTTAAGGTTAGATGCATTATTTCTGTAGTCTGCACTGGCTTTGCTCTCCCGGACATCGAAGAGCATTAAGTGTTGGGGGAGCCTCCCCTGAGCTATCCCTGCTCGACTGGAATATTTTCCAGTCCCTAGCCTGCAACTCACAAAACGCATGCCCAAGTGACATGGGACCCCTTATTTAAAAGGATCAGGAACAAAATGCCCTCCAAAGACACTCAACTTCTCTTTTAGAAGCAACAGATGGAATCCCTAAGAGGCCAATTCCCTTATGGGACTCCTCTTCTCGTGTAATGATGGCCTAAAGCCACCTACAGGTGGGAAGACTACCTGCACCTACCTACATTTCCCCCTTAATAGATGCCATTCTTGGTAAAATGATCAAACAACAGATGATATCACAACTTAACACAAAAAATATGAACAGTAAGCGTTCTAACACATAGTAAGAATATTTAATAGACATCGGTCCTCTGGTAGATCTCTCAGGACTGTGTCCTTTGCTGTCATTTCTTGTTTCAACAAATGATCTGTTTGCAATAGCTAGTTCCAAGTCTCCAGGGGCCATTGGAATTGGCAAGTCAACTTGGTTATCACGCTCCACTAAATTCAGCTCAACAACAGCCTCAGAACTGTCCACATCCCCTGTAGTTGACTCTTGTCATGTCCCTGTATTAGCAGCTCGAGTCTCTGTCAGAGGCAGGTATCACTCCAAGGGTGACAATAATATATAACAAATAAATGTCCAAGTGAAAATAAAGTCTGTTTAAACAATCATTTTACATCCTTTTACATATACTAATGATAAGAGTTAGCACAACACTATTATCATTTTGTATTCATTGAGTGTGGGATCACTTCAAAGTGTTATTGCAGCAGCTTATTTATATAATAATTTAGATTTTAATTTTGTGGTAGCGCACATTGTTTTTCTCTATTATCACTCCAAGGGGACTTCTTGGTTGGGAGGCAAGTCAGCCCCTCATTCCATATCCAGACTGCATTGCAGAGGCAGGAGGTACAATTCTCTGTACACAATGGGAAGAATGAGAAGATCAAGCTAAAAGATATAAACACTAGCAGCATCTGAAGCACACTGATGGGGACTGCCTTACCAAGATTCTTATGGACAACATATGGACTTTCACCTTGGGGAAGGTATGCACGGGGTAGCTTGAAGTTAATTAGTTAGTTAGGAAGAAACTGCCATTTCACATGGTTGGACTGTATTGCTAAAAAAGTCCAGTAAAATTTATCACCTGTGTTCAGTCTGTTCTGAAGTTATTCAAAGGGGTGCATGAAGGTACATGGAGTATCAAAAGAACAGGGTGTCTAAAGAAACACAGGGTGAAGAAGAAGAATGGAAGTCTACCATGAAGGGTTAACTCAGCGAAGGAGTTGGCGGAAGGAATGTAGTTGCTATGGGTAATGGCAGGACGCGAGTGAGCACTACAGAGAAAAAAGAAAAAAGTTAGCCTGCCACACTACTTAGAAGGTCATTCGGCATCACCCCAAGAGGAGGAAACCTATTTTGTTAGCAAGGGGCTCAACTGAATTTTTAGCCTGCAGTTACCCCTAACAACCAGCAGTGTGAACTGAATCTTAGTACTGTGGAGCAAGTGCAGTGAACTGTATTTTTTGAAAAATACAATGTTGCAGAGTTGTACTTTATCATTTTTGCTGTAGAGAAAAGATTGGAAGCATTTGTCACTTTCAGGGTTCATTCTTTTGTAGGATGTTGGACTAGAGACTTTCTCGTAGGAAGTCTTGGTGCCAGAACGATGAGGAAGAAGCTTGGAGCTAATGGTGTCCCCACAATTGAGCAGTCTTTAGAGCAAAGAAAACCCAAATGGGGTTGTTTGAGTGAGAGATCGAATTGTGTGAGATCAAAGATGGTGCATTATTGATTCTTCATTCACTCATGTTCTACCAGACCCAGCATAGTGGAGTTGAGACACACTCTGATTAGTAATTATGGCTAATATTGGAAACTCCTTGCTCCCATTCTATTATGATTTGCAGACCGTGTTTCTATTAAGCCTAAGCTTGATGGGACCCCAGATAAAAATCTGAGATTTTAGAGAGCAGGTTATGAAATTACATATTTTAATTTGCAGTACTTAAAATGGGTACAAGACTTTGGGCAAGTAAAGTATCTTGATGGCGTGAATGCGACCAAACCATGAGAGGTGGGTATGGTCCCAGAATGTTAGTTTGTTTCATAGCTATTTGATGAGGGAGGGGTATGTTTGGTTTACAGAAAGCATCATAAGTAGGTGTGGAAATCTACCGAGGAGTGTTAGTAGGTTTGGGAGAGAGGTGTGTGGAGACTTGCTAAAGAGCAGAATGTCTTCGGTGAATAAAGCTGTTTTGTGTTATATGCCTGCTGTCCTCGACATCGCAACACAATAGAATGTCAACAGCAAAGCTATAAAAACAAGTTAAGGCAGGACTAGTAAGCACAGTTAAACAACATAATCAGAGAATCTTGCAGGTAGTTGCCCACAATTAGGCTACACGGGGCAGAGGTTGGCTGGCCTCTCATCAGAGTCAATTGGGAAAGGTTCATCTTCAGGTATGACTCGGGGGCCACAGGTGGCATTGGATCATCAATAACTTTAGGCTGCTCTTCACCTAGGCCCCAGGAAGGACTTTTTTCTGGACCAGCACCGTCTGTGGCATTGGACAGGGTGTCTGGTTCCACTGGAATTTCAGCTTCAGAGCCCTTGGGCTCAGGCCCACTGGGTCCCACTTAGGCTTCAGCTTACTCTCTCAGGAGTGTTTTTTGTTTATCACTAAAACCCAGTCCAGATGTTGACATGGTCCTCAAGTGTCTTGGCGAAGATGATGTATTATCCTTATAGATTAGTACAGTCTCGAAGTTTAAATCTCCCAGACATCTTTTCATTAAGTGTTGGAAGGTACTGGGGGCATTGTTGAGGCCAAAAGGACATTCAATTGAATTCAAACAGTCCCAAGGGCATGATGAAGGCAGTTTTATCTTTGTCCTTGACCGAGACCTGCCAATAGCCACTACCCAGGTCTGGGGTGCAGAAGAACTTTGCTTGTCCTAATGCCATCAGGGACTCTTCTATTTGAGGCAAGTGGTTGGCATCCCTATGGGTGCAGGCATTGAGTTTATGATAGTCCACACTAGTGATGTCCTTGATGTTTGAGTCTAACATAAGTTCAACTCGAACATCTGCTTCATTTGCGAACACACGAACGGTAGGGGCATTCGGTGGGCTACTCACCCGCCACGCCCCACAATTTACTGCGTTCTGACAGTGCATTGTGATTGGCCAAAGCAATGCACCTGACCATAGGTCTGGTGCAATGCTTTGGCCAATCACAGCACAATTGGGCAGAGCTAGCGGTGATGTCGCCACTAGCTCCGCCGAATTGTTTACATGTGACAGATGTCAGATAGTCGTGAGTGCTCAGCGGGTGCGGACGGGTCAGTGGGCGTTGGGTTTTCTTTTATTTTGGTGAGTCAGCAGCATCGTGACAATGCTGGATGTTGTGATCGACAATGGATTTCAACAATAGAACCATTTTGTGGGCTTTTTTTTTTATAGAAAAGGATTTATTCACATTTTACACTTCTTTGGTGAATGGGTAGGTGTACTATGTACCCCATATTAATTCGCAAGGGGGGGGATCTGGGGGCCCCCTTGTTAAAGGGGGCTTCCAGATTCTGATAAGTCACCCCCCGCAGACTCCCACAACCACAGCCCAGGGTTGTAGGAAAGAGGCCCTCTTCCCCATCAACATGGGGACAAGTGCCTTTGGGGGCAAAGCACCCCCCCGTGTTGAGAGCATGTGGCCTGGTTCAGTTTGGGGGGGCGCTCACTCGTGACCCCCCTTTCCTGGCCTGTCAGGCCTGTGCTCAGATGTGGTCATGCAACGCTGTACATAAATAAAGTTAATGTATGTTTTTCCCACAAATAGAGCTTTTTTTCTGTGGTATTTGATCACCTGTGCATTTTTATATTTTGTGCTATAAAATGTAAAAAAAAAAAAAATTTTGAATATATATATATATATATATATATATATTTATTTTACTTTGCTATAAAACATATCCAGTAAGAAAAAAATTTAAAAAATCAAATTTCAAAATTTAGGCCAAAATGTATTTTGCTACTTGTCTTTGCTAAAAAAAAATCCCAATACATGTAAATTAATTGGTTTACATGAAAGTTATAGCGTCTACAAATGGTGGTATATATACTGGAATTTTTATTTTTATTTGTTTTATACTAGTTATGGCGGCGATTGCAGTGGGCATTCTGACACTGGGTGGGAACTAACTGCTACTGACATCCCTAGTGAAAATAATACAGTGATCAGTGCTAATAAAAAGCACTGACACTGTAGTAATGACACTGGGCAGGAAGGGGTTAACATCTGGGGAGATCAAAGGGTTAGCTGTGTGCTGTTTTACATTATGTGCTGTGTGTGTTTTACTAGGGAGACATGCGGCTTTGTATTTTTCTGCTGTGCAGAGAAATACAAAGCAGCATGTCTTTGCTGGCAGGAGAGAGACCTGTGTTGTTTACACACAGGTCTCTCCCCTGACAGCTTTCCCTGACTGCTGGGTGCCGGCGGGGAATCAACGGCCGGGACCCAGTGATTGATATCCCTAGCAAACCTCCTACCTGGAAATGCAAATCACATATATATATATATACACACACATGAGTTTGTGCAGCCCTGCAACAGTAGTTCTACTACAGGACGGTGGGAAAGCTGTTCCCGTATACCTAATCTTTGTACACAGAAGTCATATTCCATAACAGTTATCTCTGACCCTGTGTCAGTCAAGCATGGGACTTTCTGTCCATGGACCAGGGTGGACACCACTTGTCTGGGGAAGGCCATAGCTTTTGGCCCTCTGGGACTTTGACAAGTTGGTCCCAGGGGTTTTACCTCCGCCCCAGGAGATACTAGTTTAAAGTCGTCATGGATTAATTTTTGGATCACCCACAGTTCCTGGAAATATGTCCACGCCACCAGCATTTATGGTCTTCCTTAGGGTCCCTGCGCAGCGGGTTCTCACCCCTCTTGCTTTAACGCAGCTACATCTTGCTTTAATGTGGCTACATCTTAACCAATTCCCTCAGTGTAGACTGCAGGGCTAACAGTGGTGAGGGTGCCTCCTCCTTGAGGTACACTAGTTCATACTTCTTGGACAATGCTACCATTTCATCTTCCTCTTCTTTATTGGTATAACCTCCTGCGCTTATATGGATGTGCCTAAATCAAAGCTGCTCTCATCCAACCTGACCCAATTGGTAAGTGCAAATCAATATGAAAAAAATGGTGAAGCGCTATACAATAAATGACAAAAATAAACAATATACATATTATTAACCACAAACAGTTCTCTGATCCAAACTGGATCCAATCTGTGAATATTCAAGTGCAAACTGGTGAAAAAAACAGGAAAACCTGTTTGAATATACACTTAAAGGGTGACTCAAAATAAATGTTTAAAATATATATACCCCACCCACCTATTCAAAAGCAAAAATAAAAGTGTAACAATTGGATCCCCTTTCTGGGGAAAAAAATCAATAATAGTGATGAGTGCCAATCATAATTAATGAAAAAAAAAACCTTCTCTTAAATCAACCTCATATAAATTATCCCAAAAGAAAAACACTCATAAATAATGTCCAATGCGCAAAAAACATATAACCGTGAGCTTCAAACAATTCATGCAGGTAATGAGGTGAAATAAGTGATCTAAGTGGTCACGATTTGGAGGTGAGGGGCCAATTCCGCTATTTGAGGATTTTTTCACAAGAGTAGAGATCACTTATTTCACCTCATCACCTACATGAATTGTTTGAAGATCATGGTTATATGTTTTTTGTGCATTGGACATTATTTATGAGTTATTTACTTTTAAGATAATTTATATAAGGTTGATTTAAGAGAAGGTTTTTTTGTCATTAATTATGATTGGCACTCATCACTATTATTGATTTTTTTCCCCAGAATGGGGATCCACTTGTTACACTTTTATTTTTGTTTTTGAATAGTCCCATTATTGGGACAGGTGGGTGGGGTATATATATTTTGAACATTTATTTTGAGTCACCCTTTAAGTGTATATTCAAACAGGTTTTCCTGTTTTTTTCACCAGTTTGCACTTGAAGCTTCCTCTTCTTGCTCTCACATCCATCACCACTTCTTGAAAGGTTGTTGTAGGTTGTGCTTTAACTGTTTCCCTGTCGCCTTATAGTAGAAATACTGCTACGGGGCGGCAGGGCTGCGCAAAATCACTTATATATACATGATTTGCATCTTCGGGTAAGAGGCACATGTGTGCACCGTCCTACCCTCACCACCATTTGCAGTTACAGATTTCGATCACTGGGTCTTGGCCGGAGATTCCCCACTGGCACCGGCGATCGCCGAGAAACAGTGACAGGGGACAGACCTGTATGTAAACAACACAGGTCTCTCTTCTGCCAACAGTAACATGCTGCTGTGTATTTCTCTGCACAGCACAGAAAGCAGCATGTTTCCCTAGTAAAACACACACAGCAAACACAGTGAAACAGCACACAACCCTTTGATCGCCCCAGATGTTAACCCCTTCCTTCCCAGTGTCATTAGTACAGTGTCAGTGCTTTTTATTAGCAGTGATCACTGTATTAGTGTCATTGGGATGTCAGTGGCAGTTAGTCAGTTCCCCCTAAAGTCAGAATGCCCACTGCAGCCCCTCAGTCCTGCTATAATTCGCTGATCGCTGCCATTACTAGTATAAAAAATAAATAAAAAGTCCAGTATATATACTGCCATTTGTAGACACTATCACTTTCACGTAAACCAATTAATTTACATGTATTGGGATTTGTCTTAGCAAAGACATGTAGCAGAATACATTTTGGATTAAATTTATGACGAATATTGATTTTTTTTTACAGGATGTGTTTTTTACCAAAAAGTAAAAAATATTGTTTTTTTTTTTTTTTAAATTGTTGGTCTTTTTTTGTTTATAACACAAAAAAAAAAAAAACACACACAGGCGATCAAATACCACCAAAAGAAAGCTCTATTTGAGGGGGAAAAAAGGACATACATTTAATTTATGTGCAGCATTGCACGACCACACAATTGTCAATTAGAATAACGTATCACAAAAAATGGCCTGGTCAGGAAGGGGGGTAAATCCTCTGGAGGGCAAGTGGTTAATCTTCATGTGTAACGCTCTCAGGACTGGGCCAGGCTTCAGTCCTGCGATGAACTGATCCCTCAGTATGTAATCAGAATCAGTTATGTCAGCGCAGCTGCACACGTCCCGCTTCTCTAGGCACCTCCAGAGGTTCTTTATAGCCACTACGTAATGGGTGCTGTTCTTATCCTCCTGTTGTCTCCTGTTAAAGAACCTTCGCCTCAGCTCTGGCAGGGGTATCTTCTCCCTAAATAGGCCCTCCAGATGTGACAAAATCTGTTCCACAGTGTCCCATTCCTCCTCTGGCAGTGACATCACCACCTCACAGGCATCCTTCTCTAAAGTGTTAATAGCCAGCTTCACCACTAGCCTGACCCCTGTTGTGCCAAGGGGATGTGAAAGCCATTAAACTTAAGTATCAGGGCCAAGGCCTATTCTAGCGGAGCCATGCTGGAGACCAATCCTCCTTCCTTACCCGCTGCAAGGGACTTATCTTGCTGCCAAGCGTGGGGAGGTGCAATATGGTGTGGGCAGTAAAAAGCACTAAATCTGGATGTGATAAACTTGGACCTCGCATTGCATAGAATATCAATGGTACAACAATCCTTGGGGAGATTGCTGCAAAGGAAATAACTTACGGTTGAATGCAGTCAAAGATGTGACAGAAGAAAGATGCCAACAGCATCTGTTTCAGGCGGTGTGCCTGCGCGACAAAACCACATGCTTCTCAGAGATCATCTGACATTCCTAGATGAGGTGCATAAAATCTGCCTGTGATTGAGCACATTGTATGCAGTTAGGTGTGGCCAAACATCCCACTATATGCAAATGAACAGGGGACATGCATTTGATGGATATTATGCAACTGAAGCAACCTGTTATTAGACTCAGGCAAAAGTAACATATGGGAGGAAATACAGTATATTATCTCATTACTGCAAGTGGGGTTTTACCTAGTTTAGTTTGTAGCAAATGGGAATAGAGGGTGGAAAATATCCCTTTGGGAACTTGTGATTTTAAAACTTTTTTTAGTTGATAATTATAGAGGAACTTATCAAACTACATCTGCAGACCATGGTGTAGTTGAAGGAAGCTATAGAAGAAATTGCAGGGCAGTTTATGTTTTTCTTGTAGTTGTGTAAAGGAGTACATTGTACCCTCCTGATAAATATCTGAGAGGATTACATAGCCATGGAATTGCCATAAGGCAGTGTTAGGAATTGCATGAAGCTGTTCTCATAGAAGGCTGCCTGATATGAAGTGGCTCTTTGGTAGATCCTGAAATGGGACTATGCGTTCAACTTCAGTCCATACTGACATGGCCAGTTTCAGAATGGGCAGTTGATGTTCATGAGGGAATAATTTAGGGGCCTCAAGAAAAATCAACAATTATCTTTTCCTAAGAACATTTGCTAAATGTGCTTCTGTGTTATGGGGTACATCAGAGAGGATCCTTGTTATTAAATTGTCAGTTGCCCTGCCCTTTAAATATAAAAACATATCTCTCAGGGCCATTCTGGCTTTTTTTTAGGCCTCTGTAGGTCAGAATAAATTCAGGTCTAGTAGTATTTCATATTAAGAAAGAGAACAAGGAATTTTGTTTTTTTAAATATATTTTGTACCATCACAGGCATGTAAATAAGAATGTACGGTGCATCCAGAAAGTATTCACAGCGCTTAACTTTTGCCACATTTTGTTATGTTACAGTCCAAAATGTGTCGGTACACAGCCATTTTCAGATCTCTCCAGAGATGTTCAGTCGGGTTCAAATCTGGGCTCTGGTTGGGCCACTCCAGGACATTCACAGAGTTGGCCCGTAGCCACTCTATTGTTATGTGGGCTGTGTCCTTAGAGTCGTTGTCCTGTTGAAAGATGAACTATCGCCCCTGTCTAAGGTCCAGAGCACTCTGGAACAGGTTTTCATCAAGGATGTCTCTGTACATTGCTGCATTCATCTTTCCTTCGATCCTGACTAGTCTTCCAGTTCCTGGTGCTGAAAAATATCCCCACAGCATGATGCTGCCACCACCATGGTTTACTGTAGGAATGGTATTGGCCAGGTGGTGAGCGGTGCCCGGTGTCCTCCAGACATGACGCTTGGCATTCAGGCCAAAGAGTTCAATCTTTGTTTCATCAGACCAGAGAGTTTTGTTTGTCATGGTCTGAGAGTTCCTCAGGTGCCTATTGGCAAACTCCAGGCCGGCTGCCATTTGACTTTTACTGAGGAGTGGCTTCTGTCTGGTCACTCTGCCATACAGGCCTGATTGGTGGAGTACTGCAGAGATGGTTGCTCTTCTGGAAGGTTCTCCTCTCTCCACAGAGAAACGCTGGAGCTCTTTCAGAGTGACCATTGGGTTCTTGGTTACCTCCCTGCCTAAGGCCCTTCTCCCTCGATTTCTCATTCTGGCCGGGTGGCCCGCTCTAGGAAGATTCCTGGTGGTTCCAAACTTCTTCCATTTACAGATGATGGAGGACACTGTGCTTATTAGGACCTGCAATGCTGCAGAAATTTTTCTGTACCCTTCCAAAGATCTGTGCCTTGATACAATCCTGTCTTGGAGGTCTACGGACAATTCCTTGCACTTCATGGCTTGGTTTGTGCTCTGACATGAACCGTTAACTGTTTGACCTTATATAGACAGGTTTATGCTTTTCCTAATCATGTCCAATCAACTGAACTTCCCACAGGTGGACTCCAATCAAGTTGTGGAAACATCTCAAGGATGATCAGTGAGAACAGGATGCACCAGAGCTCAATTTTGAGTGTCATGGCAAAGGCTGTGAATACTTAAGTACGTGTGTTTTTTTTTCGTTTTTTATTTTTAATAAATTGATAAGATTTCAAAACAAACTTCTTTCACATTGTCATTATGGGGTATTGTTTGTAGAATGTTGAGGAAAAAAATTAATTTAATCAATTTTGGAATAAAGCTGTAACATAACAAAATGTGGTAAAAGTTAAGCACTGTGAATACTTTCTGGATGCACTGTATATGCATATTGGCAAAAGAATAATTTTAAATCGGTGATAAAGACTGCTTGCTCACTTGTACCTACAGGTATGCTTATAATAATGCTTACTGTAGGTACAAGGAATATCTCCAAAATGTGCACCGTTTAGGAGATATTCACTACTTCTGCGGCCAGTGACATAAACCAGTGCATGCGCACTGCACTCTGAAGGCACGGCATGTTGGCCCTTCAGAGCTCTGTGCTACTGCCATGACGCCCGTGCGAATGCATGGGCATGACACCATCGCTGCTCTGCCATTCAAATGGCCAGAGCCCATGAATCCAGAAGGAAGACCAGGTGAAGATGGAAGACCTGTCAGCGGTGACAGCGTGCCACTGCAGGGCTTCATTTTAAGGCAAGTCTTTCTTTTGCAATGCATACTAGCACGTTATGCTCTGAATGTACAGGGGAGATGTTTTTTTATTTTTTAAATGACCTTTACTACTGCTTTAATCAGGGTAATTTTGCCATTGACTGATAGAGGTAACTTAGACTATACTTGAAGTTTACATTTGATATTTTGTAGTAGTGTGCCATTATTCTCTGAGATGACCTGTAATGGGTTTCTTGTGATAACACTTACTAGATATTTAAAGGATGATACAACCGTAAGGAGAGAGTGGGGTGGGGTAGAAGGCATGAGTCTGGAGGCTAGCAGCATAAGGACAGACTGTAGCCAGTTAATTATGAGGACAAAGTATTCACCAACTTCTTCAGTAGTAGGGTCACAAAGAGTTTAGGAAATAGAAGTCTGGTACATTTATCATATGCAACAAAATAGGAAAGGGGGGGGGCTAGCAATTAAATTACTACGTTGCCACTATCGACAGTAAAGGAATGCAGTTTTAGTAAACATAGTTAACAGCTAACCCCTAGTAGGCAGATAAAGTATGGATCAATAGTATAATGGTTCAACATGTGATAAAACAAGAAACAACACAAGGTAAAAACAACAACATTCTGTTTACAGTGCTGATCTCTAGGCACAGTAGTAGCCAGACCACCATTGTAACTGGTAAATTTGAACAAGGAGGCTATGTTGCTTATCATGAGAAGAAGAATAAATGGCAATTTAAGACAAATGCTCAGTTAGAGTAGATGCAAATAGTTGTGACCTACCCAATGAAAGGGTGTTTATATGGTCTGTTCAGTTGCGTCAGTGGTACCCCAGAAGACAGCATATAACAAGATATTTTACAAGAATAATGATACGTTTCATAATGTCACAATAGCATGATAGAGTTCTTATGAGCAATATTCGCGTTGCGGAGTAGCAATGAGTTTGACCTAAAAAGTGGGATACTACAAAGCAATATAAACTTGTGAGTCGTATAAGTGACGGTGTTGCATTACTCAAAGTTTCCAGCAGGGGGTGTGCCGATCATAAATGTTCATATCTTGTAGCTACTGTGAAATTTTGAAGTTAATAATGTGCTGGGTTCATGGGGGCCTGGTGGGGTGGAAAGTGGGACAAGGGGATGGTAATGAAAATACAAGAGAACTATTATGTGACAGATCAGGCCAAGCAATATGGGAAGGCTGAAGATTAAGACAAGGTTGCCTATGCATTGGTGAAAGGGGTGTTAACGGAAAATGCAGAGAGCCTATAAGATGAAGATATACTGTATACTGCAAGTTTTCTTAGTAGAGGTATTAACAAACTTACATGGCAAATTCAGCATACCTAATGCAATGCCGACAAGTTTAGTCAGCAGAAGTAGAGCAAAAGATGCAGTAGCAAGTATGGCTGCTAAATCATCTTGCACAAATCAAGGCATGTATTCACCTGGAGAGCATTACACACATAACAGTTGTTCAATGGCAGGTAAAACATACATATAAAGAAAAAGAAAAGTACTCTTCCTTCACAAGGGGAATGGGAGGATTGTGAGTGTAAAAACCTAACATCTTAAGAGTGGAGTCTGTGTCAATATTGTTCTTTAAGTTTCAGTTGTTGGGACTAGGTTTTGCTGGGTTGCTCAGTTTGGGAAAGTTCACAAGGGCTAGGTCCATGGACTGGTTGGAACATCAAAGTTGAGGTTTTGTAGGCATTTCTTACGGTAGGTTCTTTTGGAGTGGAAGTTTCAGCTCAGGAAGTCTAATTGTAGTTTAAAATGAAATCCCCATCTATAGCGGATATGGTGGGATTGTAAGATTGGTAGGTAGGGTTTAATAGCTTGACATTTAGTTATGCATTTTTGTTTATTTTAAGACATGCAGTTATAACTTAAATTGCTTCTATAGCCATTTTTTAGCCAAATATCTTCTTATTTAGAACATTTTTTATGGTGCATGAGTGAAACAGTGTGACCAATGACAGTAGCTAGATATGTACCATACATACAATTAGGCCCATATATATATATATATATATATATATATAGTCACAGGCACAATTTTAGTTATTTTCAGGTATTTACCAAAACATATTCAAGCTATAGTTATATAATCGATATGGGCTGAAAGTGCAAAGCTCTTAAGAGTAGCCATCCCCCTTTTTCAAGGAACCAAAAGTAATTGGACAATTGAATCAAAAGCCGTTTCATGGCCAGGTGTGGGCTACTCCTTCGTTATTTCTTCATCAATTAAGCAGGTAAAAGCTCTGGAGTTGATTCTAAGTGTGGTATTTGCATTTGGAATCTATTTAACCTCCACTCTAAACCTCCAGTCCACCTTCTTCCCCATCCCATTTTCATTACGACAGGAGCATGATCAGAGAACGTTCTTGTTTCTATTTCTATTTTAACCAAAAGTTCAATGAGTTGATGGTCTATTAAAATGTAATCTAATCTCGAGTATGTCTCGTGTGCATTAGAGAAGAAGGTATAGTCTCTGTCTTTCATATGCATTATTCTCCAGGTGTCCACTAGTTGATACTCGTGAATCACTTTTTTCAAAGCTCTCAGAGACCTACCCCCCTCTCTTTGCACAGAAGAGGTAGCGTCCTTTTGTGGGTCCATGCAGAAATTTAAATCTCCTGCTACTATCAAACGCCCTTTTTTAAATTCTATCAATTTTTTCAACAGACCCTTCATATACATCTCCGGTTTCTTATTGGGGCAGTATATATTGGCTAATGTACACTCAATCCCCTGAAGTTTACCTTTCAAGAATAAAAATCTCCCCTCAGGATCGGTCCTTCTATCCTCCAACTCAAATCTCATATTCTTTGCCAATCCTATTGCAACCCCTTTTGCTCTTTTAATTGGAGAGTCTGCGTAATACCATGTTGGATAATATTTAGATTTCAATTTCACATTTGCCTCTATCTCAAAGTGTGTCTCCTGTAAAAATACCACTGATGTTGCCCTATGATGTAACTCCTTAAACAACTTAAATCTTTTCCCTGGACATCTCAACCCATTCACATTATAGGTTATAAACTGTATTTCTTCCATCCTTCTTAGTTCGCTCTCTCTCTCTTCCAAATTGCCTCTTCCTCTTTATCCCTACTATCATGCAGAGTGTTAACCCAGTAACCCCTCCCCTCCCTCCAACCCAACTCCCATCCCCCCCATCCCCCCATCCCTCATTCTTTTTTTTCCCCCTACCCGTTTTTAGGCTTAAATACTGCCTATAAATCATTTGTGGCTCTATTCCCACCACTGATTTGGTACTTTGGGCGTAAGCTCCACCCATGGTCGGCTAGCCTCTCCTCTGACCTCCCCAGGTCCCCTCTCTCTATCCACAGGAAAATACTAAAATCTTCACTTGCCCCCTCAACCGGAGCTCCAGAGGGACTACCATTTCAACAAAGGTGGGGCCTGGGGGGTCGAGAGAGAAAGAAGAGGAGAAAGAAAAAAAAAAAACATTTTTACTTAATTCTCCCTCCCCTCTCTCCCCACCCCCGGGCCCCCCTCCCCCTCCCCCCGACCCGCTGCCAGTCCTCTTTTCTTATATCTTCTGTTTCTCTTTTTTCTTCTTCTTCTTTTTCCCACCCCGCTATCACCATTCTTTGCAGTTTCAGTCTGTCACAAAAATCCCTCAGTTCCTCCTGGTATCTCAAATATGCTGTAACACCATTTTTCCAGCCAATTAAACAAGCTGGAGTTCCCCATCTATACTGCACGTTCTGTTTTCTCATTTGTTCCAACAAGGGTCTCAGGGATTTCCTTCTCCATAGGGTCTCTGATGTTAAGTCCGCATAAATTTGGATATTTAAGTCTCCATACTTAATTAATGATCTTTCTTTAATCTTCCTCCATATCTCGTCTTTGACCCCAAATTTTTGGAACTGGACCACTGTATCTCTTGATCTTTCCTTCTCAGCAGCTTGATTTCCTATTCTAAACACTCCGTCCAGTTTAATCCCGTTTGTTTCAGGTCTGTCTCTTATGGAGTTTAGAATTTTTAAAACTAGATCATATAGTAATTCCCCTTTTACATGCTCTGGAATTCCTCGTACTCTAAGGTTGCACCTTCTTTCTTTATTTTCTTGAACTTCCATCCTATAGAGCAATTTTTTCTGGGTATTCTCCAAATAGGTTATTTTTTTCTCTAGATTATCTATGGATTGGGCCTGGTTTTTAACTTTCTCCTCTGTTTCTTCCACTCTCGTTAACAGATGTCCTAAATCATTCCGCATAGCTGTCATTTCGTGTTTTATCGTTTTTTCCAGATTTTGGAACATTTCTATCATCTCCTTTTTATTTGGTACTTGTAGTTCACCGTCTGATTCTTTTTTTTCCAAGCCATCTGTTGTTAGGTGGCTACAGCTACTATTCATACCCATTGATAATCTAGGACTGTTTCCCGATCTAATGTCCATTTCCCCTTTTGCGCTTGCGCCTTGGGCCCTTTCTGGCGTAATATTTCCTTGTGATGTAAATTTCTTTATCGTGCCTGTTTGAGACCCTTTGAGCCCTGCTCCCTTAGGACCTTTATTCTTCATGTCCTCTAAATATCTGATTTCTTCTCTTATTCTCAAGATGGGGTTATACCAGTCCTTTAAATTGTGAACCAGACAAGCCTGCTGTTTTTCCTTATGTTTTTACTCTCCTTGGACACCTGGAGCTCTTCTCATCTTCTCATTCTTAACCCTGGGAATCCTCCCCTCCTCTCCTTCACCCCTTGGTCCCCTATGTCACTCGGGGGTCCCCCACACAATAAGCCCCCAGCAGCTCTCACTCACCCTTCTTCTTCTCCAGACGGTGGCTCCGAGCTTTAAGTGTAGGGCTTTCGCAGCAGCTCAGTCCTAGGGGGATTCCACTGGGTTTCCACTTTTCTCCCCCTGTTTTTTGTTGGAGATCGTCCCAGGGAAGCAGGGTGGGTCTCTTAATTCTCCTGGGTCACCAAGACCCAGGATCGATCAGCTGGCCGGGGGGGTTTGAGCAAGTGTAAGCCGGCGGCTCCCTCTTACATCGGGACGCCAGCCGGTTTTCTCCTTCTCCCAGAGATCCTCCGGGGCTGGTCACGTGCTCTCACCACGTCACCTCGCCTCTCAGCCTCCCGGATCTCTCCCTTGTGAGGCGCCGGGTGGACCAGCGCGTCACTGCCACCTCCGCCCTGGTCCCATCTCCGGCTCTCTCGTCTCTCCTCCGCTGTTTGGCAGACTCCGGTGAGTCGGTTCCCAAAATCCCTGCTCCAGAGGGTCACTGGGGAGGTCGGGTAGTGGCGCTTAGCAGGGAGCTATTGCCGCACGCTCCCCACAGCCGCCATGTTCAGGCTCCTGCATTTGGAATCTAGTGCTATGAACCTACATCATGTGTTCAAAGCAGCTGTCCATGCATGTGAAAGAGGCCATTGTAAGGCTTCAAAAACTAAACAAATCCATCAGAGAGATAGCAGCAACATTAGGAGTGGCCAAATCAACAGTCTGGTACTGGTACTGAATACATTGGTGAGCACAGCAACATAAAAAGGCATGGACATCCACAGAAGAAAACAGTGGTGGATGATAGCAGGATCCTCTCTATGTTAAAGAAAAACCCATTCACAACATCCAGATAAGTGAAGGACACTCTCCAGGAGGTGGGCGTATCATTGTCAAAGTCTACAATCAAGAGAAGACTTCACGAGAGCAAATACAGAGGGTTCACCACCCTGAAGAATAGAAAAGCCAGATTAGACTTTGCCAAAAAAAATCTAAAAAGCCAGACTAGTTCTGGAAAAGCACTCTTTGGACGGATGAAACTAAGATTAATCTGTACTAGAATGACGGGAAGAAAAAAGTGCGGAGAAGGCTTGGAACAGCTCATGATCCAAAGCACACAACTTCATCTGTAAAACATAGTGGGGGCAGTGTGATGGCATGGGCATGTATGGCTTCCAGTGGCACTGGGCCATTGGTGTTTATTGATGATGTGACAGAAGACAGAAGCAGCCGGATGAATTCTGCAGTGTTTAGAGAGATACTTTCAGCCCAGATTCAGCCAAATGAAGCAAAGTTGATTGGACGGTGCTTCACAGTACAGATGGACAATGATCCAAAACACACTGCAAAAGCAGTCCAGGAGCTTTTGAAGGAAAAGAAGTGGAATATTCTGCAATGGCCGAGTCAATCACCCGATCTCAACCAAATTGAGCATTTTAATTGCTGAAGGCAAAACTAAAAGGCACAAAGACCCACAAAGAACAACTGATGACAGCTGCAGTTAGAGCCTGGCAAAGCATCAGAAAGGAGGAAACCTAGTCTTTGGTAATGTCCATGGGTTCCAAACTTCAGGCAGTCATTGCCAGTAAAGGATTCTCAACAAAATATTAAAAATGAACATTTTATTTATGACCATATTCATTTTTCCAATTATATTTGAGCCCCTGAAAAACGAGGAACTGTGTATAAAAATGGTTGCAGTTCTTAAAATGTGTACTTTATATCTATGTTCAACCCCTTAAATTAAAGCTGAAAGTCTGCACTTCAGATTCATTTGGAATATTTAATTTTAATTTAAGCTGGTGGCATACAGAGCCAAAAGTATTAAAATTGTGTCTGTATCCAAATGTATAAGGCCCTAACTGTATATATCTGTAATACAAAAGAGACAAAGAAACAATAAGAACAAAAAAACATAAAAAATCTACTGGTATATGGTACTTTGTATCAGGTGTGTAGAGGAGCTTTCAATGGCAGAAAAGACCATAGTAATAAATGTATAGCATAACAAAGAGAACAGGGTAAGGAAAGAGGGCAAGGGGTAAAATTGAATAAGGATTTGGGTGGTTCTGGAAGCACTCCAAGATGTCATGTGTAGCACTGCCCTCTTGAGGTCTGATGGATTTGTTTGGGTCCCAATAACCTCTGCATGGCCCGGCAACGTGCATTTTCCACTTGCACATGCAGAGTCAGTAAACAGTCCTTGAGCTGGTTTTTAGTTTTTTTTTTAAGGGTTAATAACTTGAATGGGGTATAGGGGTATATGGGATTCCCAAGGAACTGCAAACTTGAGGACACACTTTTTAGTAACAATATTGTACAAAAATATGGATAAAAAATAGCAACTGCCTCTGTTAAGGAGCACTGATGTCCCCTTGGTGTACCTAGTCAGACCCCAAATGAATCCTCTTCTTCACCCAGCTGCACTGATGGTATCCCTGGGCAAGAGATTCCAAGATCTGCCAGTTAAGTAGTCCTGGATGAAAACATATTGGGTCTTGCACCTGACTACCCTTTCCTTTTATCTGTCTCAGGGGGTGTAGGAGTACTCACACTGTCCTGTCAGTGTTGTGGGTTGGTAGCTGCTATCAGGCCTTTCACTAGGCCGGCTTCTTCCTTGCTGCATAGGATGTCCTCCCTAAGAGAACCTCCTTTCCAGCAACCAGCCTGTAGGTCGGCTCCCCTCCCTGGAGCCCCCTCCCAGGCTCCACACTTCAGCTCCTTCCTTCAGTTCATCTTTCACCTGACTCCGCCCGGCTGCTCAGGCTCTGCCAAATTTAAGAGAAAAAGGAGAGAAGCGCCTCTAAGTGCAATAAGTCTTTTAATTCAAGTCTAAATGTAGAAACACTCACATGTGTGAAGTAATCATAAGCATAAAAACCGTGGTTAACAATAGTTAACGGTGGGGTGGTAACCCGGGTGAAGAGCCGTCATCTCTCTGCGATGTGGGGAGGTCAGCTCTCGGCTGGAACAGCGTGGTGGCTGGAGGGGGAACAGTGGTGAGGCCAGCCTTCATGCACGTCCTCCCTCAAAGCCGGATGGAACGCACGCTGGAACGTAGCGGCGGCGTGGCCGTGATGACGTCAGATCCCAGGGTGCACTGCAAAAACCACGGTTTTTATGCTTATGATTACTTCACACATGTGAGTGTTTCTACATTTAGACTTGAATTAAAAGACTTATTGCACTTAGAGGCGCTTCTCTCCTTTTTCTCATCTACAGAAGTTGCTACAGCTTATTTGGAAGCCTTGCCCTCAGTGCCACACGGAATCCTACGCTCTTCATACAGTAGCCACTAATACCACCATCACCCATACTACCATTTCCCAGGACTTTGCAGTGTTTGCGCTGTTACAACCCTTCCTCATTTTTTCTGCCAAATTTAAGGGTTGTCCTTGGTCACCATGCCCATCCTCCTGCCTGGATTGGCCAAGGTCCTTCAAACATGCAGATCTGGGCCTCCTCCCCTCCTCTGCCCCTCTTCTAAAAAGTTCCTTAAGTTCTCAGCCTGTCCTGAAGTGAACTTCTGACTCTCAGGCTGCCTCATCCCAGGCTGCTACCCAGCCTCTAACTAACAAAATCCTATCTAGCTTACCTAAAGGGTGCTACACATAGGTGTGAGAGATAGTAATTAGGTTACTGTGAGACTAGGGCACAGAAAGTGGCTGAGTCACCGTAGGTCTGTCAACAAGTTCATATGGTACAACCTTTTTCAGGATCAGGGTTGTCTTCAGCCTCCATAGTCTCTATTGCCATGATGTCATTGAGTATCAGGGCCCATTACAAAAGATGAGGAGATGTAATTTTGCAGTGATCCAATGGTGGGAAATGGATTGCGGGCAGTTAACAAACAGTGCCTCAGGATGTTCTTTTAACCTTTGAAATTTACCCAGGGATCGCCAACAATAGGGTAAGTGCAGGGGAAGCTTGGATATCATAGATACACATAGGGGTTGGTTTACTAAAACATGAAAGTGCAAAATCTGGTGAAGCTCTATGTAGAAACCAGTTAACTTCCATTTTTTTGCCAAAGCTTAATTGGACAAGCTGAAATTAACAGCTGATTGGCTACCATGCACAGTTGCACCAGATTTTGCACTCTCCTGTTTTAGTAAATCAACCACACAGAGTTGTAAGAGGTAAATATTTTCCACCAAAACAGTGAAAACAGGTGGAAACCCCACCACATATAGAAGTAGGAGCCTTCATATTCTGTGCACATCCAACATATATATATACTACGGGATGAGGGGTAAAAACAATGCAGATCAACAAGGGTCTGATTCCATAGGAACACTATCTTATAGCTCTTTTCCTGAAAATATGAGGAAATTGAGAGTTTATTTAGGAAAATAATGCATGTTCTTCAGTCATGTTTGGAGAATGAGATGCAGAGGTATGTTTCCCACTCTGACACTAATGGGAATTCCACTTCGGAAGTTCCCTCTCTGAACATGCCATACAACTGTGAAAAACTTTTCCATAGGAGTAAAGTCTGGTGCTTGCTGGACATCTGCTCCAAGTTTGTGAAGGAAGCCTGCTAGTTGAGTCACGGGGGAACCATTGCTGACTGCAGGAAGAGGTTGGAGGGAAATGAGTCAATGCCCACAAGACGGTCTAGTCAGGGTGAAAATAGTGCAGCGGAGGCCAGTCTTTCTGGGACAAGAACGCAACTGTGGCAATCTGCAGTCCAAGTCCAGTAAAGGCATTTTCAGAGTTTGGTGTCAGAGAGCCTGGTCAATGAGACAACTCGTATGGTATTATGAATTTTTCCCAAAGGGAAAGGAGCTGTTGGGGCCGAAAGGGAAGGTGGTAGATGAGAAGGGGGTATCCAAGGCAGGGCCTGAATGTCCAATGAGAAGAGAGCTTGTTTAAGTTGAACCCTCCTATTATCTGACCTTATCCATTTTTTTTAACCTTTAGACAAAATGGGGAAAGGTTAGCCCTGACGAGTTTTTACTGTTATCAGCATCTCTGTTAGAAAGATTTCCCCTCACTGTCTGTTCTGGGGACAATTTATTACCAGATATGAATGGAAAAACAGGGAAACATTAAAAAAATGCCAAATGTTCTCACATTCCCCTACTCAAGTTAAAAAAGTATTTGACTTTTGTATGTGTTGCTGTGAGAGAAATTTCCTCATTTCCTGTCCTAGAAACAACCTTTTACCAAACGGGAAGTGAGGGAATCTCTCCAACAGATTTAGAGCCTCCAAGAGCAGTAAAACCTGACAGGAGTTCTAATTCTTCCCTTCTCTCCTCTCTATCAATCACTTTAAAGAGTCAATCTCGTATGTTTCAGCAGGTTTTTGTCACTACATGGGGATTAAAGCAGAATTATTTCAGTTGCTGCAGTGCAGTGTGACCCAGTCAGAGGAAGCTAGATGCAGAAATACTATGTTTGAACACCAAATCAAGCCTGTTATGGGACTGTCTGCAAGTTGCAGCGAGTAGCTGTCTTAAGTGTGTTGCCTAGACATGGTGGGCATTTTTCCTGGTATGCTATTGTGGAATAAAGGCACTTGAGACTGGAATCTCTTTCTTTATTAGTCTAAATACTCTAAAGGAATGAAACAAATGGGAATGGGGAACACCTGACCCCCCCCCCCATGTGATAGCTCTTGGGCAACTAATTGCCAGGTCCGAACACTGTGATATCCCCCATGTGACAGTGTTCAGGGCTGGTAATTAGCTGCTAAAATTTAAAAGCTGTCATGTGGGTGATCACATGCTCTGCCATTCCTAGAAGGTACAACAGTCCTCCTTCATCAGGGCTGAGAAGTGTTCTGGTAGATCACAAGCTTAATAATGGCATGCAATGCCAACTGCGGCTTCTAAAGCAAGAAAACTCCTCTCTTGTATTAAAAGAGGTATAGACTCCAGAGAGAGAGTGTCACGTACCTGAGCTGAGGCTGCAATAGAGAGAGGGCTCCCCTTATGGCTAAGTGCAGTGCGCCCCTGGAGGTGGAAACAGGAGGTGCAGTGCCCAAAGAAGCACGGGTTGCCAGTGGTGTTGCTGCTTGGAAATGCCTGATGAGATGGAACCCGTGGGTGCTCCAGTTGCAGGATGAGTTTCTCCAGAGAACACGTGGATCCCGAAGGATGGGTAGAGTAGTCAGTAGCCAGAGCCAGGATCAATATGGAACAGCAGACAAGAGCAACGTCAGGATCAAGCCAGGGTCATACACAGAGTAGCAGCAGACAGGAGCAAGGTCAGGATCAAGCCAGGGTCATACACAGAGTAGCAGGAGACAGGATCGAGGTCAGGAGCAAGCCAGGATCATACAAAGAGCAGCAGAAAGGAACAAGGTCAGGATCAAACCGGGTCGGTAACGGGTAATCAGCAGTAAACTCAGGAACACAGGAACGGGAGGGGCTGACTATAATCCAGCAATCACTGAGCAGAGCTGCAGTCCTTATAAAGGCCACTGAGTGTCAGCAATTAGTGCACCCTGCGTGTGGCGGTGCGTTTTTCATGTACAGGAATGCATGATTACGTGTCACCCGCTTATGCGCATGCACACTTCTTTGCGCGCATTGGCATGGCCATATTGCGCATTGGCGCATTTGCCTGGGCTTCCTCATCTATTCCTCTTACAGAGAGATATCATTTTACCCCTGTACAAATTATTAGTAAGACCTCATCTGGAATATGCAGTTCAGTTTTGGGCACCAATTCACAAAAAGAACATTGGGGAACTGGAGAAAGTACAGAGAAGGGCAACCAAACTGATAAGAGGCATGGAGGAGCTCAGCTATGAGGAAAGATTAGAGGAACTGAATTTATTCTCTAGGGGAAATTAAGGGGGGATATAATCAACATGTATAAATACATCAGTGGTTCATATAGTGAACTTGGTGTAGAGCTATTCACCCTGAGATCATCACAGAGAACAAGGGGGCACCTTTTACGTCTGGAGGAAAAGAAATTTAATCTCCAAACACGGAAAGGTTTCTTCACAGTAAGAGCTGTGAAAATGTGGAATAGACTCCCTCAAGAGTTGGTTCTGGCCAGCTCAGTGAATTGCTTTAAAAAAGGCCTGGATTCTTTCTTGGTTACACAGAATATAACTGGGTGCTAAGATTTAGAGGTAAAGTTGATCCAGGGAATATTCGAATGCCTCTCGGGGGAATTTTTTACCCTGCAGGAGCAAATTGGATCATTCTTTGCTGGGTTTTTTGCCTTCCTCTGGATCAATTGTGGGTGTAGGATTATAGGTTTTTGTTTCGTTTTTTTTATGGTTGAACTGGATGGACTTTTGTCTTTTTTCAGCCAGACTAACTATGTAACTATGTATGTAAAGTCTGAACTGCTTTCAGTATAATCAGTGATGACAAACTTCTGTTTTCCATAAAAGTCAGTGTTTCAGCTGCCAAACCACTGTTTTTTACAGGGAATAACCCCCCCCCCCCCTCCCCCCAATAATAGCATTCAAAGCAGAACTAATACTTCTCAGCCCTGATGAAGGGGAACTTTGGTAGCCCGTGAAATTAGTCAGTTTTCTTTTGTTGACTGCTACTAATAAAGATCATACCAGCCATTGGCTAGTAGGTTGGTAATTCCATAATTTCTTATCTTGAAGATATCTGTATGGATGGGGAGCTGCCAACTAAAGCCATGAACTAAATCCACAAATGAATACTAGCACACATCCCAACCAAACCACCTACCCAGGGGGCCAATGCTCCTCCTTTATGCTACTAAAAATGAGGGTAGGGGGCATGACAGTGATGTCATCTACCCAGGTTAGCTTGAACAACATTTGACAATAGAACTTACTCAGGGTTGACACCGGAGTGACAAGGGACCATGAACTGGTGAATGTACTTTGAGGTGGGGGAGGAAATATCAGAGGACACTGTTAGTCTGCCCTTTAAAGTTCAGACAATAAATGTTTTTCTTTTTGGAAAAAGTGGGAGTGAGAGAAAAGTTAGAACCTCTAGTGGTTTTTTTTTGCTAATTATATTCCTGTTAGGGAGGAGGAGATCCTCATTCACTCCTCAGAAGCTGACTGATCTGAGGGTAGGTCTTCTCTTTTGTACCTATTTACAGATAAGCTTGGGACCCAAAAGTCATCCTTTGATAGGCCACCAGGACTGTGGGACCTAGGGCAGCTGCCCACTTTGTTCCGAAAGAAAAGACACCTGCTATCCCACAATGGTTTACTTATTGCCTTAGCTCTTGTAACGCCTCATAGCTGTGAACTGGCAGGGGTGTACCTAAGTCTATGCAGATGCTCAGATAAGCCATTCTGCAGCACCCAAGCAGTTTTAGTCAGGGAGATTTCTCTTACACAAGAAGTATGTGCTCACACTTTATAATCAGTTAGAGCAAACCATTTTTTACATTTGAGATGAAGGTTTTACATGATCAAATTAAAGCTGGTCATTTTAATCACCCCTGTCAGTAGTAAATGGATGGTATCAGCCATGTAAACTGATACATTCTGCTGGAGAGATTGAGCTTCTGAAACACAGCAGACCTGCTGGCTCAATCACCAGATGAAAATAGAAGAAAGAAATCCTAAAAAACGAATGCAACCATCACATCGAAGAATTAATAAGCTGCAGAACAATAAATGTTTGCTTTTGGGTTTAAAGTAGTAGTAAACTAAGTTTTGTATAGTTTTTACCTACAGGTAAGCTTATAATAAAGCTTACCTGTAGGTAAAATGAATATCTCCTAAACGTGCACTATTTAGGAGATATTCTGGTGAGCGGCAGCAGGCGACCTCACCGATGTACATGCTCTGAAGGAAAGGCATACCCATGCTGTTCCTTCAGAGCTGTGTGCTGCAGCCGTAGCTCCAGTGCACATGCCGCAGCCCAGAAACTCCGAGGGAAGACCGGATGCAGATGGAAACCTCTGCAGCAGTTATAGCGTGCCACTGGATGGCTTAGTTCTCAGGTAAGTCTTTCATAATGTGCTAGTATGCGATGCATACTAACACATTATGCCATTACCTTACAGGGGAAAATCTTTTTTAGGTTTACTACCACTTTAATACTGCTTTAACATCTTCCATAACAAAATAAACCCACAGAAAAATATGAAGTGGCTAAACAGCTTACTCTCTACTTATAAGATCATTCATATGTTCCTTGCTAATTTTACTGAGTTTGAAGTACAACCAGCCTGAACTCTGCACATTCCCTGGCATGTTTCATTGAAGCCTATATGTTTATCCTCTATGTGTCCTTCCTGATCAGTGAAGGTCATAGACTAATAGACAGCAGGCACAACCAATAAGTGACACAGGAGGTATCCCAGCTGCCATTCTAGAGACAGCTGTCTGTATTAGCTGTGTTTTTCTGCCATTCAGACATTACTATTCTGAATGCCTATGAGCTTAGTACTATAAAGTCATTCAGCATGTGACACTCCAGCCAACATAGGAACACAAGTATAGTGTAACAAAAACTGATCAATAAAGACTTTGTTGCTCAGCTGGCCAAAGTAAACTGAAAATAATTAGACCAGCGCTAACTTCTGCATCTCTTCGGTTTTAGGCAAAAACAAAAATTACATGCCTGCTTTACAATCATCACCTAAAACTATAAGGTAGTGTTACAAGGTAATCACATGCTGCTTTATGGCTGTTTGATGTATCATGCTACTGTGTGCATATTCAAGTAGAGCATAACCTAATGGTTGTCTCAGTATCAGCTCATACAAACCTATATGTAGGTGGTAAAAATATGATAATTAGTGTACTTGATAACCAGTCACTGAGGGGGATTACTCAAGCAAGACACGAAGAAAATAAGGCTACTGCAAAGCCAACTGCCTCTCATTAGTAAAGGATTAGTGGAAGGTTTTGAGTGTATTTGTGACCCCTGTGCCTGCAATCCTAAGCAGACAACTGTAAAGGTTATATGCAAGTGAGACAGTTCTACAAGGATCAGAGACGGGTGTATAGTTAAAGTGAACCTAAACTCTGCAATCATTACCATTGCTTCAGTGGTCTGACGCCTGTGAGCTACCTCACCAGTATCTTCTCCCCGGCTTCTTCCAGGTGCTTGTCTTCATCGCAGAGCGAATGATGACATCATTCCTGTGCATGCGCAGCAGTGCAGTCATCCTGACACACAGGCTCTATGCCAGAATCTAAACTGAGTTGTGTATGTGCAGCTCACTGTACATCCTACAGAAGACTGTGAGAAGGCAAGTAGGTTCATTTTATTGTAGAAGAGACATTGTACATGTTTTCCAGCAACAAACAGTCTGCCAGCAGTGCTCACAGTTTTTTTTCCTAATTTTAGTTTTTTGTTCCGCTTTAAGCAGGTTTAATATTGATACAGTATGTGTTACTTGTGATATGTGAGTGGAAGTGGGGGATTTATAAATTAAGCTGCAATCTTATAGTATGTACATCTTTTACTGTCTCACTGTTTCTCTCTTGCCCAAATCCTGACAAATCACAATGTAGACAAATACCCAATCATAGAGAAATATAAGCAGGGGAGCTTCTTGATCTCTGCTTAGACCTGTGATCAGAGTGCCTGGTAGAGAGAGGTATTCCAACATCAAACGTTTTTGTGGCTTCATGAGATCATGTAACCTAACGCAAAACTCTTTAAGGAAGCTGATGCTGGAAGATGTGTCACAATCCTTTATAAACATATACCTTTTTCTATGCCCACCAATCAATCTGGCATCATAATCGACTCTGTGCAGTACATTAGGCCACAGAAATCTTACTATTAAAAGGTTGTGCTTTTCCCCAAGGCCAAAGGTTTCTAGTCTTATTCTCATAATACTTCATTAAGAGACCAAGCTAATTTTCTGTTGCTTAAACTCTAAAATTGCTCAGAGCCTATTGGTTCATCAAGTTTGGATAACTATCATTAAGCCTTTAAAATATGTATGGCCTCAAAACTGACCCAGATGTTGTCAGGAATGGACTGGCCAGCAATGGTGGGACTCACCTGCCTTATGAGCTGCAGTACCAGGGCTGGCCAGCGGGTGCTCCCAGCAATCAGAGACTCAACCTTGCAGCCAGTCAAACACCTAGAACTGATTATACTGGTGTATTTAAGGGATGGCCAGACTCTGCCTTGGTGTGTGTTTCTCCTGGGCCCTGTATCCTGTTCCTGCTCCCTGTTCCTGTTCCTGTCTGATTCGTTGCTGACCCTGCTCTGATCCCTGGCTTTGTCTGACCATTCTCCTGCTCCTGATCCCTGGCTTGTCTGACCATTCTCCTCTGCCTGACCCTCTGTACCACGCTGCCCGCTACCTGCTGAACTTGGCTTGTGACCCCGACCATTCTCCGCTTGCTCCCCCTGTACCTACCTGCCCGATTGATATTGACCCGGCCTGCCTGACGACGCTTGCATTGTATGTACTGTCATCTGTGGGTGGTTGGTTTGGTTTGTTTGCACTGTGTTATGTTTTAGTATTGCACTGCGTTTATGTTTGTATTGTTAGTGTTAATAAATTATATTGTTTATAACATATCTGAAGTCTGCGTTTCCCTGCGTCAGTCACACACCTCCGGTCATACCCGGGAGCCCTGACATTACACCAAGGCCAATCCTGACCAGAAGTGGCTGCACAGGGAAGCCATCTTGGTTTGTTGATGGGAAGGATGGATCTTGATGAGGTTGTGTATTTATATCTGCTAGTGTTTGATGACAGAGAATATGCTTATCAAACTCTGAAGGAGTATCCCCGGGATGAACTGCTAGAATGTATACGGCTCGCTCATGTTCTAGTAGATCAGGGCACAGAATTCTCTGAGGTGCAGCCATTGATTCAGATTTGTGCGGAGTTGGTTTCATCTGGTACCCCCGAATGCAGGGATGAATTTTTGCCGCCATTTAGTGCCGACCAGGTAGAGTCCCTGGTATGGTTATTAGAGGATGATGTGGATTGCTTCTTGGAGCATTATGCTGCATGTTCACCACAGATACTAAGAGATTGTATAAACGCAGTGCAGTCTTTGGTCAGACAGGCTTTGTGTAAGCTCAGCTTTGTTCAACCCATACTGCAGACATGGACAGATTTGTTGCACCCAGCCTCAGTCAGCCTACAATAACCAGTCCTGCTTCTAATCTATTTCCTCAAAGCTCTATTCCTGCATTCCCAACAGCTTCTCCTGCCCTGCTATCTACCGCATGTCAGTCCCCTGTTCCCACTCGCTGCACCTATCCTGCCTTTAACCCTGTAAAAAAGCCCTCTGTAGCAACTGTTCCCTCCCCTGTTCCATCCTCCAGCTCTTCTCTGTCTCCAGCTGCTCCATTCGTTTGCAGACCTGCGTTTACTTGCAGTGCTCCAGTAGTTAAAACCAGAAAAAAGCGAAAATTCTTTCCAACCAATACCATCCTGCCAGTATCCAAACCGGTGAGCCTGCCGTCTGAGAACCTGCCTTCCGTGGTTCAGCCTGGTGCCTCGGCACCCGCACTTCAGCCTGAGGTCTGTACCCAGCCTGATGCCTGTACCCAGCCTGATGCCTGTCTTCAGCCTGATGCCTGTCTTCAGCCTGATGCCTCTCTTCAGCCTGATGCCTCTCTTCAGCCTGATGCCTCTCTTCAGCCTGATGCCTCCACTCAGCCTGATGCCTCCACTCAGCCTGATGCCTCTACCCAGCATGATGAACTGATCCAGCCTGATGATCCTATTAGGCCAGTTGACTCGATGCCCGCTGTTGATCCAGATGATCCGGTATTTGATCCGGTGCCCGCTGTCGTGCCAATTGACTCAGAGCCCGCTGTCGTACCTGGTGACTCGGTGCCCACTGCCTTGCCAGATGACGCGGTGCCCGCTGGCGAGCCAAATGACCTGATGCCTGGTGACCCAGTGCCCGCTGTCATACCTGGTGACCCGATGCCCGCTGTCGAGCCAGACGATCCAATGCCTGGTGACCCGGTGCCCACTGCCTTGCCAGATGACGCGGTGCCCACTGGCAAGCCAAATGACCTGATGCCTGGTGACCCAGTGCCCGCTGTCATACCTGGTGACCCGATGCCCGCTGTCGAGCCAGACAATCCGGTACCTGATGACCCGGTGCCCGCTGTTGTGCCAATTGACTCAGAGCCCACTGTCGTGCCTGGTGACTTGGTGCCCACTGTCTTGCCAGATGACGCGGTGCCCGCTGTTGAGCCAAATGACCTGATGCCTGGTGACCCGATGCCCGCTGTCTAGCCAGACGATCCAATGTCTGACCCAGTGCCCGCGGTCATACCAGTTGACTCGGAGCCCACTGCCTTGCCAGATGATGCGGTGCCCGCTGTCGAGCCAAATGACCTGACGCCTGGTGACCCGATGCCCGCTGTCCAGCCAGACGATCCAATGTCTGAACCAGTGCCAGCGGTCATGCCAATTGACTCAGAGCCCGCTGTCATACCTGGTGACCCGATGCCCGCTGTCGAGCCAGACGATCCAATGCCTGGTGACCCGGTGCCCACTGCCTTGCCAGATGACGCGGTGCCCGCTGGCAAGCCTAATGACCTGATGCCTGGTGACCCGATGCCCGCTGTCCAGCCAGACGATCCAATGTCTGACCCAGTGCCCGCGGTCATACCAGTTGACTCGGAGCCCACTGCCTTGCCAGATGACGCGGTGCCCGCTGTCGAGCCAAATGACCTGATGCCTGGTGATCCGATGCCCGCTGTCCAGCCAGACGATCCAATGTCTGACCCAGTGCCAGCGGTCATGCCAGTTGACTCGGAGCCCACTGTCGTGCCTGGTGACTCGGTGCCCGCCGCTCCGCCTGGGGGCCCGAGACCTGTCACTCCGCCTGGGGTTCGGCGCCCGCCGCTCCGCCTGGGGGCCTGAGACCTGTCGCTCCGCCTGGGGGCCTGAGACCTGTCGCTCCGCCTGGGGGCCTGAGACCTGTCGCTCCGCCTGGGGGCCCGAGACCTGTCGCTCCGCCTGGGGGTCCGGCGCCCGCCGCTCCGCCTGGGGGCCCGAGACCTGTCGCTCCGCCTGGGGGTCCGGCTCCCGCCGCTCCGCCTGGGGGTCCGGCGCCCGCCGCTCCGCCTGGGGGCCTGAGACCTGTCGCTCCGCCTGGGGGCCTGAGACCTGTCGCTCTGCCTGGGGGTCCGGCGCCCGCCGCTCCGCCTGGGGGCCCGAGACCTGTCGCTCCGCCTGGGGGTCCGGCGCCCGCCGCTCCGCCTGGGGGCCCGAGACCTGTCGCTCCGCCTGGGGGTCCGGCGCCCGCCGCTCCGCCTGAGGGCCCGAGACCTGTCGCTCCGCTTAGGGGTCCGGCGCCCGCCGCTCCGCCTGGGGGCCCGAGACCTGTCGCTCCGCCTGGGGGTCCAGCGCCCTCCGCTCCGCCTGGGGGCCCGAAACCTGTCGCTCCGCCTGGGGGTCCGGCGCCCGCCGCTCCGCCTGGGGGTCCGGCGCCCGCCGCTCCGCCTGGGGGCCTGAGACCTGTCTCTCCGCCTGGGGGCCTGAGACCTGTCGCTCCGCCTGGGGGCCTGAGACCTGTCGCTCCGCCTGGGGGCCTGAGACCTGTCGCTCCGCCTGGGGGTCCGGCGCCCGCCGCTCCGCCTGGGGGCCCGAGATCTGTCGCTCCGCCTGGGGGTCCGGCGCCCGCCGCTCCGCCTGGGGGCCCGAGACCTGTCGCTCCGCCTTGGGGTCCGGCGCCCGCCGCTCCGCCTGGGGGCCCGAGACCTGTCGCTCCGCCCGGGGGTCCGGCACCCGCCGCTCCGCCTGGGGGCCCGAAACCTGTCGCTCCGCCCGGGGGTCCGGCGCCCGCCGCTCCGCCTGGGGGCCCGAGACCTGTCGCTCCGCCCGAGGGTCCGGCGCCTGCCGCTCCGTCTGGGGGCCCGAGACCTGTCGCTCCGCCTGGGGGTCCGGCGCCCGCCGCTCCGCCCGGGGGCCCGAGACCTGTCGCCCAGCCCGGGGGCCCGGCACCTGTCGCCCCGCCCGGGGGCCCGGCGCCTGTCGCCCCGCCCGGGGGCCCGGCGCCTGTCGCCCCGCCCGGGGGCCCGATGCCTGTTGCCCCACCCGGGGGCCCGGTGCCTGTCGCCCCGCCCGGGGGCCCGGTGCCTGTCGCCCCGCCCGGGGGCCCGGTGCCTGCTGCTCCGCCCGGGGGCCCGGTGCCTGCTGCTCCGCCCAGTGGCCCGATGCCTGCTGCTCCGCCCGGTGGCCCGGTGCCTGCTGCTCCGCCCGGTGGCCCGGTGCCTGCTGCTCCGCCTGGTGGCCCGCTGCCTGCTGCTTCGCCTGGTAATCCGATGTGCCTCTGCCCGGAGTCCAGCCCGATGTGCCTCTGCCCGGAGTCCAGCCCGATGTGCCTCTGCCCGGTGTGCCTCTGCCCGATGTGCCTCTGCCCGGTGTGCCGCTGCCCGGTGTGCCGCTGCCCGGTGTGCCGCTGCCCGGAGTCCAGCCCGATGTGCCTCTGCCCGGAGTCCAGCCCAATGTGCCTCTGCCCGGTGTGCCCCTGCCCGGTGTGCCGCTGCCCGGAGTCCTGCCCGGTGTGCCGCTGCCCGGAGTCCTGCACGGTGTGCCAGTCTTTGATATCCCGCCAGTTACCAGACCCGGGCGGTGGAACATTTTGCCCAGCTAGGACTGTTTGGAGCGTCCTGAGGCCGCTCCTTGAGGGGGGGGTACTGTCAGGAATGGACTGGCCAGCAATGGTGGGACTCACCTGCCTTATGAGCTGCAGTACCAGGGCTGGCCAGCGGGTGCTCCCAGCAATCAGAGACTCAACCTTGCAGCCAGTCAAACACCTGGAACTGATTATACTGGTGTATTTAAGGGATGGCCAGACCTGCAGACTCTGCCTTGGTGTGTGTTTCTCCTGGGCCCTGTATCCTGTTCCTGCTCCCTGTTCCTGTTCCTGTTCCTGTCTGATTCGTTGCTGACCCTGCTCTGATCCCTGGCTTTGTCTGACCATTCTCCTGCTCCTGATCCCTGGCTTGTCTGACCATTCTCCTCTGCCTGACCCTCTGTACCACGCTGCCCGCTACCTGCTGAACTTGACTTGTGACCCCGACCATTCTCCGCTTGCTCCCCCTCTACCTACCTGCCCGATTGATATTGACCCGGCCTGCCTAACGACGCTTGCATTGTATGTACTGTCATCTGTGGGTGGTTGGTTTGGTTTGTTTTCACTATGTTATGTTTTAGTATTGCACTGCGTTTATGTTTGTATTGTTAGTGTTAATAAATTATATTGTTTATAACATATCTGAAGTCTGCGTTTCCCTGCGTCAGTCACACACCTCTGGTCATACCCGGGAGCCCTGACAGATGTACTTCTTTTGGGTACCATGCTATTGATTGGGTTAATATATTGTCAGTAGCCTGACATTCTCCTTCTCAAAAGCTCCATGTAACAGGGCCTATGAAATCTGGAGAATTCAAATTAGGATAGGGTAAAGAAATATAATTTGATAGAAAGAGAGTTTTCTCAGACCACCTTATACGGTCTACTTTTTTCCCAACCTGGGTACCTCTGGTTCTCTAATTAATGGGAGAAAGAAGTGTTAGGAAGTATTAAAAAAAGAATAGATAAATTGAATTTTAGAATATACCGGTTGTGCTGAAATGCATTTAACCAACCAATAGATCAAATCATATGCGCATGATAGAACTCATTTATGACGAAATGTGTCGGGTAGAGCCTCGTGCTGACATCACTTAATCAGAAGTGATGGGGTTTTAGCCCTGTATGCCTGCCTGATTGTTTTGTATGATGTACAGCATTACACCTCAATATGTAAGTGCAATACAAGTTTAATAAAGTTGTTTTTAAAGAATTACACTATTTGGAGCATGTCGCAAAAACTGCGCAAAACACAGTAAAGTACGCAGTTCAACCATTTTGTAAGCACTTCCATCTTGGTACGGAGTATATATTGTGTCTCTCATTTCTCATTCTCCTTCCCCCTCCCTTCCTGAGAGGCACAGTGACATATGTGTGTGTGTTAAAAGTGTCACTGGTAGGTAGAGCAGCAGGGGGCCCAGAGCTACAAAGCCCCCCAGGAGAGACAGAGACTAGCTGCCCAAGGACCTGTGTAATTTCTCATTTTGTAATGGAGGCTAGCAGGCCTAAAAAGTTAAGTTGAAGACATCTCCCAATTGTAACATCAATATACCACTTGGGGAGACCCTTTGCTCTGAAACTTGGATCTGCTTACAGCTAAGGCTTCATTGGCAAGTAACTTAACCCTTTAACTTCCTCTCTGATATCTCTTTGCTGTGCTATGGTTCTTTGTATATATATATATATATATATCTTAGTTACATCTTTTTCTGTAAATATTTTATTGCACCTGTTTGACTCTTTTAGTAATAAATCTTTCTTTCTGAAAGTGTAGACTGTTTCTAAAGCGCTTAATTGCAATTTACAAATTCCTGCCTCTAAAGAGACCCTACTGTGTTTGTTTAATCCTCTGCCCAATCGACCTGCTGTGACCGTATTGGACAGACGACTTTTCAACCATTACAGTGTATATTTGATAAAGAGAGTTTCCCCTTTCTCTGTACAAAAAGGGGTGGTGGCAGTGTAAGGGTCAGTTGCATAATTAACTTGACCCAGTAACAAGCGCATCCAGGCTGCAGGCACAGACTGAAATCCATTAGCTGGAAAATCGCTGTGTAGGGTGCAGCTGGGTGTGGCATTGTTACGCACGTCACATCGCAGTCTGGATCGGCTGGTCCTTCGGTCACGAGTTTGGTGAAAAGGTCTGGGGTCTGACGCCGCGATCGTGACATATTGGTGGTCACGGTCGTGAGATTGTCGCATGTTGGTGGCTGCGATCTTGCGATCGTGACAGAGCATGTTATGTTTCCTCTGAGAATCTACGACTGAGTGTAAACAGGAGGAGCGGTTTCCTGGATCCCTTTTAACTTGGTGGGCCAAATTTGATTCTTGTGGCGGAAGGCGATGGAACCTGGATATATTGAACACAAGCACTTTTTGGCTTCTCTTTTCATAGAGGATCAAAATTGTCTGGTAAGCTCACATCTCTACCCAGTGGTGGTGACAATCACGTGGGAGTGATTGTGGTGGTGCTTCTGAGGTATACATTCAGAGTGGATTAATCTTTTTATCATGCAGACTTTACTGCTTGAATATATTTTTATGGTTATATACACATTAAAGAAAAGGACTTTTTTATACATATGATTTGACATCTATTGGTTGGATAAATGTATATTAGCACAATAGGTATATTTTAATATTGTTTCTACTGTAATAAATATCTCATGGTACTGTTGCAGCTCTTAGACACATACATATTATTTTTTTTTAGTGCACATAACCACATTTAAAATTTCTTTCTTTTTAACATAAACAGAATAGAATTTGTTGAATAGAAGGGTTGTAATTATCTGAAAAGATATTTGACATCATATGCATCATGTATTGCCGGTGTATGCATAAAAAACATGGAAAGTTGTTAAACAAGTAAGCAATAGGTTCTTAATTTGCTAACAGATAGAAAAGACAGGTGCCATATGTGAAACGATTGTTTGAACGGGCTATAGTGATGTCACTTTAACTGCTATATAGATATTTTTATGCATTGACCTTCCCTATACAGAAACATAAGCAGATTGTGACTATCACTGCACTGGAAGAGACTATTAGTATTTACCTGTTGAAAAAAAAAGTGCTGTACATATTGTACTCTGTTTAACCCATAGTAAGTAGTAAAAACCGCCCTTAACAAATATTGCGGTCTACAGCAGCTACTACAGGCACTACAGGCTGTATTATTAAAGTAGGACTCCAGTTGAATTTTAGGATAGAGTAAGGAGAAATTAGACCCTCTCTTTTGCTGCTTTCGGTCTCCCTTCTGTTTCCTAGTGTAGGAAAGGTCATGAACCTCTAACAGGGTTTTTACTGGTGTGTTGGTGTTGGGGAGATTTTTCCCTTTCTTTCTGTTCCATTGACAGCAGTCCCTGGGATAAGAAGTGGGAGCAAAGTTGCCCAACAAAGAAACAGACATCAAATAAACCTGAGAACCTAACCATTACCTACTCTATGAAAAACATAAAAAATGCCTGGCATTCTACCTTAAAGGCATTCCGAAGCTTAAAAAACAATGCACCCATATTGATTGATAAAAAAAATGTGCTTTTATTATTGGTTTGTATTGGAGCCTGCATTTGCTTGGAGGAAATATCAATGGACTACAAGAGTGGTAACATCACTGCACTTGTGCTCTAATAAGATCTACAAGTCTCTGCTGCGATGACAGATGCAACTAGTTTTTTCCATTCACAGATTTACAGATTCAGCCAAATTCAGATAATGACAGGAGCCATCTGGGAAAAGAACCCTGAATTCTGTAAGGGGGGAGGAGGTTTGGGTATGAAAGGTGGGGCTACAGACTGCGACTATGTTTCACGTTACACCCAATATACGTGTGTAGTACGAAACATGTTCGGAAAGGTGGACTTCTCTTTTAAAACTTCACCCTATCAGCCAATCATGAAACTGATGGCATAGATTTAATATATCCAACGCAGCAAGGCAGCTGCTCTGCATCTTCCTAATTACACTGAATGTTTATCTTGTTATATGCCATTGTTGAAGCTCCCAGATCAGGACATGATATAATACAGATTTCTAATAGGCAAATAAAGGCTTGAAGCAGAACTTATGCTTTCTGTTATCCATATATGTCATTCTCCAGCAAAACAGTCTAATGTCTCCAGAAGACATTACTGAATTATTTCCTGTCACTAACACCCATACTTCTACCACTTCATTCATTGCCTGTATAAAAAGGGCAGTGATAAAACCGTGCCTGCTCTGCTTACAGAAACAAAATACAACGCATAAACAGAATCAAACATTTTTACAAAATTCTGCATATCCTAAAAATATGCAGAATTTTGAACTTGCATATTTACAACCCTTCATTACAATTTTTATTTAAAATTTTCATAAAATGTAAAAAGATAACTTCAATACTGGCTAGTTTGTGACAAAAGAGTTATTTCTTTACCAAACGTAAAGTGTAACGAAAAATATACATCAAGCTGAGCCTTGTGAATTGTGCCCAGAGAGATGCACAGTGTCTAGGAACATTAGAAATGACAGAACGTAGAGTCTTTGAATATGAGTTCTCGAGCAGCAAGAGATGAGCACACAATGCACAGTTTGACTTCTTTTTGTAGGAGAGAAACTCTTCTACAGTTTTTTTTTCACTTCCAATAAAAATTGGATCCATTGTTTAGACTCTTGTGTACAGCAATATGATGGAGATTGTGCTTGACATATTGTTGGTCTGGACTACAAACTTCCTCTAGATACAATTTTGAACCATACATCACCCACATTATATGTAAAGGATATTACACGTCTATAAACAAATAATGCATTAGTGTAAGCTTCTTCTTCAGTATGTGTTTGGAGTACCAGTGTGTTAAGAAAAATTCTCTGTAATTAAAAAGAGTACATTGAAATGCTTAAATGGCATGGAGGACTTCAGCTATGAGAATCACCTGTCAGAAGAGGGGAGTATAATCCTGTCATAAATGGTCCATATAGAAAATTCAGAAGAAAAATGCTCATTTTAAGATCAGCTCAAAAGGCACATGGACATCCCTTGTGACTTAAAGTGATATTAAAGTTTTTTTTTTTTTTTTTTTTTTTTTTTTTTTTAATAACAAACGTGTTATGCTTACCCGCTCTGTGCGGTGACTTTGCACAGAGCAGCCCCAATCTTCCTCTTCGTGGGTCCCCCACCAGAACTCCTGGACCCTCCCTTCTGCTTAGTGCCCCCACAGCATCCACTTGCTATGGGCGCACCTTAGCAGCCTCGCTCCCACGCTGTTGTCTGTGTGTCCATTCACACATGGAGTGTGGCTCGGCACCGACCCCGCTCTCTCCTCAATAACTCACTGGCCATGGGAGACAACGGCTACTGCTGCTGTCTCAGCCATTGAGGAGGGAGAGACACGGGAGAGGTGAGGCTCTCGTGCACAGCGCTGGATTGCAATCAGACTCAGGGGTGCTGGGAGTGCTGCTGCACACTAAAGGTTTTTTTTACCTTTATGCATAGAATGCATGAAAGTAGAAAAAATGAGGTTTTACTACCGCTTTAAAGAAAGAGATTTAAACTTTAGCATATGGAACATATATGGATGATTTACTACACATTCAAAATCCTAAGGGTTACTTACATTTCTAAAAATACATAGAAATAATAAATAAAGTAATGTACAAAATGGTGAATCTTTAGACAAGGACTTTCAATACACAGGGCAGTTGATGCCACATACATAGGAGAAAGTTTTCACCAGTCCATTTATGTGTGTATCGATGTACACCTCTGATATGACAGGTATGGCCTACAGACTCTCCAGCACACATGGGATGTGACAAGATATTTCACAAATGTGTCAGAGTTCTATACCTCACCCCGTCTGACTACATCCTGTCTTATTACTGTGCCTGTGTCACGGCTGGTACAAAACCTGCTCTGTCACTTCAAACAACAAGAAGGAGGAACAACAGTTCATTTATTGCACATGTGTTGAGCTGCACAGTGACAGTATAAGTCTACTCAGCTTTTAACAATTCAGCTGGAATGTTTTTATTGCTTTCTGTATCTTTGTTGAGTAGGTTGAGAGTTGAGTAGGTTATCAACTTTATTCAAGCAAGTTTTAAAAAAATTATATCCCCTTGCACTCACAAATGTGTATCATGAATACCATTTCATACCTCCCAACTTTCAAACTTGAGATTGATGGACACTTGAGGGAGGTGGAAGCCTGAGGAGCGATATGCGCGCCATGGCAAAAAAGTGGGTGTGCTCAATCTTTACAGTGGGAGGGGCTTAAGGGGCATTGTTAAACAAAACTCAGGCTTTGGATATGTGCAGGGGGGTTGTTTTGGGAGCGGAGAGGATTTGTGCTAGAATATGGTGGAGAATGGGGGACAGATATATACTGGGGGGTGCTTTGGGAGGGGAGAGGACTTGTGCTAGAAGGTGGGGCAGAGGAGGAGTTAGATATGTGCTGGGGGGGCCTTTGGGAGGGAAGAAAACTTATGCTAGAAGCAGTGGTGAAGGGGGGTCAGATATGTACTGGGGAGGTACTTAGGGAGAGGAGAGGACTTATGCTAGAAGGTGGAGGGGGTCAGATATGTGCTGGGGGGGCCTTTGAGAGGGGAGAGGAGAGGACTTGTGCTAGAAGGTAAGGTGGGGGGGAGCTTTCAGAGGGAAGAGGACTTGTGCTAGAAAGTGGGGTGAAGGGGGGGATCAGATATGTGCTGGGGGGGCCTTTGGGAGGGGATAGGACTTGTGTCAGAAAGTGGGGTGGAGGGGAGCAGATGTGTACTGGGGGGAGCTTTGGAAGGGGAGAGCACTTTTGCTAGAAGGTGGGGTGGGAGGTCAGATATGTTCTGGGGGGCGCATTAGGAGGGGATAGGACTTATGCTAGAAGGTGGGGCAGAGTAGGGGAATCAGATATGTACTGGGGGGGAATGCTTTGAGAGAGGAGCGGGCTTGTGATGAGGGGATTCAGATACATACTGGAGGGGTACTTTGGGAGGAGAGAGGACTTGTGCATCAAGGTGGAGTGAGGGAATTTCAAATCCAATCTCCCCTTTAGCTTATGTTCACTCTCCTCCCAAAGTGCTCCTCCAGAACATATCCTCTTACACCCTTGTTTCCTGCTCCTCTCCGGTAACTGTGTCCCCCCTCCCCTGCAAGCATCTGTTAAACCCACTGCAGACCTCCGATCAGCGGGCAAAATTACTTTTCTTCTCCCCAGCTCCTCCTCCTGGCTGTGTACAGGAAATCATCAGAACGGGGAGGAGGAGGCGGCTTCAAAAATGGGATACTCTAACAAGCAGCCAGCAGCGACATGCTGGCGGCAATAAAGACACCCTGTGCAAGCTGTGGGGCAGTTGCAAGTTGGTGCCCATTTTAGCACGCCCCTGTCAGCCAAGTCACTGGAACCAAGTACTGGAACTTGTTCCAGCACTGGGCTCCATTGTGGGACTCAACCTTGATTCACCCAGACTTACATCAAATCTCAGGACAATCCTGGCAAATGTCAGAAGGTTTATTTATTTCAGGTACTTATATAGTGCTGTCAATTTACACAGCGCTTTACATATATATTGTACATTCACATCATTCCCTAACCTTCAAGGGGTAGACAATCTAAGGTCCCTAACCTACATTCATACATACACATACTAGGGCCAATTTAGACAGGATCCAATTAACCTACCAGCATGTCTTTGGAGTGTGGGAGGAAACCGGAGTACCTGGAGGAAACTCACACAGGCACAGGCAGAACATGTAAACTCCAGGCAGGTGGTGCCGTGGCTGGATTTAAACCAAAGACCCTAGTGCTGCCAGGCGGAAGTGCTAACCATTTAGCCACTGTGCTGGAGGTTGAGAGGTATGCCATATTTTTCTATATTCTATAGTGATTATGAGAATAACACTGACAAGGCTTTTGACAGCAATGTCAACCTAATTGAAGAAATAGCATTCCTTAAACACTATGTATTAAAAGAAAAGTACAGCCAAAGCTTTTTTGGCTGTATTTCTCCTGTGGATCACAGGAGGACGTCACTCAGCTGGTTCAGGGTGGGGAAAGATCCCAACTTGAAAGTCGGGATCCACCCCAGAGTCTGGAGCAGCACCTGGCTCAGCTTCTCGGGAGCCACTGAGAGCCTGAGTTAGCACCCCCCATTTCACAGCCCAACACTCCAGTGAGTGAGGGGTGGGGTCAGAGCAGCCAGTGGTAGTCGACAGTCACTGCTCTCTGCTCAGAGCAGCTGTGAGAACTCAGCAATCAGCTGTCACAGTGGGGGACAGATGCAGCACTGGTACTATAATTGGGGGGAAAAAATAAGTCCATACTTCTCTTTTAAAACAGAAGTATTGGTTGAATAGATTTACAAATATGGAAACTACACTGGCTTGTCAAGCTCCCTCTGTATAGCGTGGACTGTGCTGTACAATGGGGCTTTGACAAGCCATCTTGGCTTCCACATAGACTTATAAATATATGCAACTAACACCTCTGTTTTCATTACACAGTGTTTAAGGAGTGCTGACTATTTCTTTCATTTGGATTCACAGTTGGCCATGCACCCTTCTATACTGACTATGGGCGAGAGTGCAGGCAGGATGTTTAATGTCTGCAATGTCAATTCGAGGTATATAATGCATAAGAATACATATCTCATAATTTTGAAAAATTGCAACTTTTTCAAAACTGAACAGTATAGTTGATTATGCATGCTTGACTGTAATACACAAATAGCAAAGTTCACATTACCTACAGCTGGATAGTGTAAGTATATACAATTGTGGCAAAAATTGTGGACACTTTTGGAAATTTAATGTTTTGCAAATTTGCAGGCATATACTGCAGGAAATGTTATTTTGCACAAACTGCAAATGTTTATATGTCAGTTTGAAGACAATTTAATGCCGAATTCAATACAAAAAAACAGATCTCCAATATATGCAAAACAAAAAAAATTATGCCTACTTTAGTCTAAAAAAGAAACACGTATGAAGATCAGACCTTTTCTGACACATTTTGGTTACATGTAAAATTTTGCAAGAAAATTACTTAAAACCCCCATATATTTTTTAGTAGAGAATAAAATGGTGAGTTTTGAAAACCTTTATGTCACACGGTATTTGCACAGCGGTTTTTCGAGTCTTTTTGGAAAAAATACACTTTAATGAATTTTAATGCACACATACACAATATAATACCCAATTTTTTGGTAAAATATAAAAGATAGTGTCAAACCTAGTAAATACATACGGTACTTAAAATGTAATGCTTTAAAATTGTGCACGCTCATGGAATGGTGCAGGTTGAGGCACCAGTGGGGAGGGGGGTGCGCACCTTCCTCCTGAAGGTACAGGCATCGTAGCAGGAGGCAATTGACTTTTATGTAAAAGCAATTTGAGCATCAAATTATCCACTGGATTGCTTTTACAAATGGTGGGAGGGATCGCCCCCCTCCCGCCTCACCTCTTCGGGCACCATTTCATGAGTATGCACAATTTTAAAGCATGACATATTAGGTATCTATTTATTCAGCATAACATCATCCTTTATATTTCACCAAAAATTGGGTATTATATTGTGTTTGTGTGCATTGTGTGCATTTTATATTGTATCAAAAAGATTTGCGTTAAAAAAACCGCTGCACAAATTTCATGTGACAAAAAATTGCAAAACCCAGCATTTTATTCTCTAGGGCCTCTACTAAAAAATATAGAATTTTTGGGGGTTCTAAGTAATTTTCTAGCAAAAAAAGCTGATTTTTTTTACATGTAACCAAAAAGTGTCAGAAAAGGTCTGGTCTTCACACTTGTGTTTCTTTTTTAGACTAAAGTAAGTATAACTTTTTTTGTACTGCATATATTTGAATTGGTTTTTTTTTATTGAATTCAGCATCAAATTGTCTTTAAATTGACACTTGCATTTGGTACAAAATAACATTTCCTATAAGCCTGCAAATTTGCAAAACATTAAAACATTTCCAAAAGTGTCCACAATTTTTACCACCACTGTATATACTTAGTCCTTCCAGCTGTAGGTAATGTGAACTTTTGTGTATTACAGTCAAGTGTGCATAATCAAATATACTGTTCAGTTTTGGAAAAGTTGCAATTTTTCTAAATTGGGAGATATGTATTCTTATGCATAATATATGTCGGATTGACATTGCAGACATTCAACATCCTGACTGTACTGTCAGCCATATTCAGCACAGAAGGGTGCATGGCCAACTGTGTATTTTCACCACCACTGTATATACTGTATATATAACAGAAAATTGTTATTAGATACTTACTGTAATTTTCCTTTCCTGGCCTATCCTCACATCAGCACACAACGGGTTAACGCCTCCTTTGGAACCCACAGGACCACCTCTTCCTTAGCTGAATAAAAGACAGCCCTCCCCAAATAAATTGTTCAATAGCCTAACCTGGGACAGGCCAACATGAAGATAGGCCAGGAAAGAAAAATTATGGTAAGTATCTGATAACAATTTCCATTTTCCTGGCTCACCTCACGTCAGCACACAATGGTATATACCATAGCCAAATAAATGGGCAGGACAGAACACATGAAGAGAGATATTGACAATCAAAGAAAAGCTGCTAAATGCAAAAAGAATTGATCTCTCTTGTCCACACCTCTAGCTTGTAAGGTTGAATGAAAGCCACACAAGAACTTCAGCTAGCAGTCTTACCTGTATCCTCCAATGAATCCTGGCATAACTGCCCCAAAGGCTGTCGCCTCTCTAGCCAAATAAGCTTGCAACTATTTCAAAGCAGAAAGGCCTGCTTCCTGCATGCAAATCTAATCACCCTAGTAATCCAGCAGAGGATGATTCTTGAGGACCTGACTGTAAAATGAAAAGATTGTCCACTTTTCTCTTTTGACCAAGTGCATGGTTAACAGCTTGACATGTATAAGGGGCTGAAGTTTTCCTGCTGTGTACTCAGTGACTCTAGTGCAAAAACTTGAAGAGATTACTTCTCGGTTTTGCTTGAAACTGGATACCAATTTAGAATTGAGCTTTGGAGACAGACGTAGTATCACAATTTCTGGTTAAAAAAAGACACAAAAGGGCCCTTGTCCGAAAGTGTTGCAATCTTCAACCCTCAGTCTGAAGGAGTTGCTGTCAGAAAAACTAGAAACCTCAACTAAAATTAAAATATTGGAGCAAAGGGTGCCTGCACCAGTGCTTTCAGAACCGAGCCTAAGTCTCACAAAAGGGAACAAAGATTTCCTTGGGGGTCATATACAGATTGTTGCCGGCAAGAAGAATCTGGTCACTGGCTTTTCCACCCATCTGCAGCCTGTGAAAAATAAGGTAGAGACCTGTACTTTAAATGGAGTTGCATGCCAGACCAACCTCTAGTACTGACTGTAAAAAGTCCAGAATATTTGCTAGAGCAGAGAACATAGAAGAAAATTCTTTTGCTGAGCAAACAAAACAAATTTCATATCATCTCATCTGCAGCATTCATGGATGATCTTCTGGCCTTCACCAAGGTCTGAACCACCTCAGAAAGAGAATATCTGCACTTCCAGTCTGGTCTATTCCATAGCCAGACTATTAAAAGTAGTCTCACTGGATTGGGGTGCTGTCACTAAGCTTGACATAAAAGATTTAATTTGACCAGAAATGAGAGTGGTGGTGCTGATGACATCTGGAGGGGCAGCCAAAGCCAAGGCCTTTTCGGTAGGTGGAAAGCAGCCATATAGCATGAACTTGTTCTGTCCAAATTTTCAGAAGCACTTTATATAAGGACACCGGAGAGAGAAAACAGGTCAAATGGAAAATCGCATGACACTGTGAACCTATCTTGTATCACAGAATCTTTGCATTTGTATCCTGTTGCAAATATTGAAAGCTGCACATTCAATGGAGTCTCCCTGAGAACTACTGCTGGAAAGCCCCATAGGGCCAATATTGGTTTGAGGCACTCGGAAAATATTCTTCCTAACCGATCCATTAGTTGATTCTGCTTTCCTGGCAAGAAGATCAACATTAACTGCCTGTAAGTGGCGCTCTTCCCAGCAAAAAGTTTCAGTTGCAAGAAGTAAAAGGCATCTCCTGTCAGAATCATCCCATCTCCTGTGCTCCCACCTAACTCTTCCGGACCCACTGGTCTTTGATGTTTGTCATCCACAGCCTCCAGAAGAAGGCTATCCTGGCCCCCCCTGGAAGGGACTGGTTTGGCGCACCTTCAACAAACATGCTTGGACCACCCCATATTGACAGAGGAAGTGACTAGAGCCATTAAATTTATGGGACGCAATAAGCATCCCAGTCCTGATGGACTACCATCAGGTTACTACAAGAAATTTGTGGAATGCATGCTCCCCCTCTAAACTAGGATGTTAAATTTCCTACTTGATCGCCACTCCTTTCGACCCGAAATGCTGACTGCATCGGTTATTATGCTGACTGCATCGGTTATTATGCTCCCCAAACCTGATACTAACCAAATGTCCTGCACTAACTATTGCCCAATTTCCTTACTTAAGCACAATGTTAAATTATTAGCAAAGGTCCTTTCCTCTCGTCTGAAGAAAATCATAGGCTCTCTGATCCATAAAGATCAAGTGAGCTTCATCCCCAAACGTCAAGCTTTAGATAACGTGCAGATTGACATTTTTATTGCATACAATTCACCCATCTTCTATCTATACTGTAGATACACATAAATATACAGTTGTGGCCAAAATTATTCAACCCCCACTGAAATTGAGTGTTTTGGCCAGTTTGACATTGCTTTTGATCATTCAGTCATCTTGCTTACATTTACATTAAAGAGGCACTTGTAGGTCAGACAAATATAACATAACAGTTATAATGAAATAACCACAAATGTCTTTTCTGTGCTCACAGCATTATCAGTTTTATTCAACCCCCAAGTGACATTCAATCTTAGTACTTAGTACAGCATCCTTTTACAGTTATAACAGCTTTTAAACGTGAAGCATAGCTTGACACAAGTGTCTTGCAGCGATCTACGGGTATCTTCGCCCATTCTTCATGGGCAAAGGCCTCCAGTTCAGTCACATTCTTAGGCTTGCGCACTGCAACTGCTTTCTTTAAGTCCCACCAGAGGTTCTCAATCGGATTTAAGTCTGGTGACTGCGATGGCCACTCCAAAATGTTCCAGCCTTTCCTCTGCAACCATGCTCTAGTGGACTTGGAGGTATGCTTGGGATCATTGTCCTGTTGAAAGGTCCAACGTCTCCCAAGCCTCAGGTGTGTGACGGACTGCATCACGTTTCCATCCAATATCTCCTGGTACTGAAGAGAATTCATGGTACCTTGCACACGCTGAAGCTTCCCTGTACCTGCAGAAGCAAAACAGCCCCAAAGCATGATTGACCCTCCACCATGCTTCACAGTAGGCAAGGTGTTCTTTTCATCATAGGCCTTGTTCTTCCTCCTCCAAACATAGCGTTGATCCATGGGCCCAAACAGTTCTAATTTTGTTTCATCAGTCCACAGAACACTATCCCACAACTTTTGTGGTTTGTCCACATGGCTTTTGGCATACTGCAGTCGACTCTTCTTATTCTTTGGAGACAGCAAGGGGGTACGCCTGGGAGTTCTGGCAGGCCTGGGAGGCCTGGGAGGCCTTCATTACGCAGTGTGCGTCTTATTGTCTGGGCTGAAACTTCTGTACCCACATCTGACAAATCTTTTCTCAGTTCCTCAGCAGTCACACGGGGACTTCTCTCCACTCTACGCTTCAGGTAGCGCACAGCAGTCGAAGTCAGCATCTTCTTTCTGCCACGACCAGGTAGCGTTTCAACAGTGCCCTTTGCCTTGAATTTGCGAATGATGCTTCCTAAGGTGTCTCTTGGTATGTTTAACATCTTTGCAATCTTCTTATAGCCATTGCCCTTCCTGTGAAGAGAAATCACCTCTTCTCTTGTCTTCCTGGACCATTCTCTTGCCTTCACCATGTTTGTAACCACACCAGTAAATGTCTAGAAGGAGCTGAGTATCACAGTCATTTTAAAGCTGCCTAATTGGTGCTTATTATGCTTGATTGCTGCTCGGTGACATCCACAGGTGTTTTCAATACCTGATGGAAAGCACCTGTATGAACCTCTGTTCTTCAGAGTGGTAGTCTTTAAGGGGTTGAATAATTGTGGCAATGAAGAAACCACATAAGAACCATTTACTACTGTATTACATAAACAATTGATGTCATTTTAGTTGCATTTGGGTAGTTACAACGTCCTTGTAGGATTTGATTCTGAATACAATTCCAAATGTACACTATAGTCCCTAAACCCCTTTACAGCATTGGGGGTTGAATAATTTTGGCCACAACTGTATATAGATATATGTAAGGCATTCGGTTCTGTATCCCGGCCGTATTTATGTTACATCTTTACTTTGCTGGGGCTTTGACCCAAACTTTTTATGGTGGATATTTGCGATATGTGAAAACCTCAGGGATGGCCTTCGGTAAGTGGGATATAGCTCCTTAGTTCTGCCCATAGTGAGAGGGATGAGACAGGATTGCCCCTTGTCCTCACTCCTCCTTTTCACACTGGCTATCGAGCCCCAATCAGAACTTCACAGTGATATAGGTAGCTGGCACTGCCCATAAATTCTTCATGTTTGAAGATGACGTTCTACTTTTTGTTATGTTGACCCTTGTCTCAACTGTGAATTTGCTTTCTCTCCTGGACTCTTTTGCCCAGATCTCTGGCCTGAAAGTTAACAGGAATAAGTTGAGGGCCTTAAATATTATGTTATCAGCGTAAGAATGTATCCCATTCTTTGAAATACCTAGGTTTGCACCTGACCAGCCATCCAGACTCTTTGTATAAAGTGAACTACCCTCCAATGCTAGCTCATTTAACACACTTATGGTCTAAATGGTCTACTCTCCCAATATCCTGACTTGGTAAGATAACAGTGGTTAAGAGGACCCTGCTTCCAAAAATGCTATATCTTTTTTGGATATTGCCGATCACGTTCTCCGTGCATTTATTCCGTATATTACAGTGCAGAGTTACCCAATTTATTTGGGGAACCACTTGGCCACGCCTCTCAGGGTCCTTACTTTTATGCTCTAAACAGATTGAGGGCATGGGTATTCCGCACTTTTCAAATATTATCAGGTGGCCCAACTGGCTCCCCTCATCAAATATCATGCTAATCAGGAGGTCCCCCTGTGGGTGGGACTTTAAGCTCTGGGCGCTGACCCTCACTCTAGAAAATTTACTTTGGCTTACCGCACCAGAGCGAGACCATGCATTCCTCTCACTCACTCAACACGCCTTATGTATTTGGGACAGAGTAAAATTTAAGGTAACACTTATTTCCCCACACCAACCCTTACTATCTTTCTTCCACAATCCAGCCTTCTATCCTGCAGCCACTTCCCTGATTTCATTTCACCATTAGACACGCTTATGCCTCACTCGACTACACCACCTGATGTTTTCCAATGGTTTTAAATCATTCCCAACCCTACAAGAGCAATATAAATGCCCCAGTTCGGAAATCTTTAGGTACCTACAAATTAAACACTTTTATGCAGCTACACTTTTGTCTACCACAGACCTCAGCGTGATGTCTATATATGAACACTTTTGTGCATCTGATCAACTCGCTAAGGGTGTAATTTCTAAATTGTATGCCAGCCTATTTTGATAAATGGACTACAGATCTAGGCCAAGACCTTTCCCCAGAGGAAAGTTGGAGATTTGGCAGACAACACATAATGTTTCTCCAAATGTTGTTGCTTCAGAGACATCTTATAAAGTCCTATCCCGCTGGAATCTAGAGCCTAAGTTAGCTAAATATGTCCTGGGCTATTCATCCACCTGTTTTTGGGCTTGCGGGCAGCTGGGCACATATCTACATACATGGTGGTCCTGCCCCATTGTACAGTCCTATTGGGGAGACAATTTTTCCATCCGGTCTTCATTATTTGACAAGTCCATTTCCCCCGATCCTCAAATAGCCCTGTTGAACTTTTTGTTTTGACATGTTAATGGCACTTGATAATGTACCTCTCCATGCATGGAAGCATTGTTTATTTACGTTAGCTGTTATGTTACATGTGATAACTATTGTGCCATTTGATTTAATAAAATATTTGAATGCGAAAAAATGTGTTAAAGCATCAACAATATATATTTTTTGGCGTTACGACACTCTGTTACTTTAACAGACAATTGCACAATCATGCAATGCTGCACCCAAATGAAATTTACATCCTTTTTTCCCACAAATTTGATGGTATTTGATCGCCTTTGCGGTTTTTATTTTTTGCGCTATAAAAACAAAAGACCATCATAAATGTTGTCATAAATTTAGGCCAAAATGTATTCTGCTACATGTCTTTGCTAAAAAAATCCCAATACGTGTAATTTAATTGGTTTACGTGAAAGTTATAGCGTTTACAATGGCGGTATAGATACTGGAAATTTTTTTTTTTTTACTAATAATGGCGGTGATCAGTGACTTATAGTGGGACTGCGGTGGGCATTTTGGCACTGGGGGGAACAGACTTAGTGTCACTGACATCCCCAATACAATGATCAGTGCTAAAAAAAGCACTGACATTGTACTAATGGCACTGGGCAGGAAGGGGTTAACATGAGGGGAGATCAAAGGGTTAACTGTGTTCTGGGAGTGTTTTACTGGGGGGGCGGTGTGTTGGTGCTTCACTGTAAGCAGTGTGCCCAAGCCGACAGGGAGGAGGACTGTTAGTAAGCAAAGCAGTCCTCCTTCCCCTTGGAGATGCTCGGTAATCACTGGGTGCCAGTGGGTAATAACCGGCTGGGACCTGATGATTGACAGACGCAGACCCGGGAATGCAAAATCACATATATAAACACATAATTTTGTGCACCTCTGCCACCGTGTAGCAGTATATCTACTATAGGGCGGCGCGGGGAAGCAGTTAAAATAATGTCAAAGTCAGTATGTTTGTTGTCATACCTACAGTCCCTGATGATGTGCAGTAAACTCTTTGTATTTTTATATGAAATAAAATCACAATAAATAGAGTCCTTAAAAAGTGAAATTGGCCAGATAGACCAAACTGGCCATTAATGAGTTAATTTGGTCTTTCCCTCTCTTTAAACTTTTCTGGTAGCAGCTGCTGAAATAATATATTGTGCTGTGAAGAATGGAATAGAATCAGGTTACCTCCCTCTTTACATTGCTTTCCACTGAACCCTTCATATAACTCCGGTTACTGGTAAAGCCTAGGCTATCTTCAGCCTACTCATAAAGCCTTTGCTCAAAGCAATGGAATCAAATGGGTTATAGGACTAGGTGCATTGATGGTACTTTGCACCACTTACTACACAAGTTAGTACCTAATATGACAATGAGGAATAAAAATTATCCTATAACAGAAAAAAACCCTATCCATTCATATATGGTCTGCGTAAATATTACAGATCTCCATCCTGGCCTTTATTTAATAGCACTTACAAGATGGTAGCTGGTGATTTTCATCTACCTCTGTGAGCTAGGTGCAGCATGGCACGGTGGGCAGTAATCATACAGAGCCTGAATTTGTCAAAAACAGTATATTGTAGAAAAGTTCAAAAAGTGCAAACAGACCTGGCGGAGAGGCACACACGTCCAGGGCCACTTACAGACTATAGCAGCGATATAACAATGGCCTGAAGACCCAAAGATGCAGAAATCTGCCACAAGGAGCAGAATGCAGCTTGGCCAGTCCACACCCAAAGGGGAAGGCTTCCTAGTGAAGCAGATGTGGTTCCTACACACTTTCAACTCCTCATATATGAATGAACACTAATTTCCCACAAATATCTCTACAAATATTTGCTATTAGTGATGATGAATTTCTTTATCATTCATATTTATTTTCTGTGAACAGAGTACAGTGAGCTAATAGAGAAAAGTTTGCAACCTGACAGCAAATGTTTCCCTCTGACAGAAGTCTCCTAAGGTTATCTGCTGTAGTCTTCAATTCCCTAGAAACTCCCTGAATATTGGGATAATTTGTTAAAGAGAATCTTCAGGCTGTATGAAAAAACTGTAGCTTCTGACTTAATAAATAAAAGGACACATACCTGTTCATGGATCCAGTGTCGCCCTCACTTGGGCTTTTGCCAGTCTTTGGATCCCCGGAGCTGATATGTTTACTAAGGGAAGCCAGATGTGACTTCACAGCCAGTGACCGAGCTGCACTACACTTTGTGAATGGTCCTACAGCCTTCTGGTACCTGTGATGTGTCCCAAAAGACTGAGGGCAACGTGGGGGATAACTTCCTTTTGCATAGGTCATCCGAGCCAGAAGTGGGATCAGGTATTTTTCAAATCCAGACACCCACTCCCCTCAAAAAAAAAATGTATTCAAAAGTGATATGGGGGGGGGGGGGTGGAAATGCAGAACTTTCCCTTTTGGGCAAAGTTCCGCTTTAAGATCTTAAAGCGGAACTAAACCCTCCTATCCTTTACAGCCAAGGGAGCTGCTATCTTTGCCTCTGTTTGATCTGAAGTTGCCATGGTGCGGACAATTTGGTTGAGAACACAAGCAATTATGTCAGTTATCATTCACAGCATGGTTTTAGATTCCACTTTAAGAGGAAACTAAACCCACATCATAAAAAAAACCTATAAATAAATGCTGTATTACACGCTGTTCATACTCACTCAGTCACTATGGGATTTGTTTTCTGTATTCTGCTAGAAACTTGGTTGATCCTGCTGTTTGCCCTTTTCTGCCCATGTCCCCAATGCTGCTAGGGATTTTGCAGAGCAGTGTTGGCAGCTCTGCATATGCTCAGTTTTTAGTGAGTTTCTATGCTGAGCAGCCCATGTTACACATAGTAGTATAAACCCACTCCCTCCCTCCTCCTCCATGCCCACTAACCAGCTAAACACAATGGGGGTGGGATACTACATGTAGATTAATGGAGGCTTCACCTCCCTGTTATTCTAAGACAGACTGAAGGGGCATGACACAGCCAGTGACTTGTAGAAATCCACACACACCATGTTATTGCCAAAAAAATAATAAAGATTTGATTTCATATATACACTATATTGCCAAAAAGTATTAAGACACCCTTCCAAATCATTGAATTCAGGTGTTCCAATCAGATCCATGGCCACAGGTGTATAAAATCAAGCACCTAGGCATGCAGACTGCTTCTACAAACATTTGTGAAAGAATGGGTTACTCTCAGGAGCTCAGTGAATTCAAGCGTGGTACCGTGATAAGTTGCCACCTGTGTAATAAGTTCATCTGTGAAATTTCCTTGCCAGTAAATATTCCACGGTCAGCTGTTAGTGGTATTATAACAAAGTGGAAGCAACTGAGAACAACAGCAACTCAACCACAAAGTAGTAGGCCACGTAAAATGAAAGAGCGGGGAGAGCGCATGCTGATGTGCACAGTGCGCAGAAGTTGCCAAGTGTCTGCAGAGTCAATAGCTAAAGACCTCCAAACTTTGTGCACAACAGATTAGATTAGCACAACAGTGTGTAGAGAGCTTCAAGGTATGGGTTTCCATGGCCGAGCAGCTGCATCAAATCCTTACATCACCAAGTACAATGCAAAGCGTCGGATGCAGTGGTGTAAAGAACACTGCCACTGGACTCTAGAGCATTGGAGACGTGTTCTCTGGAGTGACGAATCACGCTTCTCTGTCTGGCAATCTGATGGACGTGTCTGGATTTGGACAGGAGAACGGTACTTGCTTGACTGCATTGTGCCGAGTATAAAGTTTGGTGGAGGGGGGACTATTGTGTGGGGTTGTTTTTCAGGGGTTGGGCTTGGCCCCTTAGTTTCAGTGAAGGGAACTCTTAAGGCGTCAGCATACCAAGACATTTTGAACAATTTCATTTTCCCATCTTTGTGGGAACAGTTTGTGGATGGCCCCTTCCTGTTCCAACATCACTGTGGACAAGTGCACAAACCAAGGTCCATAAAGACATGGATAAGTGGGTTTGGGGTGGAGGAACTTGACTGGCCTGCACAGAATCCTGACCTCAACCCGAGAGAACACCTTTGGGATGAATTAGAGCGGAGACTGTGAGCCAAGCCTTCTCATCCGACATCAGTGCCTGACCTCACAAAAGCACTTCTGAAAGAATGGTCAAACATTCCCACAAACACACTCCTAAACCTTGTGGACAGCCTTCCCAGAAGAGTTGAAGCTGTTATAGCTGCAAAGGGTGGGCCAACTCAATATTGAACCCTACAGACTAAGACTGGGATGCCATTAGTGCTAAGTTGATGTGGGTGAAAAGGCAGGTGTCCCAATACTTTTGGCAATATAGTGTATATTTGTATGCCAATTTAAAACAGTTTATTGATATGAATTATTTATTTTTACTCTGTATCCCAAAGGCTGTTTTTTTTATTTTATACATGTGACCAACAGAGAATTAGAAGCTCTTCCTGCCACTGTTTCCCTGCAGACAGGCTGGGAAAGAGCTGGGTCATGTGACAGCTGTATATCAATTAGTAAAAGGTACTTAGATTTTTTTTTATTAAAGTAATTACAGTACCATTATCCATGTACAGAAATAGAAGGGGCGATGTCAATTAAAAAGCATGTGTTTAGTTTATTATCACAGAATTAAAAATCATGTTTATGCATTTTTAGCGGTTGGACATCTGAATGGACTATTTCATCTTGGCATGTGTGGCTCAGTTTACATTCAGAATGAAATATTGCTGGTTGGTAAGGCAGGCACTCTCATAGCAGAAGAAACATTCAGAGTCTCTACCTGCCAACAGTGTTTTTTTATAATTGTATTTTTATGTGGGTTTTCAAAGACAATAACATGAAAAAAGCAGAATCGGTTTACAAATCTACATTAAAATATACAGAAACTTAACAATTCTATACTGGATCAACAAAAACCAAACCAAGATTCATTATGTATGTTAAGTGAAGGGGTAGGGGTGCATCCAGAAAGGGTCAATTTGTATACAGATCAGTGGTAAACATAAAGGAATATATTTTCCATTGGTTGGGCAAGGTCCAAGAATGGTTAAAGGGGTTCTTCAGTCAGTTTGGAAAAAATGAAAAGGTAACAGCTACCAAAACTGCAGCTGCTGACTTTTAATAAACAGACACTACCCTGTCCAGGGATCCAGCACCGCTCTCACTCAAGCTGGTTCTTCACTGGTCTCCAGGACCCAGCGCCGGCATGTTAACTGTGGACATCCAGCTGTGGCTCCTTACGGCTTCACAACCAGCTGCCCACTGTGCATTCAACAGCTGAGCTATGCTTTGTAAATGGTCCCGGAGCCATCTGAGACCTGTGACAAATCCCAGAAGACTGTGGGCAGGGAGGGGGTAAGGAGAACTTCAGCTCAAATCGCCTAGGCTAGGGATGTCAAACTGGCGGCCCTCCAGCTGTTGCCAAACTACAAGTCCCATCATGCCTCTGCCTTGGGGAGTCATGTTGTAACTTTCAATCTTGCAATGCCTCATGGGACTTGTGGTTTGGCAACAGCTGAAGGGCCGCCAGTTTGACACCTGTGGCCTAGGAAGAAGTGGGAGCAGGAACCTGTCAAAATCGGCTACTTGTTTCCAACCCCAAAAACACACTCCAAATATCACAGAGGAAGGGGGAGGAGGAGGAAGAGTGAATGTCCTCTTTTGGGTGAAGTGTCGCTTTAAGAAACATGGGCAAGAGAAAGAGGTTTGCCAAAAGTGAATTGATCCCACGGGCCTATACATTGTTAGGTTGTTGAGGATTTTCAATTTGGCTGTGAGATGTTCCATATTCCTAATATCCAAAATTATATTTAATAACTCATTGTTAATCTTGGGCAAACATTTTGTGAAATGTAGGAGAAATGGACTTCCATGTTCCATTTTACAGCCTTTTATGTTGTGGAAACACTTTTTAAAGCTAAAAAGCTGTCTTCCTTGATAAATCCACAAGGTGGAGCTAGTTTAGTCCTTGCTTTTCCTATACATAAAGGTACATAGATGTTCACCAACAATTCACCTTTCTTCTCAAGGCTCATCACAAACTCGTCTGTAATCGCCAGGACAGCTGTTCTTATTGCAGTTCAGGTAGCACATGATTTTGTAATTTTATATTTTATGTCCAGTTTTGTTGGTGAACATTTTTCAAAATGTATAGCTGTACATACATTGCAATGGCTTATAATAAAAAAAACAGTAAAAACAGAGTAGCTATGCAAAGAACTTTTACTAAATGCAAGAAATAAAACTATGAGACTTTTAGGCCATCTGCACTTGTGGTTTGGGAACAGTGAAAACATGCTGTTATGCGGATTTGCATCACAGTGCAGCAAACATTATCCGTGGTGTCATGATCGGTGGGCAGTACCACCATCCAAACTTGACACATTCAACTGATTGGGGGCACCCTGCAACTGCCCTGCAAATATGTGCAGTGCACACGGTTGTGGTACATTGATACAGGGTTTAAGGTGTTAAAGCAAGCGGTAAGAAGGCAATAAAATGCCTCCTCACTGCCAAATTCCCCCTGAAGAGTGGTCTGAACACGTTACTCTTTAGAGAGCACTGCATGTGTAAGCACACCCATACTCTGCTTTTCATTATTAATTTTTTTGAATGGCCACCAATGAAAACTCACAAGCTTTCAATTTTTTGTTAGGTCCCGTTCCATATCACGGCAAAATGTGCGACATGCACTTGGGTACCATTCATCCTGAATGGCACACCAAACATGGCTTGATGGAAGTCAGCAGATCTTCACCCCAATCACGAAGCTCTGGGGAAAGTTCCTATGCAGACTGCAACTTTGCTTGCAAAGTAAACAGTCTACAGTGCTTGCCTTTAAATCAACCCCTATTAGTCTTCAAGGTTGCCCATCAGATCAATAGAAAGACGTGGAAAGCAGAAGGGAGTGGAACAAAGTTCTGACTTCTTAGATGAAGTCACTAATTGCATAATAAAGTATTCCAGGTTTTGGGGACTAATGAGGTGCTCTGGAAGGAATCTGAGCATGTGTGGTGCCTATGCTTAATTTTGTTTTACAATTTCAGGTGTTATAAAGTGATTACAGGTGTACCTCAGTTTACGAACGCCTCGGTTCACATAATTTTCGTTTACGAATGAAAACTCATTAAAAATAATGCCTCGGTTTACAATTTTTTTTTGCAATATAAACGGATTAATTGATTTTCAATGCATTTACAAAATTTTTTTTAATCATGTCCCTGTACAGTACTATGCCTTTAAAGTGCACGTTATAAAGAGTTTTGAACAGATAAGACTTCTTTTTACTTTTTTCTTACCTCCGGAATGGATTAATTGGTTTTCAATGCATTTACAATTTTTTTTTTAAATCATGTCCCTGTACAGTATTTATGTCTTTAAAGTGCACTTTACAACGTGTTTTGAACAGATAAAACTTTTTTGGACTTTTTTCTGACCTCCGGAATGGATTAATTGGTTTTCAATGCATTTAAGAATTAATGTTTAATCTTGTCACTGTACAGTATTTATGCCTTTTAAGTGCACTTTATAAAGAATTTTGAACATATAAAATACTTTTTTTTTTACTTTTTTCTGACCTCCGGAACGGATTAATTGGTTTTCAATGCATTCCTATGGGAAACCGCGTTTCGGTATGCCTGTACTTTGCTTACACTTCATTATACTTTGGAAGATTTATTGTTAACAATTTGTAAATATGTTCAAGTTTTTTGGCCTGAAAGCTCAGCTTCTTCAGGACTGATATTAATCTATCATTGCCTAGATCAGACATTCTCAACCAGGGTGCCTAGGCAGTCTGGGGTGCCTTGAGGTTTCCCCAGGGGTGCCTCGGCAAAATGTCTACAAATTGCCCAAAACTTGTATACAAGCCAGCAGGTGGAACAAGCCTGCCTTTAGTTACACAAAGCCACAGATTTTCATTGTGTACCATTATGACCTGCTAGCTGCCGGAGTCCTGACAACCAATGACATCATCAGTTGATAAGGAGGATGTCAGCTGCCTTCGCAGCATCCTTGTTTGACCCTCCCTTGCCCCTTTATATCAGTGCTGGGATCACATCAGCTCAGTGATGGAGAAAAACTGAGGGAGAAGAGAAACATTGGAATACTGGTCAGCAGCAGTGTGCAAAGGTGTATTTGCTTTGGAAGAATAAATCACCTCTAATGATGGGTGTCCTATGTGTGTGCATGTTGCTGCGTTATATAAAACTAAAGAATTAGAATAGTTTTTCACATTTTAGAATGGGGTGCCTCAAGATTGTTCATAATTTTAAAATGTGCCTTGACTGAAAAAAAGGTCGAGACACACAGGCTAGATCTATTAAATGTTTCTGAAGCTTTTTTTAAGTCATCATTTTTAAGTCATAATCTTCCAAGGTTTGCTAGTAGAGTGTTATTTGAACAGACAGAAATAGAAAATGTATCATCTGTTGTGGAATTGTTAAAAGCAGACTGTCTCCCTTTGTGAGTTATTGTAACTTGTCCTTAGTTTTCACATCTGTTGTACCTTTTTATCCTTACACAAACATTTCAAAGTGAACACAACTACATCAGCTGTTATGGGCAGTACAGTGGCTTAGTGGTTAGCACTTTTGCTTTGCAGCATTGGGGTTCTCAGTTTGAATGCTAGTCTATCTGCATGGAGTTTGCATGTTCTCCCTGTATTTGTGCTGGATTCTTCACACACTCCATAGACATACTGTTAGTTTGTTTGGCCTCAGTATCTGTGTATGTACATGGGGTATTAGATTACAAGCTCCTTGAGGGCCGGGACTCATGTGAAAGCACTTCACTGGTACTGCAGGTGGGCGGCATTCACATGCGATCACATGATCACAATGTCAATAAAGCTGTTATAAATCAATCTGATTCATAACAGCTTTTCTTCCCTTCCTAGTGAGCTGTGATTGGCCCACAGTTCTCACATGGTACATGGGCCAATCACTGCACCCTGTGATTAGCTGTAGCCAATCACAGATCACTATTATTTTGAACTGTCATGAACTTAACCCATTCATGACAGTTCAAAGCAAGCAGTTAACATAGTAAGTAGTTAGGCAAGTAGTTAAAAAAAAATGTTATCAATATTTAAATTTTTTTCACAGTTTGCATTGCAGGGGCAATGTTCTTTATTGCACCTGCAATGCAAAGTGTAAAAAGAAATTCGAAATATTGATAACGTTTTTAAAAAAATGTTTTCAGTTTTTTTTTTAAACTACATGCTGGCCGCCTGCTGGCACTGTGTGGGCGAGTGACAGCTCTAGGCAAAGTGACATACTCTTACCTCCAATCTATTAGAGGTAATTCAGTGTGTGAGCGTGTATGCGCACAACACCCTGCTGCCCCCCCCCTGCCCCCTCCCACCATCGATACAGGGAGAACACCACACTGTCAGGAAAAGCACTACATTTTACACACATGCATTAGATTACCCCTGTCACCCAGCCAGAGCCATTAGTAGTGTCAGTATAAAGAATTTTTAATTGATCATTGCAGTACTGCCACTAGCGACAAAAGATAACATCAGGGCCAGTTAGCCCCCCTCCGCCTTCCACAGTTTTCTCGGGCTCTCCCATTCCACTGTGGAACCCGAGAATGCAGCTGGTGGTTCCGTCAACTGACAATAGAGCTGATCGAATGGCTGCAAATATCTCTATGGTATAAAAAACCAGAAGCAACAAGCATTTCATCATTTTGGTTTTGCTGGATATAAGCTGCACCATTTTTAAATTGGGAAAGCATCTGATCACACCAATCTTGGTGTGATCAGATGCTTTAAGGGCAGAGGACAGATCTAGAGTCTAATAGACCCTAGATTTCTCAGAAAAGAGTACCTGTCATTGTCTGTTGCTATCACAGGGGATATTTACTTTCCCTGTGATAACAATTAAAGTGATCATAAAAAAAAAAAAATTAAAAAAAGGGACAGTGTACAAATAAAAAAAAGCAAAATAAATTATAAAAAACAAAACAAAAAAAACACCCTTCCCCCCGTGCTCACGGCCCTGGAATGCCAGTAGAAGCAAACCCCTCAAAATGACCCCTTTTTGCAAAGTAGGAACTCCAATGTATGTGCTGAGGGGCATTGTGAGTATTTTGCAGATCTCATTTTTTGCCACAAGTTTTTGGAAAATAGAAAATAAGAAAAAAAAAATTGTTTTCTTTCTTTTTTTCAAAACACTGGGGCAAAAAATGATATCTGAAAAATACTCAACATGCCTTTTATCAAACACCTTTGGGGTGTCTACTTTCCAAAAAAAAGGGAACATTTGAGGGGGTGTTTGTACTATTCTGTTATTTTTAGGGCCTTCAAAACTGTGATAGTTTGTGAGGAAGTGACATGGAGGAAATATGCCCTTTGGAAGCTTTAAGGATGTCATTGGGTTTTGGGGACCTGTATGTGGCTAGGCTGCCAAAAAGTCATATGTGGTATCCCCATGATCTGGAGAAGTAGCAGAATGTGTTTTTTTTTTTTGGGGGGGGGGGGTTATTCCACATAAACCCATGGCATGTGAGCAATATATCATTAAAATGACAACTTTGTGTAAAAAAAAAAGAAAATTCCTTGCGGGGGGGGGGGGGGGGGTTGTACTGCCCTGGCATTTTAGCACCTCAAGAAATTTGATAGACAATATAAAAGCTGCATAAATTCCAATACATATGTAGTTTGTAGATGGTATACTTTTAACGTAGACCAATAATATACACGTATTGGGATTTTTTTTTTACCAATGACATGTAGCAGAATACATTTTGCCCTAAATTTGTGACTAAATGTGAGTCTATTGGATATTTTGTATAGCAGAAGGTAGAAAATATAGTTTTTTCAAAATTTTCGGTCTTTTATCGATTATATCACAAAAAGTTAAAAACTCAGTGGTGATCAAATACCACCAAAAGAAAGCTCTATTTGTGTGATAAAAGGGCATACATTCTGTTTGGATACAGCCTTGCATAACTATGCATTTACCAGTTGAAATAGCGCAGTGCTGCATAGCAAAAAATGGCTTGGTCTGGAAGGGGGAAAAAACCTTCTGGGGCTGAAGTGGTTAAGTAAAGCGCTATGTAAACTTGCAGCACTATATAAATGCCTGTAATAATAAAGCTTAACTTTTAAGACATATAATAAGCTGTAGTCTCAGACATAGCGTTTTAATTATTATTATTACTATGATTTTATTGGTATTGAATGGAAATGGTATGGTTTATTATTCATGTTCTCACATTTGTCAAAGGTTTTTGTATATTGAGTATCTATTCAGTGTTATCTTTTATACTTTCAACATATTGGCTTTTGGGTGTTTGGTTTTAAATACGACCCTGAGGAAGGGCTATTGTATTGATATTAGATTGATATGGAGTGATATGTCCTTATGTTTTTTTTAGCCCTGATAAAATGGTGCTCTGGTACCCTCGAAATGCATTGAATACTTTTTAGATTGTCCCCCCCAACATTTGATGCTAAATAAAGTTGTGTCTAGACCTCTAAGACTTCTTAGCAGTTGTGTAGCACTTCAATTTCCAATTTTGTTAAGTTATAATAAATGCCAAGGAAACCATGGAGATCATCTGCTCTGGTGACCCCCCCCCCCCCCACTCTACTCTGCCCTGGTGATCTTCCACCCTACACTGCCCTGGTGACCTCCCTACTCCACTCTGCCCTGGTGAGCTTCCACTCTACACTGCCCTGGTGACCCCCCACTGTACTCTGCCCTCTGTCATTTTATTCATGTAGCACAATCCTTGATTTGGGCTGTGGCTGGTCTGTACTCTTGGAGGGTTCTGGCCAATCCCCAACAGGAGACTTGGCAAGGGATCAGGACAACATTTAAGAGTAACTGATCCTGCTCGGCAGCAAAAGAGCAGAGGGGAGTGGGAGCAGGAGAGTTGAGGTGGATGTGAGGCTGGAAGGCAGGAGCCTGTGAGGGGGCCCAGATGGAGAGGGGCTCACCTACATGCAGAGGACCTTGGAAGGAGGAGCTCTTCTTTATGACTGAACTGTTCCGGGACCCCTCACACTGCACAGGTAAGAATCCCTGAGTATACTAAAACCATCCCCCTTAAGGGGACCACAACCCAAATATAGGTGAAACATAGAACCTGAGCAGGACTCATCTTCGGCGTCCTGTACAACAGATAGAATCAGTACTCGAATGACATATCCACAGATACAGAATTAGTTTCGTATTGACACACCAGAAACATATTCACATGTAAGGTGGTGGTTGTTTGTCACATCCAGGGGTGGACTGACCATTTTGACCCGAGGGCCCGGGGTCAGTAGGGGGCCCCATGAGATGCCCCTGGTACCTTTTTCATAGGCTTTATTGAGTTTGCGCAAGGACACAGGGGCCCCATGATCCACTATTGCCCGGGGGCCCCATAAGTTGTCAGTCCGCCCCTGGTCACATCCTCCATGTTTCCCTCCTTGTTGGGCGCCAAGCAAGGGACACATGAGAAGTCTGCCCTTGCGGTGGGTTCTTCTGGGCTATGCAAGGCATGTTGTACAGCGTCTCTCTCTGCTTCATACACATAATGTACCTTTACTTTGTGCTGTTTCCACCAATGCCCTGAGGGAAGGCTGAGTTTGCTGTTAGGGAATACTCAACTTTAAGGTGGGTCTTTACTCTTAGAGATGAACGTACTCCATGTACACTTGCACAACAACTGTCCTGCAGTTACTTTTGGGTCCCCATGTAAATGTACATCTTCCCACTGTAGCTTGCAATTAGGCCGGTCGAACACTAACCACAGCCACCTGTCCAGCATTTCCCACTTCGGTCCTGGTAGCGGCATGGAACCCCACCATGCACATAGGAAAGGCTCCAACATGCATTTGACTTTAACTCTTGAACATTTGAACCTCTGTACAGGATGGGGAACTCTGCAATGCAGTTTTGTTCTGGTTTGCTATGGGAGCAGGAATGCAGTGTAAGGAGCGCCGACAACATCTCCCTTGCGAATAGCAGCAATTCCATCTATAACAGGTACAAGTTTATGACAGGCTACTTGCTGACTGTACCTTCTTTGCTAATGGCAACCACATGTATAATTTGCACTAGAATTACTCTTAACGTGTTGGCTCTTCATACCCCATGTGGTAGTGACCCAAGCTGTAGACTAAGTGCAAAGTTGTACCGGTTACTTGCATTACACCACGTTGAGTAACTTCAGACCAGGCAAAAAGCAAAGTTTCAACCATGTACTGAATAAAGTGAAGACAGTACAGAGTCCAACACAACACAGTCTTTTCCTAAATCCTTAATCCCTAATCCTACTCAGGCTATGTGCTGTCCCAGCATACCAGCAGGGATGAAGTCCATGTAATTACAGAGTCCATCAGAAGCAATCTCCAACAGCTGGTGTCTTTGGGGCAAACCCCAAGTTCTGACTGACTTTACATCCAGGTAGTAGAGAGCAAAATTATTGTACTCCTCCCAGTATTGCTCTCTGGTCTTCTGCTTTATGAAGTTCTTTTTTATGGGCTCTGGGCTTTCCTTGGAAAAAAAAATCCTCTTCTTCTGAACCACTGTCCCTTTGTTATATCACAGGCTCAGCAGGTCAGACTTAGAGATATCCTGCCAAAAACTAAAGAACTGGGAAACCCGCAACCCTTCTGTCTGGAGCAGCACCTATCTAACCAATCTCAACCTGCCTACGCACAGACACAGAACCAGTCTCCTACTGACACACCAGAAACCTGTCTACATCCATAGAATCAGAACTGCATTGACACACCAGAAACATATCTAGAGACAAAGAATCATTATCGTACTGACACTTCAGAAACAAGTCCACAGACATAGAATCAGTACTGTAATGAAAACATGTGCACAGACACAGGATCAGTATCCCACTGACACACCAGAAACATAGACACATAATCAGTATCCTACTGACACACCAGAAACATGGCCACAAACACAGAATCAGTATTATACTGACAAACCAAAAATATGTCCACATCCCAGAATCATTACCATATTGACACAACTAGAACATGTTAACAGTCACAGAATTAGTACCATCTTGACAAAACCAGAACATGTACTATTAATTTTCCACGAGTCCCCAATGCGTGTCACGCTGACTTTTTGAGTGCAAGGCAAGACAACACATTTTCTGCTTTGATTTGCAGGGTGCTGAGGATTAGGTGCATTTGTTTAGATTGTGTTTGGGGTGCCATTAGAAATGAATGGGCATGTATCCCATAGTACATACGCCACATGTTGTTGCAAGATGGGTTAACCTGCACTGAGGGCTTTTCACATCACAATGCTATAAAATACAGCTTGACCTATTTTTGTGTGTTGAGATCCATTGACAGACTATTCAGAAGATGATGGGTTGCCTAATGTAAAATGCCTCACACTAAAATGTGCATAGGCAAACACAGAAACAATCAAATTATCAATAAAACAAATGCAGTTTACAATACAAGTTTCAATAATGATGTTTATGTTTCCTATAGACCCCAGCCATCTCTGAATGGGCAGCAGATGTAGAGTGGCGAAGAGAAAATGAGTGGCTTGCACAGAAACTCAGAGTCAACACTGGCCGCTCCGCACCCCAGCATGACTTGTTGTCACTGCATGCTGACAATGAGAGGAACCTCAAATGGGGAGCTGGGCAGTGGTGTTTTGCAGGCATTAACAATGGTGGTGTCATGGCCACTAAAAATGCCTTTAAATACAAGTGAACGTGGAGAGTGCACTAATTCTTAAGATATGAGGCACTATGAGCCCATAGAGAGTGTGAATTTAACACACTGGGCAGCAAAGTGGCACCCTAGACCACAGCCCATGTTACCCAGTGTTAGTTCCTACCCTAAAATTCACACCAGAATACATCTCTCATGCTGATATAAAATCATCGTACATTTATTAGTTCCTGTCCAAGGAGGCAGACCCAGAGATCCGGAAAGAGTTCTAGGAAGTAAATAGAGATGGATTCAGCTGCCTTTAGGGACAATGGCCACCATGAGAAAAATAATACAGTATATGCAAAGAATAAAACACCTACACTTATCTATAACTGTTTGTAGATTGCCATTACTAAACATTGCCAAAAGGTGCCTTTGTTGTAATTTTTTTATGATAAGAGCAAAGTTCCTCTTTAAGGTTTAACTGCACCTTTGCATCTGTCTTTGATTCAGAAAGCTATCACTTGTGAAAATCAAGTGACTTGTCAAAATCTTCCCAGCTTGGCCCATGCATACACTCTCCTCAATTTTTATCCAATGCAGAAGTCACTGCATGCTACCCAACAAATCAATGCCTGTTTTTCACAGAACTGCAAATGCTGAGACTCCATTTCAACTTTGCACACGCACCATTTACCCCCCTAAGCTCTAATGGATTCCCTTCAACTTGTAAGTTAATAAGAGAGGGAGAAACGCATTGGGTACATGTAAGAAGTTGAAGATGAGGTGCTTGCACTGCTTTGGACTTCCAGGGGTGGTGTGCAGTGGTTTCTGCATCAGAGGGCAATTCATTTTAAACGGGGAGGCAGGGAACATTTTTTTTATGGTCAAACCTGCACATATTCTTTATAACTGATTCAACATTCTGTAAATAATTACAATATAAGCTATTTTGTAATTTACAGTTATTAAAAATTCTCTTTTCATTTCAGACTCCAGCTCTGCTTTTGTAAAGCTGCCAAAAATTCAAGTTTGCTTAATTACAGCAGATTTCTGTAGGCGCTCTATACAATGATTGAGCTAATTTCCAGCTTGTGTGATTGACTCACAGATTTTCTCGAAAGTGAGCCTTATATAAATAGATTATACTGTATATGAGATGGCTGAACATGTGAGACATTGGGCGGTTGGGGCTATTACAACACGTTGCCAGTGGGGTACAGCAGCCAACACATATACACAATAGGTGGCAATCTTACCTGTATGAGGGAAAAAACGTAACATAAGTTATTTTTAATGAATTGCCAAAATAGTTTGCAGTGGAAATAAAATCAGCAATGGAATATTAATAACAAAAAACAGCGTGGGGTGAAACGCGTTGACGCACTTCCGGTCTGCCGTCATCTTGGCCTACGTCACTTCCGGTATTTGGAACGCACGCCGACTTTTGCGGTTCAAGCGGCCATTTTAGAGGTGGAAAGCTGGTCATCCTCTACAGTGATTCTTAAAGCGTGAGATCCCTATATTTACAATTTGGAAACTTGTTCCTTTGAAGCCTTTGAGGCTATTAAACAAGGCCTGTTATTTTATTGAAACATGTGAGTGTCCTTATTCTATCTATTTAGATGGTATTGAGTGGCAGTATTACACTATGTAGCCTTTCTTTCCTTGCACATTATTGAGGATTCCATGGAGAAGTAGAGTGGAGTCGATTGCTGTATCTAAGCAGGGTGAAGAAGGTGATTTGAGTTCCTCTTGAGGGGCTATAGGATCCCTTATATCCTATGAGGCTTATTACTCACCTCCATGTGGTGAGTGCGGTCAATATTATTTTTCACGTAGTGATTAGGTGGAAGCACATTTTGGAACATTGTCTTGAAAATCCTTTTGGGAAAAGAAGGACTTATGTTAGAAATATTATATATATATATATATATATATATATATACAGTTGCAAGAAAAAGTATGTGAACCCCTTGGGATTACGTGGAGATTTGCATGAATTGGGCATAAAATGTGCTCTGAACGTCATCTAAGTCACAACAATAGAAGAACACAGTCTGCTGAACATAATACTACACAAACATTAGATGCTGCCATGGTTTAATTGCACATAACATGTAAAAATTCACAGTGCAGGGAGGAAAAAGTATGTGAGGCCCTAGCTTAATGACTTCTCTCAGAGCTAATTGGAGCCAGGAGTGAGCCAACCTTGACTCCAATCAGTGTGATGATATTGGATGTGCTGCTGACAGCTGTCCTGCCCTTAAAAAACACACACCTGTTTTGGGTTTACTGGTTTCAAGAAGCACTGTTTGTTGTGAACCATGCCTCACAGAAAAGAGCTCTCAGAAGACCTATGATCAAGAATTGTTGACTTGCATGAAGCTGGAAAGGGTTACAAAAGTTTCTCCAAAAGCCTTGATGTTCCTGTGTCCACGGTAAGACAGACTGTCTACAAATGGAGAAAGTTTAGCACTGTTGCTACTCTCCCTAGGTGTGGTCATCCTGTAAAAATGACTGCAAGAGCACAGCGCAGAATGCTGCATGAGGTAAAGAAGAATCCCAGAGTGTCAGCTAAAGACCTACAGAAATCTCTGGCACATGCTAACATTTTTGTTGACACATCTACAATAAGGAAAACATTAAACAAGAATGGAGTACATGGGAGGACACCACGGAGGAAGCCATTGCTGTCCAAAAAGAAGATTGCAGCACGTTTGAAGTTTGCAAAAGAGCACCTGGATGTTCCACAGCACTACTGGCAAAATATACTGTGGACAGATGAAACCAAGATTGAGTTGTTTGGGAAGAACACACAACACTATGTGTGGAAAAAAAAGGCACAGCACACCAACATCAAAACCTCATCCCCACTGTGAAACATGGCGGAGGGAGCATCATGGTTTGGGGCTGCTTTGCTGCCCCAGGGCCTGGACGGATTGTTGTCATTGATGGGAAAATGAATTCCAGAGTTTATCAAGACATTTTGCAGGAAAACGTACGACCATCTGTCTGCCAACTGAAGCTCCGCAGAGGATGGGTGATGCAACAGGACAATGACCCAAAGCATACAAGTCATTCAACAAAACAATGGCTGCAACAGCACAGAATACGCCTTCTGGAGTGGCCCAGTCAGAGTCCTGACCTCAACCCCATTGAAATGCTGTGGCATGACCTTAAGAGAGCGATTCACACCAGACATCCCAAGAATATTGCTACACTGAAACAGTTTTGTGAAGAGGAGTGGTCCAAAATGACTCCAGATCGTTGTGCAGGTCTGATCTGCAACTACAGGAAACGTTTGGTTGAGGTTATTGCTGCCAAAGGAGGGTCAACCAGTTATTAAGTCCAAAGGTTCACATACTTTTTCCTCCCTGCACTGTGAATGTTTACATGTTATGTGCAATTAAACCATGGCAACATCTAATGTTTGTGTAGTATTATGTTCAGCAGACTGTGTTCTTCTATTGTTGTGACTTAGATGATGTTCAGAGCACATTTTATGCCCAATTCATGCAAAACTCCACGTAATCCCAAGGGGTTCACATACTTTTTCTTGCAACTGTATATATATATATTTTTTTTTATTTTTTTTTGCACGGACATTTATTTATTTGTGATTATTTTTATTTATTTAATTTTTGTGCTTTTTTTTATGGTATTCATTATTGGTGGTTTTCACTGGTTCACAGCTGCATAATTGTATACTTTTTTTGATTGGCGCTGGGATTTTTTTAGTTTGAATGGAATATTAATAATCATGTATTGGCCCAATATTTTCTGCCTCTATAGTGCCAACACAATTGTAGATATAAAGTATATTGAAGCCAAATAACAAAAATTGATACTAATGCAGCTTACCAGCCCTTAGATGCTGTGATTGCATTCATTTTCTTTTTTTTCACACTATACCCTTTATTTTAACCTGGTAATCCTGTCATTGTCATTAACACACTTTCTGTTCTAGGGTGACAGCTGTTCAGAGCACACCCAAAGGGAGTGTGTTAGAACTACATTGAGGTTGATTATTATGCAGATTATGACGAAGGCGATCCACTATTCCACTGAGCCTGACCCACCCCTCTTCCCCAAGAGAGCCCCACTTTCTCCAAGACTGCTCTGCCCACTTACCCTGCTGCTATCCACTTTCTGTGACAGGTTGACCCACTGATCCCAGCTGCTGCTGATCCCTCCCAGATACAGCTTGCCCTCTTCCTCAACACCTACTTACTGAAAGAGGCAGGCAGTGAGGCAGATAGTGATATCACTCCACCAGGAACTGGTGGGCTGTGGGCAGGAACTTTAGTTTCAGTATTGGCAATTGTGGTGCCAGCTTTTGTTAAACCGGATATGTGCTCAAATTTATTTAAAAAGTTCCTTCTCTGCTACATCCTCCTGGGCCCCTGTGATGAACTGATGGGGCCCAGGCACTGACAGAGCTTCAGGAGTCACAGGGGTCGCAGCAGTAGGTCAGAGACCCCAACAACTATTCCTCCAGTTCGTCACATTGTTCAGGTTCCTCATTAAAGTTGACCCTAGGGCCATAATCTGAATTACACATTTGCATACTTACAAGAGGCCCCTCTGTCCCCAGTGGTTCCAGATATAGTCCCCAGGGGGTCCCACCTAACATCCAAGGCCCAGGTTACCAGGCTTGAACACCCAGGGGAACCATCCTACCATTGCTAAGCAGGTGGACCATCCTACACTAGGCTACACCTCATAATGGAAATTTCTTTTACTTTTCTTTTAGAATACCAGACCATTTGAGCATTTATAACAGCAGCCTGAACTGCTATTTTACCACTGCATACAGATTCTAAGATCAACATGGCTTACTTGCACTGACAAACCTCACCAAATACATCACAGAGGCACCGTTGAGTTACAACATGTATTGAATTTTCTTGCACAGATTTACACAATGTATAAATTGCACATTTAAAGAAGAACTAAATACAAATTTTTTTTAACATTTTGGATAGCGTAAGGGAGGGCTGTAACCGCTGTAAGTGTGTCACTGCTATCTTTTCCTTTGTGGGCTATTGCAGCTGTCCATGCCCTGGGATAGACTCCCTTGTGGTTAAGTGTTTCTGTTGCTCTATGGGTCTCTGCATGCACCCATGTTCCCCTTTCCGTTTCCAGGCCTTACCACCAGATGATCACACAGGCTGGGTTGCTTTTAAATTTTCTGCAGGCTGACTGTCAAATGTTTCTCATCGACATTTTTCAGATGTTGCCCCTGATGAAGATAGAAGCTGAAAACGCATCAGGTACCTGGGCACCTATAATAAAATGTTGATGACTGAGGTATTTATATCCGTATGTCTTTGTCTACAATGGTATTGGAGTCTTCAGCATATGTTCAGCCTATGCCTTATTTTATTGATTTGTTATTTCAATGTGACATCAGAAAAGTTGTATTTTTTATCACATGGCTGTTTGTTAAGTAGGTGCCTTCAAAGTCCTGTACTTCACAAAAACCTTTTTCAAATTGATCTTTGCTCTCTTGAAAAGCTAGGCTTATCGAAGCTTGTTTCCCCTCTATGCACTTTGCTTCCACCCACCAGCCTCTATGTCACTACATGATACAAGGAACCACAACATTTGTGAGGAACCAGGCACCCAACACACCTGGAAGTCTGTCAGATGCTAACGATTCCCCAAGAAAGTAAACATCAACAGCGTTGGCAGGGCAGGTTTATATTAAACTTTTTCTTTGAAAGTAGTATTTTTTTTTTTTAGCTTTTTTAACATATCAACAGAGTTGCTTTAAACAGCAGCCAACACATTATAATCAAAGTATCAAAAGTCTAAAGTGACGTTTGTGCAGTATGATGGTATAAATTCTGGTTTCCTTACTTTGACAGACAAGTAAACCTTATGTGGATATAAATAAACCAGTGCATCCTGGACATTGATGCTTTTGCTTTCCCAGGAATTGCTACATTCTTTCTCATCTTGTCAAAAGGCCATTCCAGCAGCTTTGAAATTTATCTTGATGTCTAGCGCTCCATTCCTGATGTGGTTGTCTGTATGGCCTTCCTTTATTACACAGGCTTACTTGTAGGCTCTAAGAATCCATACACAAGAGTAATTCGATCACCTCATACTACTAATTACAATGACACACATACACATACTGAAGTGCAATGAATGTGCATCAGAACATACAACTGTTGTGCCATACTCTTAAACTGAAGGAGATGAAATAAAATGTTATCCTTGAACTGTATAGTTCTTATATCAATCTTGTTTTGTGATTCTTGTGATTAATTAACAATTATGAAAATCCATATGCACTGTAAAACCACTAGATATAATATTCTATAATACAGTATTTGGCTACACTAACAGATGTATCAGTTGTTTGTATGAAATAGAATGACATCAGTGATTTCATAGAACAATTTTAGAGGGCTAGTTATATTCTCCATAGACTTGATCATGCTTATATAAAGTGTTACTAAACCCAGGACCCTGCATTCACTATATCTGGTCTCCCACAGTACACACAACGTGGAAGTGCAATTATTTTAGTAAATATAAACTGCTAAATACCTTTTCTCATCAGCAGTTAGAGCAGTCTTGTGACTTCTATCTGTGTCCAGCCCACCACTACCTAAAGCTTCTAGGGGGAGTTTTCTTTCTGTTCTAGGAGGATGAAAATCCCCTGACCTCCGTCTGGACAGTGCTGATCGGCCCTGTGCTAATCACATGCACTCTCCCAAGAAAAAAAAAAAAACTCTCTAGCAATACACACCAAATTGAGCATGTGCATGCATATGGTTCAGTCTGGAAATAAGAGGTGGTCACCTGAAAAGGGGGAGGAACAGAGAAGAAATGATCAAACAGCCTTTTTACACAATTCAGAGGATTAACCCCTTAGGTTCCACAGTGAATATAACAAGCATGCTTTACTGCATATACAGACTGATTTTAATGTTGTGGGTTTAGTAACACTTTAATGCATAGGAGAAAAAAGAAAAATCAGTGGCTTTGGCAGCAAAAGATTTGGAACATTATCTTTTATCACAAAAATTATTCAATATAAATATTTTATATCAGCATGATGGTACAGCATTTGTTGTTATAATTCTATTAAATTGACACTAACGCTTCATTTTTTTTTGTTTTAAATAACAATAATATACTTACCTGCTCTGTGCCCCGATCCTCTTCTTTGCTGGTCCCCACCAGCGTTCCTGGCTCCTTACCCTCAAACAGTGCCCCCAGCGTGCTTGTCCCCGAGCCATAAGACACATAGAGCCCAGCCACCCGCTCTCTCCTCACTCCTCATTGGCTCACTGGCTGTGATTGACAGCAGCGTGAGTCAATGGGCTCCTGCTGCTGTCTCAGCCAATGGTGAGGAAGAGTCCACAGACAGCAGAGGCTATCGAGAATATCGCTGGGGGGGCTGGGAGGGCCGCTGCACACAGAAGGTTTTTTACTTTCATGCATGTAATACCTTGAGTCTCCAGAACCACTTTAGGTTTAGTGGATAATGGCTTAAAGTTATGTGTCCAGTAATGCCAAGTCATGTATATCTACATCATTTGACTTTAAGTGGTTTTACCAAGATGGTGCCTGCGTTTGCATGCATCATCCCAGTATTGTTTTTTTTAAGCTGGAAGCCAGATTTTATGGAAAAGTCATCCTAGTGGCTATTTAGCTGCTGGATGGCTTTTACAGGCAATGGCAGTGGGAGGGGTGCCACTTCTGCTTTCCGCCAGTGCCTCTCTGGGCTCTACCGTTCCACTGGCAAGCCTGGAATGAAAGCCATCGGCTTACCACAGAGATTGTCAAGGACCAGGAAGTTTCCTGGATGTAAATAGAGCCATTTTTAAATAGGAAGGACATCTGAACACACCGATCTTGGTTTGATCAGATGTTTTCAAGGTCAAAGGAGAGGTCTGAGGTCTAATACACCCCAGATCTCTCCATAAAGTGTACCTGTCACTGCCTATTGCTGTCACTTTCATTGCTGTCACATTCCTCGTGACAACAATAAAAGTGATAGAAAAAACTGAAAGAAATGGTATAAAAAAAATAAGTCAAATAAAATGAAAAAAAAAAAATGTTTTTAAATCACCTTTGTCCCCCAGTGCTCGCACATAAAGATGAATGCACACAGTGGTCCTGCATGCATATATTGATCGCACCACACATGTAAGGTATTGCCATGAACATCAGAGAGAGAGAGCAATAATTCCAGCACCAGAACTCCTTTGTAACTCTAAACTGGTAATCTGTAAAGGCTTTTAAAGTGTTGCCTACAGCGAAATAGTTTGGTGCCATTCTATGAGCGAGCTCAATTTTAATGTGTGACATGTTAAGTATCTATTTACTTAGCGTAACACCATGTTTTATATTTTACCAAAAAATGGCTATTATATTGTGTTTGTGTGCACTAAAATAGCACCTCTTTGTCACTCTATCTAATGCCATTACCATTCTTCTTGTCAGCACATACACTGGTTTGATCCTTGTGCTGCTTCTTCCTGATTCTGAGCTCAACTGTAAAGGGACTGTAAAAAGCTGAGGCCAGGTCAAATTCAGCTACATGCACTACATTTGCATTTTAAAAATACATTTGATGGGTTAAATAATACAGAGCTGCATTAATTTGTGTTTTTACTTTATACCTGCCTAAAGTTCAGCTTAAGGGTGGGTTCATTAAACTGTAAGTTCACCTTTTTAGGAAAAAATTGTAAAGGTGAACTAACACCCTACACCCCATACTCCCCTCCCACCCCTTTCCCCCCCAGTCACCACCTTATGTACCTCTATGAGTGATTAGATGTCAGTGCCCAGCAGCCAGTGTAGTGGTCCAGAGATCTGAAATCACTGCTTTTTCCCCCTTCTTTCTGTTGAGCTTTTGGGATGAATTAAAGCAATTCTGATTGGTGAAAGAGATCATGATCAATTTGGATCACTCTGATTCGTCCTGTCATCACTAGGGAAAGAAAGGGAAGAAGAGCAGGGATTTGAAATCCCTGAACCACAATACCAGCTGCATGGGCACTAACTGCACATCATTCACAGAGGTAAGTGCAGTGGGGACCCTGGGTTTGGTGGGTGGAACGTGTTCTGTGTTAACTCAACTTTTTTTTAGATGAACTAACCCTTTAAAACGTTTGTTACCACAATATTTCATATTTCTGATATATGCCTGTTGTACCATGTATTTGTGTATAAGCATTGAATTCTCCAACAGTGAGGTCTCCCTGCTTATTTTCCAAAATCTTGTCCAGCTTGGAGTTTTAGGTGTTCTCCCCAAGTTTTGTGTATTCCAGCTTCTTATGTGCTAATCTCTGGCACTGGTGCAGAAAGGTAGCCTTTTTCATCTGTCCTAATAGGCCCAGTTATTGCTACATAAATTCACCCTTTCCATCTGTCCTAATGGTCCCTATAATTAGTGCAGAAAGTTCACCTTTTCCCTGTATCTCAATGGTCAGTGTCACTGGTGCAATACATTGCGGGAAGTCCTATCTCCAACAAAGCCCTAAATATTGGTATGGGAGGGAGTCATTAAAGATGACATTGGGCTTTTATTTACTCTACCCATCCCTTGCAGCATATATTTACTTTTTCTTCTCTTCCTCACTGCTCCATAAAGTGCCAGGAACCAAAGAAAATACCCAGTACTTCCAGGATGTCCATTGTTATGTGAAGGCTATGAGTCACAGCTTACACAGGACAATGGAATCCCCAGGGGATAGCTCTGATTGGCCCAGGGTCACTTGTAGTGGCATCAGGTCCCCCATACCAGCTTTTCTTTCACTCCTGGTGGCCTAAAGGAGCAATAGAAGGTAAGAATATGTATCTATAGAGATCTGCATTAAACTGACCTCTTACTTTGTAGTGAATGGATAAAGCACAGGTTAATGTGGGAAGTCCTATCTCCAACAAAGCCCTAAATATTGGTATGGGAGGGAGTCATTAAAGATGACATTGGGCTTTTATTTACTCTACCCATCCCTTGCAGCATATATTTACTTTTTCTTCTCTTCCTCACTACTCCATAAAGTGCCAGGAACCAAAGAAAATACCCAGTACTTCCAGGATGTCCATTGTTATGTGAAGGCTATGAGTCACAGCTTACACAGGACAATGGAATCCCCAGGGGATAGCTCTGATTGGCCCAGGGTCACTTGTAGTGGCATCAGGTCCCCCATACCAGCTTTTCTTTCACTCCTGGTGGCCTAAAGGAGCAATAGAAGGTAAGAATATGTATCTATAGAGATCTGCATTAAACTGACCTCTTACTTTGTAGTGAATGGATAAAGCACAGGTTAATTTTAAGCCAACGTCCAGTTATGTCCCATATGGCGCAATGTATTACATTCCATACAGGTTTTATAAGGCTCCATGCACACTGGGCATTTTAATAATGCTGATAAAGTCACATTAAAAACGTGAGTTTTTCAACGTTTTTGTATTAGTGTTTAGCAGCGTTTTACCGCATTTTGTTTGCGTTTGCATTTTTAGAGTTTTTACCCCCAAAATTTTTTTAGTCAAAAAAACTCAAAAATGCTGGTTTTCCTTGATTTTTCACATTTTGCCATGTTTTTCAGTGTTAGAGCATTTTTACAGCTAAGAAACTCCTCTAGAAACCCACTAGTCCTGTTTTTTTTTCCAGCCAAAAAATGTCCCTGCCAAAAAATGTTGATTACAGTCTATGTGTGCATGGACACATAGGATAACATGCTGGGGAGTTTACTAGCTGTAGAAAAAAATCATCAAAAGCCAAAAACATCCGCTGTAAAAACATCCACGAGGACTTATTGTTTCACTAGTGCATCCAATAGTGTTGTCTGGTGTGTTTTGGTATCCCACACATTGTTGGCCATGGTTCCTTTTAGGAGCACTTGTTGATACAGGACACAAGATCTAGAGAGTGTGTATTTATGGAGTTTTACAATCAGGTGCCTTGTCTTCCTTTAAAGTCACTTGGAAACTGACTTGAACCTACTGGTTCATCCAGTTGACCTCCATGTCACTTCTGTGCTCTGTATCAACGAAGAGGCCTAAAATAAAAACCAATTAAAGCTCTGGGAATGGGTAGATACAAAAGTTTGATACTCCTGAAAACACTGATTTCCCAGCCCAGTAGACAGTTTGTTGAACAGATAGGCTTTCTGGTAGTGGGAAAGATAAGTATTCAGTCTCTTCTTTTGTAGTTATAGTTGTTTTGAAAATATCTGGCGGCTATGCTGATTTTCTGACTTTAATACTTCCTGAGTCACTCACAAAGTCAGCAAAAGTCACAAGTCCGTTTCTGTATAAACGTTTCTGAACAGTTTTCAATGTTTTTTTTTTTTAAAAGAGGGTCAGTCTGACAGCCAGGGCAAGAGAGTTTTCAGGAGAGCATGTTTCCTTTAATATGGAGGTTTTGAGTCTTCCAGCAGATGATTGTGTAGCTCTGGGAACTCTGTTGTTTGGGTATTGATATTATCAACTATGATTCATTGTAAAGTGTCAGGCATACAAAATGGGAAACAGAAATGCAAATCGATTTACTCATCAGTGCTAAAACATACTCATATCAGACAACAAATTCTCTTTAAGGAAATCTGTGCTGAGAACGTTTGAAAGCCTCAACTTTTGGAAAATACTAGTTCCTTGTATGCTATGCTGATCCAATACCTTCAACACGTTCAACGTCTCACTGACCTGGACAAGTATGTCAATTACAAGTTCTGACTTCAGTGACTCAAAGGATTTAGGCCAATGGCAGGAAGACAACTAGCATTTTCAAAAGGAGGTCAGTTATGTCAGCTTATATATTTTTGTTACAGGTGTCCTTTAGGATTCATTCCCAACTCATTTTTTGCACAACTTTCTACCCTCTGCCCATGAACATTCTCATAGAAATGAGTTAGTCATGGTCTAAATGTCACAGTGCCTTCCATCACTGCCCTCCATCTTTCTATCAAGAGCCCAACCACAAAGTGTCTTCTACTGAACATTTGGACCTGGTATGTTTCCAGGGTGTTTGGTGGGAATCACAATTTGTAAAGTGCCTGCAAAACACCAAACAATACAGCATACACCAGCCCATAGATGAGGTTTATATTTCTCCAGGGAGCAATGCACTCATGTTATGTCGCACATTCATTTTGAATTTGTTGCCAACACACCCCAGCATTACTAAAACCTCACGTGACCTTTTTTTGGGGATGCAACAGTAGTGTGTAGCTGGGCACTGGGGAGCTCTGCAGCTATGGTGAGTTGTCTTAGTGTATTGGTGCGCCAGTCAACATCAATGGCACTGCAGAGCAGAAAGAATTGCTTTCTATTGGGCTCATTCACACCATGCTGCTAGTGTTATGTGTGGTGTGGAAACATGCAGACATGCTGCATTTCCCAAGCACACTGGAGGGCACTGCAAGTCACTGCAGCACAGCACACTGCAGTGCAGAGATGTGAATATAGTGTAGCTTTGTACATTCTCAATAATGTTCAACAAAAAAGTGAAACTTTTTAAAAAACTTGTTTTCACCTTTTTCTTCCATTGATACATCATAGTTCTGCACAGAACATTTCAGGTTTTCTAATGAAGACATTTGGCGTTTGTTGCTCTCTTCCCATAAGTCTTCTGTTGCCCTCTGACTTGGTGCTGCAGGTGATTATAGGACACACTGCGCAGTGCTCTGTCACTGACATAAAAGCCAGTGATGAAGGGCAATGATGGAAGGCATTGATGGAGGGCACTGATGAAAGCTAATGATGGAAGGCAATGATGGAGGTCAGTGGTGGAAGGCAGCTATAGAGGACAATAATAAAGGACAGTGATTGAAGGCAATAATGGAGGGCAGTGAAGGAAAGCAGTGATGAAGGGTAAGAATGGGAGGCAATAACGGAGGACTATGATAGGTTGGTAGTGATGGAAGGTAATAATAGAGGGCAATGATGGAGGGCACTGATGGAAGACAATGATGGAGGGCACTGATGAAAGGCAATGATGGAGGGCACTGATGAAAGGCAATGATGGAGGGCACTGATGGAAGGCTGTTATGGCAGGCAGTGATGAAGGGTGCTGATGGAAGGCAATAAAGGAAGGCAGTGATAGAAGGCAATTGTGGAAGGTACTGATGGAAGGCGGTGACAGAAGGCAATCATGGAGGGTGGTGATAGAAAGCAGTGATAAAATGAGGGCAGTCATGTAAGTCAATAATGGAGGGCAGTATTAGATGGCATTGATGGAGGGCAATAATGAAGGACAGTGATGGAGGGCATTGATGGAGGACAGTGATGGAGGGTAGTTATGATGGGCATTGATGGAAGGCAATCGTGGAGGGCAGTGATGGAGTGTGCTGATGGAAAGCATTGATGAAAGACAATGATGGAAGGCTATGATGAAGGGCAGTGATAAAAAGCAGTGACAGAAGAGATTGATGGAAGCTAGTCATGGAGGGCATTGATGGAAGGCAATCGTGGACACTTTGATGGAGGGTAAAAATGGAAAACAGTGATGGAGGGTGCTGATGGAAGGCAGTGCTGGAATAAGGCAATAATGAACAGCAAGGATAGATGGCATTGATAGTGAGCAATAATGGAAGACAATTGTAGAGGGCTGTAATGAAGGACAGTGATGGAAGGCAATGATGAAGGTCCATGATGGAGGGCATTAATGGGGGGGCAGCAATGGAAGGCAGTCATGGAGGGCAGTGATGGAAGGCAATCTTGTAGGGTAATGATGAAGGTCAATGATGGAGGCCATAAATGGGGGCCAGTCATGGAAGGCAACCTTGGAGGGTAATGATGAAGGGCAGTGATGGAAGGCAATGATGAAGGTCAATGATGGAAGCCATAAATGGGGGGGGGGCAGCAATGGAAGGCAATGATAGAAGGCAACCTTGGAGGGTAATGATGAAGGGCAGTGATGGAAGGCAATGTTGAAGGTCAATGATGGAGGCCATAAATGGAGGGCAGTCATGGAGGGCAGTGATGGAAGGCAACCTTGGAGGGTAATGATGAAGGGCAGTGATGGAAGGCAATGATGGTCAATGATGGAAGCCATAAATGGGGGGGGGGCAGCAATGGAGGGCAATGATAGAAGGCAACCTTGGAGGGTAATGATGAAGGGCAGTGATGGAAGGCAATGATGAAGGTCAATGATGGAGGCCATAAATGGGGGGCAGTGATGGAAGGCAACCTTGGAGGGTAATGATGGAAGGCAATGATGAAGGTCAATAATGGAGGACATAAATGGGGGGCAGTTATGGAGGGCAGTGATGGAAGGCAACCTTGGAGGGTAATGATGAAGGGCAGTGATGGAAGGCACTGCTATGGGGCAATAATGGTGGGTGGTGATGAAAGGAAATGATGGAGGGCAGTGATGTTGGCACTGATGACAGGCAATGTTGCGCACACTAATTGTCGGCGGGCAGGCACACAAACAGACAGACCGGGGTGGGGAGGACAGGCCGAGTGTCGTCATAGGAGAAGCTGTGGTCGGGGTGAGGAGCCCCGGGGGTCGGCGGGTGAGCGGATGTGCCTATCAGGTTGCCAGGTGGTGACTTGTTGGAATCGAGAAGACATCATCATCGGGTGACTCCTCCCCCGGCTACCTGTGCCCCCCCCATTCCCGGGTCTCCTCTCCATCTATGCCGAGCTCAGGGATGTGACAGAGGCAGCGGCTGTGGCGGAGGAGGAGGAGGAGGGACACAGGCGATCAGCTGGGAGGATTACAGCCCTGAACAGTCGTCGGAGAAGAGGGAAGGTAGGAGGGAGCGGAGCCAGCTGGCTGGCAGGCGGCGTGTACAGGAGAGAAGCCCGAGATCCGGAGAAGAGGAGATCGGGGCATCCGGAGCTCGCCGGCCATTGATCGCAGAGCTGTGCCGCCTTCCTCGGTGCACGGACAGCTGTCAGTAAGGAGGGGAGGGGAATCGCCTTCTGATCATCAGCCCCATTTTCTGATGACACGGTGTGTGAGCCCGGTGCTGGGGAAAGCCTAGAGATGCCCAGCCCATTCAGCACCCCCACAGGCTGGTCTTGAGCGATCTGGGGCTCCAGCATTGCCAGTGTCCCATTGATGCTTAGATCAGACAATCCAAGGGCAGCCTTGTGTTTCCATGTGTGCTGTGATCAGGGAGACATGAAGGATCTCCAGCTTGTGTTGCTGGCCCCTCAATGACAGCTCAGTGAAGGTGTTGGGGAGTGTGGATCTTATGGACTCCATTTGTTGTGGAAGGCGGCTTTCCCCCTCACACTGAAAGACCCCCTGCCTGCCCTCCATAGGACTGCCCTGGTTATATGTAGAGGAGGTGACCGAGGAAGGCCCCATTGTTAGTCTGACCTGCCCACTTTCTTGCAATATGGCTGGTGCAGGAATTTGGGGGTTGAGACAGAAGCGGCTGTCAGGGTTTCCTGGGTCTTCCTGTTAGCGATGGCCAGTGGCAACAAATCGCAAAGCAACTTCAGTAGCATTGGCTTAACCATGAACGCCATCAACAACAACAACAACATGCATCAAGACTCCTTCGTTTTAGCCAAAGGAGATCCCGCTCTCATAATTCCCGTCACTATGGAGGTGCCATGTGACAGTCGGGGACAGCGGATGTGGTGGGCTTTCCTGGCCTCTTCAATGGTGACATTTTTCGGGGGCCTTTTTATTATCTTGGTGTGGAGGACCCTTAAATACCTTTGGACAGTCTGCTGCCACTGCGGGGGCAAGAATAAGGTAACGCAATCGCTCCACTTTCCATTACGTTTCTTGTGTTCTGAAAGGGCTCGTTGGGTTGACTCCATTGGAAGGGGAGTTGCTGGAAGTAGCCGGGGAATGCTCAACAGAAAGGGATCAAAAGTGCACTCTAATTTTAGGCTCCTATTATAGAGAGGCAGAACAGTTGGATAGTCTCTTGGCTACTAACATACTTTAGTGTAATGTGATATTATTGCCACCGTCTCAGCAACAACTGGATGGACATTGCTACTACTAGCTTTCAAGTCCTTTTTAAACCATTTCAATTAGGTGCAGACCCATAGTAACTTACTGCAATGATTAGGTGCTTCTAAAGAACCAAAGCCACCTCATTTGAATTGAACATTAACATGGTATTGAATAGGTGAATGAGCTGATCTTCAGAAATGACACATGAAGAGTTTGTAGGAGTAAGAAAGTAAGTCCGTATGGTGCATTACACCATACAGATGATGCAAAATATGCATAGACAACGTTTTGGGACATCCAGCTGCAGCGTATATGCTTTACATTTCATTTTCATAGATTGCTTTAATATGCAAGCTGGAGGAAGGAAGTATAAATATGTTGTAAACGCATAGTCTATTATATACCAAGTATTTGTACGCTCAGATAATAATAGGATGGAAGCACATTCACAATTGGACATGCCAGTGTTTTGTTTTTTTTTTAACTGACTATCATAACTTAGCAGGCATTCAGTAATAAAATTCATACAGAAGTTTTGATCAATTTAATAGGAGCAAGATGTAGTAATTATTGGATGATAGAGATTGTGGACTTGCACTTCTTCCTTTCCTTGGACTAATAGTTTGCAATGGGCCTAGCTGATACTCCATTATTAGCTTATTGCTGGACCCCCTTCTTGTTTAAATACATTTCCTCACTCTTTTAAAGGTTCAGCAAGATAGGTTTTTCATTTTATGAGATAAGTGTTAATTTTGGCCGTTACATTTTTTTCTATAAACATGTATGCTGGAAAAAAAAAATCTAGAAGTTGTTATATCAAGAAGGTGACCTATTGAGTGTCAAGTCTGCGGCGACTCTGTCAACAGGCAAACTAACCACTAGACATCTGTCTGTGGACATCTTCACAATCCCATCTAACCAAAGGCAGTTCTTATCTTAAACTTAGCTATTTTAGGAAAAACTTGCGTAATAACTTTTTATAGAGATAAAAAAAATATTACATTGTTAGTCATTTTATTTTCTAAGGTCGCTATCTAAATAATAGACCTTGTATTTTTTTTAATAAAGGTAAGTAAAGCGATTTGGCAGAGCTGTGCTATTTAAAATCCGTTATTTTGGCCAGGATTGTGTGGGTGTAGAAATTAAGTGAAAGGCACTTACCTTACTCAGTGACAGTTAATGTTTTTTTGTAAGATGTCACCATTGGTTTTCATCCAATCAAAAACTGCAGACCAAACCAAGCTGTAAAATGAAACAGGTCACAGCTTTATTGTAATTATGTTTTTTTCTTATTGATTAGAGAAAGCAATTTCCTTTATGCATCAACGATTTAGTTAATTGTGGCTGCCACAATATAGCTCTTCAGGTGTACGCTTTAAGAGATCATTGGTCTTGACCACATGGTGCAGAACATGGGATCATTCACACATGTCTTTATAAAGCAGAGAAAATGCACTGGGAGTTTCCTCTGCTCGTGATATGAATTTCATTTTTTAAGGGCGTGAATACAAGTTCCTACAAGGGCTTAATATTAGGAAACATAGATCAATAATATGTTTCTTTAGCCAATATGCAGCCAATCAGGTAGAAGCGTTTATTACTGTGGTGCCCAGTTAATGACAGCTGATTTGTGATTGAGTGCAATGAGTCACTATGCATCCCTGCTCTCTGCAGCATCTTCAATTAAGCACTCTATTTTTAATTAAAGCCAGGGTTTATTATAGATGCATTATTACTTCTATAAAATCTTTGGATAATGGTGCATCACACCATTATACAAATACATGAAATATTGTGAAGCACAACTAAAAATAATTTAGAGGTTATCCAGGAGTAAACAGGTATGGCTGGATATAGTTCTAGTCTGCACTATACAATGTGTAAATACTAAACAGACTTAAAAGTAGAGGATATCGTATTATGCTACAGAACTACCTGATCAATAACCTGTTGACACATGCAATTTTATGACATTGGTAAGTCGTTAAATATGTGATGAGGCTTTCGGTTTTCATGCTCATCTGCAATATTTCATGCAAGTGAGCATGCATGGTAGACATAAACACAGTTGCTCATATTTTCAAGGGGGAAAAAAAAAATTATATATATCTTTTTTTTCCTAAGCATATGACCACCTGAGAAAAGAGGATTGTGACTTCTCTTATATAAAATGGTTGATAAGGGCTTTTACTAATCCATTGGCAGTGCACCAGTGGAAAGAATTGCGGTCTCGCCCTGCAGGCCCCCTGGTACAAGCCTTTGGGTATTAACCTCCTCGTGCATTTTGGAGCCGAAGAAGGAACACTTTGCTCCCCCTCCCACCTCTGTGACTTCCCATCACTAGCTTACCTTCATAGAGACGGTTGCTAAGTATCCCTGTTGTGTCATAGCCCTGCAGAATAGGGAAAATGAAAACGCAGTATACAGCATAGGAAAAGAAGTCAGCTTGGCCTACACTGTAAAAATCATTCAATGACTGTGGAAGTATCAGACCACAGATGATTTAAAAAAAAAAAAAAAGGTAAAAGAAGAAAATAATAGACATTTTTAGTAGTCAGTAAGTTGTCAGACCTGAAGATAGAGATGAGTGGTGGTTTTCATTAATGTACAGTGTTCCTTTCTATACGTTGTGTTGGTTCCCTTCCCCTGTAATATCCTTTTTGAAAGGGAGATAAGATACTGCTTTGATTACAGTAAGGATGAAATTTTAAATGGAAAGACCTGCCATAAATCAACATTTTTCTTTGGAGGATGCACCTGGTGGTTGCAAGGTGTAAGCTAGTATGAAGCAGCAGTTTATGATTTTGGTCCATTTTAAATTTTAATAAGGAAATTTTGTAAAGGATAAAATAAGCATCAAGTATTCCAAGACAAATCATTAGATGAACCCACCTACAAAAATAGAAAAACTTTATTAATTGGATCATTTTTGCAAATAATTATCTCCCCAGGGCTCCCCTGATGAAGAATAATAAAAACTGTTTAAAAAGGGAAAACCTTCTTATGGCCTAATCAGTCCTAATCGCTTATGTCTCCAACGAATTTTTAAATTTGACTCTCTTTCTTTCTTTTTCTCTCTTTCTTTTTCTCTTTCTTTCTTTCTTTTTCTCTTTCTTTCTTTCTTTTTCTCTTTCTTTCTTTCTTTTTCTCTTTCTTTCTTTCTTTCTCTCTTTCTTTCTCTCTTTCTTTCTCTCTTTCTTTCTCTCTTTCTTTCTCTCTTTCTTTCTCTCTTTCTTTCTCTCTTTCTTTCTCTCTTTCTTTCTCTCTTTCTTTCTCTCTTTCTTTCTCTCTTTCTTTCTCTCTTTCTTTCTCTCTTTCTTTCTCTCTTTCTTTCTCTCTTTCTTTTTCTCTTTCTTTTTCTCTCTAAACTAGCCTGTTATTTTGAAAACCTTGTACAGAGAAATGAAGATCCGTCCAGTAATGGCAAGGTGCATTGTGGCGACTATTCCCCTGAAGTTGGTGGAATTAGTACTATAAAAGGAGAAACTGTGGTGTGGGGCATTTGTATGAAAGCAGCAAAACAGTGTTTCCTCTGACCAATGTGATGCTTTCCTTCACGTTTCCAAAGAATAAATGTTCACTTTGGGCATTACCTCTATTTTTGTTGCAGTTTGCTTTCTCCGGTTTGTTTAAATGGGCCATTTTCCAACTCTGTTTTTATATTTGCACTGTAGGCTGCCTAGGTGACACGCTAATTTTTTCAGAATATTTTATATAATAGCCTATATGGAGAGAGAACAATTAGAATTTCCTGAAAACCCAGTAGGATTGGTAACATTCTTTTTTTTTTTTTTTTTTTTTTTTTTTTTTTAAAGGAACAATGTTCTGAAGGCACCAAAATGATTTCTCCGCACTTGATTATGTAGAGCAGCACCTTTTGCCTGGGAATAGTGGGTTAAATCCACTTTATATTTAAATGTGTCAAGCTAGAGCCTCATTTCCTCAGTAATACTGACTGCGGCTTAATACATAACTTGGAACTCTGTTTTCTGTATCCCGTGTTGCATCACCGTTTATTGACTGCTGGTACGGTTTTGTCACTAGATTGGCGGTAAAAAGTTATGTTAGTTCGGTTAATCAGGAGATATCTTTTTGTTGACTAAAGTAGAAAGTTAGGCAAAGCTATGCTTTGCAGCAGTAGTGTACAGTCCAGCACTGCAGTAAATATTAACCCATTCATGAAAACATTTTAACCACACCAAATATTGCATTTTCCATTTTAGTGTACCCAACAACGTTTTAATTGGTTTGCATACTAGAATCATTTATTAAAAACTATTTATATTGTGGGTGGTTTTTTTGTTTTTTGTTTTTTTTTCCCAGAACATTTTAGGCTTTATTATTGCTTTATTAAATATTTAGAATATGTAATATTGCAATATGCAATATTTGTTTTATTTACAAATAGAAGAAAATAATTTTTAAATTAACTTTTATTCTGAGTAATGCATAACAACATTTTTAATAAATAATGCTAAAATGAAAATAATTTCGGTAAAATTTTTCTTTTTATCAAGAATACAGGGACTCAATAGAGTTTTTAAAAAAAGTGCAGAAACTTTTTGAAGAACCCTTGTATTAAGAGGTCAGCTGGCTTGCCAGACAAACTAGTCACATGGCACTCTCAGAAACAACCAATTATTATTCCTTCCGCCCTCACCATTTTCAATGAAAATATAAAAGTGTGTAAACTTTTTGAAGACCCCTCACATGTATAGTTTGTAATAGATATATACAAACATATTGCTGATAAACAACATAATATGTTTTAGATTTAAAGGGCAACTTTGCCCCTTGGACACCTCGGGGTATATTCAGTGCAGGATAAATCCTAAAACTTTTTTTTTTTTTTTTTTTTTTACTTTAAAAAGTAACTCCACTTTTTTGTTGAGGAAAAAAAACCATTCCCCTCCTGGGTGGTCAATGTACATTATGTAATATGTAAAACTGTAAACCTCATTAAACATGCATATGCACTATGAAGGCCCTCATACCTATAAAAAGCGATCAAATCAGTAAAAACAAATTGATAGAAAATAATGTGTGAACTTCACTAGTTATATACATACATTATAAATACACTCAAATCTGTGAAATCCCGCTGCTAGGGTAGTACAGCCAGCCCTGCTGTAGCATTAATTATAATTTTCCTGGGCACCTTCAGTTCACAAGGGGGGGGGGGCCAGGAGGTGAGCAGCATCAAAGGAATTTTATTTATTTTTTTTTAATTTTATTTTTTTATTTCGGCACAGGCGGCTAAAGCCGCACTATGTTCTGCATTGCTGATCAGTGGTGGCCAGCCACAGCTGCTCACAGCCTTTCACTGACAGAGTGATTATCCCTTCCTCTGCTGAGGAGGGCAGAAGGCAAGGCTATAGCCCAATGGTGGGAGGTAATTCAAGAGAGGGTGGCCAAGGGCACAGGCAGCAATGGGAACCCGGTGCACAGGAAAGCTCCCAATTTCTGTTTTCTGAGGCACAGACAGAAATACAGCCATATGCTATATACAGATAGACATGCAGCACCTAATAATGATGACAATCACATAAGCACAATGAGATGCTTCCTGTTTAGTTCTTATTTACACATGTGTTTGAGGGACATTAAAAATGTGTGGCTGAGCCTTTTACTTTCCCCCAACCACTCCCCATTATACTGCAAAGGCTCAGCCGCACATTTTTAATGTCCCTCAAACACAAGTGTCTCATTGAGTGTGTGTAAATCTGACAGGCTGACTGTCAGGTGGAAATGATCCAATAGCTGTGCAGCCTCCAGATCTCTTCCACTTCCAATCAGTGAACCTAGGATCGGCATGGTGGGTGCCACTGGTATAAGGGAGGGAAATCGGCGAATACCTGTTCCCTGATCTCCCCTTCCAGTTGTTGACTCGGAAGCAACATGTAAAACATCACTTCTGGGTCCTGATGTCACTGTCTCCAGACAGGATTGGATGATGTTGGCTGGAGACTAAGCCATCTGCTGCAAACTTCAGCCAATCCGTAAAGAAGAGGTATCCATCTAATGAGGTGCCACACAAGCCGTGCTGCATGCAACATCGCTTTCTCCCAGATCCCAAGTCCGTCTCCACACAGAGTTAAAGTGATTCTAAAGGCTAAACTTTTTTCTTTTTTTAAATGTCTATAGTTACCTGCTGTGTGCAATGGTTTTGCACAGAGCAGCCCAGATCCTCCTCTTTTTGGGTCCCCTGCTGGTGTTCCTGGTCGCTCCTTCCTGTGGGTGCCCCCACAGGAAGCAGCTTGCTATGGGGGCACACTCCCTAGCAGCTGCTCCATGTGTTCATTCCCCCCCCACCCCCTCTCTCTCTTCTCATTGGCTCACTTGTTGTGATTGATGAGCCAATGGCTCCCGCTGTTGTCTCAGCCAATGAGGAGAGGGAATCCCAGGATAGCCAAGATTAAAGTGCACATTGCTGGATCAGGATGGGGATTAGGCAGGGATTAGGGGGGCTGGGGGAGATGCGTCACAGAATGCATGAAGGTAAAAAACCTTCAGCCTTTACAACCACTTTAACGTTGGCAAGGATTACTCCATTTGGAGTTTTATTTGAAGCAATTTTTTTTTTGGGGGGGTGTATGCAAGTAGTTGGTCTTGCCTAGGGTGCAAAATAGTCTAGTACTAGTCCTGAACACAAGGTGTCTTTTGTGAACACTTAGGCCACTTTACCAGGTAGGATGACTCCTCTGGCTCACTTAAAAAGGTAGTTACAGTGAAGGAAATAAGTATTTGATCCCCTGCTTATTTTGAATGTTTGCCCACTCACAAAGAAATGATCAGTCTAAAAATCAAATGGAAGGTGTATTGTAACACTGAGAGACAGAATAGCTACAAACAATTCAAAAGAAATGCTTGTCTAACAAATATTACACTGATTTGCATGTTCATGAGGGAAATAAGTATTGATCCCCTTCACGAAACATGACTTAGTACTTGGTGGCAAATCCCTTGTTGGCAATCACAGAGGTCAGACGTTTCCTGTAGTTGGCCACCAGGTTTGCACACATCTCAGGAGGGTTTGGTGGCCAACGTTTGGCAACTCAAACTTTCAGCCCCCTCCACAGATTTTCAATTAGATTAAGGTCTGGAGACTGGCTAGGCCACTCCAGGACCTTAATGTGCTTCTTCTTGAACTACTTCTTTGTTGCCTTGGCTGTGTGTTTTGAGTCATTGTCATGCTGGAACACACATCCACGACCCATTTTCAATGCCCTGGCAGGGAAGAAGGTTCTCACCCAAGATTTGATGGTACATTGCCCCGTCCATCATCCCTTTGATGCGGTGCAGTTGCCCTGACCCCTTAGCAGAAAAACTCCCCCAAAGCAGAATGTTTCCACCACCATGTTTGACAGTTGTGATGGTGTTCTTGGGGTCATAGGCAGCATTCCTCCTCCTCCAATCATAGTGAGTTGAGTTGATGCGAAAGAGCTCGATTTTTGTCTCCTCTGACCACCACACTTTCAACCAGTCCTCCTCTGCATCATTCAGATGTTCAGTGACAAACTTCAGATGGGCCTGGACATGTGCTTTCTTGAGCAGAGGGACCTTGCGGGCACTGCAGAATTTCAATCCTTGTCGGTGTAGTGTGTTACCAATTGTTTTCTTGGTGACTGTGGTCCCAGCTGCCTGGAGATCATTGACAAGATCCTCGTGTAGTTCTGGGATGATTCCTCACTGTTCTCATGATCATTGACACTCCACGAGGTGAGATCTTGCATGGTGCACTAGACCTAGGGAGACTGACAGTTGTTTTGTGTTTCCTCCATTTGCAAATGATTGCACCAACTGTTGTCACCTTCTTACCAAGCTGCTTGGCGATAGTTTGGTAGCTCAGTCCAGCCTTGTGTAGGTCTACAATCTTGTCCCTGACATCCTTGGACAGCTCTTTGGTCTTTGCCATGGTTGAGAGTATGGAATCTGATTGTTTGATTGCTCCTGTGGGCAGGTGTCTTTTTATACAGATAACAAAATGAGATTAGCAGCACTCCCTTTTTAAGAGACTGCTTCTAATCTCAGCTTGTTACCTGTATGAAAGACACCTGGTAGCCAGAAATCCTGCTGAATGATAGGGCATCAAATACTTATTTCCCTCATGAACATGCAAATCATTGCATTATTTGTTAGACATGCATTTCTTTTGAATTTTATGTTGCTATTCTGTCTCTCAGTGTTACAATACACCTACCATTCGATTTTTAGACTGATCATTTCTTTGTGAGTGGGCAAACATTCAAAATCAGCAGGAGATCAAATACTTATTCCTTCACTGTATACTACTAGTATCGCATACTAGCACAATATAAAAGACTTAGCTGAAAACGAAGCACTCCAGTGGAGCACTGTCTCTGCTCTCCAAGACTTCCATTTTCACCCAGTCTACCTTTCGGGTTTGCGGGCTGTGACCATTTGCCTGGCTGAACCGCGATGACGTCACCCGCACTCATGCACTTGGGAGTCTTAGCCGTGGCACGGCTCTTTCAATGGACGGCATGCCATCCATTGGGAGCACAATGCGCATGCGCAGGTGACATTACTAAAGTAAATGTCTCCTAAACTGTTCATGTTTAGGAGATATTTACTGTACCTACAGGTAATCCTTATTATAGGCTTACCTGTAGGCACAAGAAAAAAAAATACTTTACTACCACATTAACACTGGTAAAACCTTGCACTTATTTTGGACTTACCATATTTTACTAATCCTGGCTTTATCTTACTATCAACACCTGAGCAAACCTTGTTTGTAATAAGAGAAGTAATCTCGCCTTCATTTCTTAAACCTTAAAGAAAAATTTCAGTTATGGTAATTTTTTAAAATAATTACATTGGCCCAGCTTGGACCAATATAACTATGTATGTACCATACCTGTGGGATCCCCCCAGAAGCTGGAAATCAATGAAGTAGACATGCTACTCTAGTGATCTCTACTTGCTTTTGGGTCCCATGCTGAGTGACTGCCCTGCTGCATTCTAAATAGAAGAGGTAGGTTGCTGAGCATGGGCACCATTCAGAGAATGCTTTGCATTTTCTGAATGAATGCATACCATTTATTGAGTGGATGAGGTGAAGAGGCAGGGCAGTGACTTCAAAATCAAAATGCCTTGCATTCATTCAGAAAATGCAGAGCAATCTCTGAATGGTACCTGTGTTGAGCAGCCTACCTCCAGTGTTCACAATGCTCCAGGCCAGCCACTCAGCAGGGACTCAGAAGCAAGAGGAGATCACTAGAGTAGTGGTGTCTGAATCATTGATTTCCAGCTTCCATTATATCACCTGTCAGCTTTTTATTGCGGTCTGTGCCCTCTCTATTTGTCCTGTTTACTGTTAGCATTAAAAGTGAACATTAAAAAAAAAATCCAAACTTTTGGGTGGACATCAGAATATAATAGAGGAGCAATCTTCCAATAGGGACACTAGTTCTGGTGACCCCCCCGGGATTTCTTCTCACTTTCTGTTGGGATAGGAAGTGAAGGGAAATCTCAGTGGGGCACAGATGGCAAACCCCCCCCCAAAAAACATACGGGGGTTATAACCCTCCTTTTTACTATATCCAAAATGAATAAAAAAAATGTTGCCTAAGTACACTATAAATAGCGCTATCCTTCGTGATTTACATAAACTGAGTAAATTTGGCCACTCCGTGTTGGAATTCGCTTTTCTCTTTAACAATCAAGTCTAAAGCAGGCCATACATGGGTCGAATTCAAAACAATTTTTCGATCAAAAATGTCGTTCATTCTGTAATTTGATAGTGTCACTGATGATTTTGAAAATCGGTCGTTTTTCCCGAATTTTCCAACATGCCCGATAAACAAAATGGGGAGGAACCACGAAAATCGACCATTGCCCCATTAACAGAGTGAAAATTTGTCGATTATTCTTAGCTCCGATTTTAGAACGAAAAATCATTTGGAAATCTACCCATGTAATTCTTGAAAACAACTAACAGATTTTAAGCCGGCCATACATAGATAAAATTAATCCGGCTCGGCATGAACTGGTCGAATTTCGATCCATATATGGACAGGCTGATTGTACATAAATCAATAGATAAATAGAATTGTGTACTACTAGCCTGGTGGAAAGTTACCATTCATACAGCCTCTCTAGCTATAGGTGGTAGTGCTGGTTAGTGTATTCTGATGGCAGGCAGGTCTCCCCGCTGTCAGAATACAATAGCACAGCGGGAGGGATTCCCCCATCCACATCATGTGTGTGGATGGCGGAATCGAGTTATTTTCTTTCGTTTTTAACCTACTGGATGAATGGAACAAAAAAATGACTCTTGTATGGCCAGCTTAAGATTTTACTGGTTTTATATAAAATTTTGCACAAAAAAAAAAACAGGTATATTCTGCTTCCTTTTGTTTATGGAAAATAAATTGGCAAAAAAAAAATTAAATTGTTAGGAATTTCTCTATCCAAAATATTTTGTGATATGAAAAGTTGGTTGGGTCATTGACACATGTTTGTCAACATGTTTGACAAACTAGATTGTAAGCTCCAAGGAGCAGGGCCCTCGGACCCCTCGTGTATCGCACTGTATTGTTATTGTACTGTCTCATGTATTGTCTCCCATTGTAATGTACAGCGCTGAGCAAACTGTTGGCGCTATATAAATACTGTATAATAATAATATAATAATGTTTGGTGGATGTGTAACAAGCTGCAAGCCTTCTGAAATGCTGTTTTTTTTATTTTTGGTAGGAAGTTCTCAGCTTTCAGGCATTGCTAGATATATTGATGGTTTTGTATGATATCTAATTTTATAATATAGTAGACAAAGCTATGGTATCTAGATATGATTCATTTAATGAGGACCTTACAGCTATAATGATCAGTTTTCAGGTGACAAATAGTTTTTTTCAAAATGAGGAAATAGCTGAAGACGTTGGATTGTTAAATACTTTCTGAACATCCATTCAACCTTCGTCTCACCAAAAACTATATAACAGAGCAAACCTGATTTACAATTTCTGTTGCATAAGGGGGTATCTGCTTTCGGAGGGGGCATAAATGTGATGGTTGAGTAAGCATAGAGAATCATAGTTACATAGTTAGTCTGGCTGAAAAAAGACAAAAGTCCATCCAGTTCAACCATAGGAAAAAAAAAAAAGTTATAATCCTACACCAACAGTTGATCCAAAGGAAGGCAAAAAAACCCCCAGCAAAGCATGATCCAATTTGCACCTGCTGGGGAAACAGATTCCTTCCTGTTCCCCGAGAGGCAATCGGATATTCCCTGGATCAACTTTACCTATAAATGTTAGTATCCAGTTATATTCTGTGTATCCAAGAAAGAATCCAGACCTTTTTTTAAGCAATCCACTGAGCTGGCCAGAACCAACTCTTGAGGGAGTCTATTCCACATTTTTACAGCTCTTACTGCGAAGAAACCTTTCCGTGTTTGGAGATTAAATTTCTTTTCCTCCAGACGTAAAGAGTGCCCCCTTGTCCTCTGTGATGACCTCAATCAGATTTTAACTTTTCTACAAACAGTATGCTGAGATATGTTTATATTTATACAGTATATTATATTTTTAAGTTTACTGTTTCTTTTCTTGTAATCATTTTGTTAAACTGTTAAAAGAACCAAGATAAAAATGACAGAGATGTCCGCAAGCAACCTGCTGCTTTTGTTCCATGTCATTGTACAAGATAGGTTTTCAGAGGGTCTGTGAATACTCTGAGTATTATAAGAGGGAACAGCAGACACAGAGCTAATACTAGCAGCTAATTAGTGAGATTATATACTCCATCTGCCAGCTGGCAGCTCAGCCAATCAGCTGCAGGCACACTGTTTACTCACGAAGGACCATCACCTGGCCAGGAAGGGCAATGAGAGTATGGGAGATAAGACTTGGGTACAGAGGCGTCTAATCTGTGTCCATATACTGATAATGATCTCCATGATAAGGATCCGAAAACCCAAGCAGTGGTGAAATTGTTTTTGTCAATAAAAGTAAACTAGATCATGGTTTGTTTTATTTGACATTAGTACATAAATTATTATGCAAAATCACGTTGATATAAACTGTTTAAATATTAAATCATGGTTATAGTGGGATGACATCTGTTCTTTTATCACTGTAAACTAATGACCTGTCATCATGTGTTCTGCATGCTGCTGAAGATACGAGGATCTGAAAAGACTAGTTTTAGTAGTGTTACTAACAAGGAGTGTAATTTATAAAAGTGAAGGGTTGGGAACCTGTATTCATTTTAAAAAAGCAATCATTTGCAGACCGATTAGAAAAGCTGAAACAACTCATAGTTAGATGTTTAACCACTGAGTACCAGCCTGTAATACCCCTTCATTACCATCCATTTGTCAGATTTCAGTGCTGCGTTACTTTTGACAATTACTCCATCATGCAACACTGTACCCAAATTTGTTTTATATCTTTTTTTCAAACAAATAATGTTTTCTTTTGGAGATATTTAATAATGGCAGTTTTTTATTTTTACAACAAAAATAGACCCAACATTTAGAAAAAAAAAATCTTTCCTTTTAAAATAAAAATGCCAGCATAGTACAACCTCCAAATTGACTGTTTTTGGAAAGTAGACACTCCAAGGTGACTTGTAATTTTTTGCTACAATTTTTTTTTAGAAATGAAGATGCATTAATGTACAGATCATACACAAAGGAAGATGGAAGTGAAGGGGCTACTGTATTGGCCATATACAGTGGCAGGGTGCAGATGAAGGGGTTAATGTTCAGACGTGCAGAATAAGGGAGGTGAGAGGGTTAATATGGGTCACATGGAGATTGTATGTGTAGGAGAGGGGCATAAAAGGGTTTAAAAAATTCTGTGTCACTGACCCCCAGTTCACATATATGTGGCCATGCGGGCAGCGTTTTGCATGGGCACAAGAGCCCATTCATTTGAATGGACTTCCGTGCCACGCAGGGAAGAAGTCCCTACACTTCTTTGGAAAACGCAGCCCGCACGGGAACTTTGGTTCCCAGTACGGTTGCGTTTTCCAGTGCGGGCGGCATGCCATTAGAACTAATGGCGGGTCCGCATTTCTCTGTGCGGGTGGTGCTGCACGGATTTTCATGTGGATCCGCAGTGGCACCACCCGCACAGATGTGAACCTAGGGTCAAAGAGGATATATGAATCTGCAGCTGCTGATCTGTTCATTCTATCCCCATCTAACTATCTAACTCCCTCCTTCCCGTGTTGTAATGAGAAGTGGAGGAGGGAACACTACTGTAAACACTACCATGTGATTGCAGTGAGGACCAATCACAGTGAACACATGGTACCAAGTCCCTTGGATTGGCTTGGTACAGTGTCTGTTTACTGAACTGTCTAATGACAGCTTGGTACACAGAGATTACGAAGCAGATTGACTGCCCAATGGCTATTTATCCAGTGCCGTTTATTAATGGCCACAATATTCACCGTTTACAGACGTACCCTGGTAGAAAAGAGGTTAAAGCAAAAAAAAAGGTTCACTTTAAGCTCAGTTTAGTAAAGTACTAAGAAAGGGCTATTGTTGCACTCAGTGTAGGTGATGTGTCTACTTAGAACAAGCAGAACAAAATGAATTGCTGTCATAAAGAGGCATGATTTAATCTTGGCAGACAAACAGTAGGTGCGCACACTGGCATGCACCACTTATGCAGCGCTCCCAGTGGTGTGTTACTAGTCAGTCCAATAATTATTATTATACAGTATTTATATAGCGCTAAAAGGTTTGCTCAGCGCTGTACATTATAGTGGGGGACAGAACATGAGACAATACAGTAACAAAACAAAATACGAGGGATTCAAGGGCCCTGCTCTTTCGAGCTTACAATCTAGGAGGGAGGGGATAGTGGTACAGGAGGAAGTGGCTGTGGGGGATGGAGTGGTAGGAGGAGTGGAGGAGATCAGCTGTTAGGTGAGGGTGGGGTAGGCTTCCCTGAAGAGATGGGTTTTCAGGGTGCGCCTAAAGGTGAGGTGGGTAGGTGACAGTCTGATGGTTTGGGGTAGTGAGTTCCAGAGGATGGGGGAAGTCCTGGAGTCAAGCGTGGGAGGTGGAGACCAGGGAGCTAGAAAGTAGGAGGTCTTGTGAGCAGCTAAGATTACGGGTTGGTATTTGGGTATCAGGTCGGTGAGGTAGTTTGGGGCAGCATTGTGAATGGCTTTGTATGTCTGTGTTAGTAGTTTGAATTGAATGCGTTGGGCAATCGGGAGCCAGTGGAGGGAATGACAGAGGGGGGTGGCAGAAGCGGAGCGGTTGGTAAGGTGGATGAGTCTGGCCGCTGAGTTCAGGATAGACTGAAGCGGGGATAGTCTGCGATGAGGTAGGCCGGTGAGAAGGGAGTTGCAGTAGTCCAGACGTGAGATAATAAGGGAGTGAACGAGTTGTTTAGTAGTGTCTGGAGGTGTAGATGGAGAAGAAAAGGGGCCCGAGGACCGAGCCTTGGGGGACCCCAACAGAGAGTGGGAGAGAGGGGGAGGTGGTAGCATTATAGGTAACGCTGAAGGAGCGTTGGGATAGATAGAAGAGCCAGGAGAGAGCGGAGTCTCTGATGCCAAGGGAGTGTAGTTTGAGGAGGGGGTGGTTGACTGTGTCGAAGGCCGCGGAAAGGTCGAGGAGTAAGAGGACTGAGTAGTGGCCATTCGCTTTGGCGGTTAGCAGGTCATTAGTGATTTTAAGTAGGACGGTTTCGGTGGAGTGTAGGGGACGGAAGCCAGACTGTAGTGGATCGAGGAGGTTGTTGTCAGTGAGGTGGGCGCTTAGGCGATTTGTAGACTGTAGATTGTGAACAGTCCCAAGAAGCAGAGCTGGGGGTTAATACAGATGCTTCACAAACAAGCAAGTTAATGCAAGTTGTTTGTTGAGATTGCGCCATGTTTAATACATGTTAAAGGCGAGTTAAAAATGCTTCCCAGACACCCTATGTGCGTTTGACATGAGTTTGATGAGCGTTAAAAACACACCCCAGATGCCTCTGGGGCAAGTTTGTGGCAAACACATGCCAGTGAGTTTATGATGTGTTTCCATAGTTTTGAATATAAGGAGTTCAGATGCTTCAACTCCTTCCAAACTCTACATGAAGCTTCATTTTTGAAGTGCAGCAATGCGACGTGTCGGAAACGCTTCATGTTTTGACAATGTGAACAGCGCTGTCCATCGTATTAATTGCAGACTGCTTTACTAGGAGTTTGAGTAGAGTTAAAAACGCTCTCCAAACTCCTGCTTTTAATGCTAGTTTGAACAGGGCCAAAGTGTGTTATGTTTCAATAAATGCTGATGATTTTATTACACTAACTCCAGCACCTTTTTATGTGCGTTTTTTTCCTATGTGATTTAAGCTTGTAAACACCAGTCCAAAGAGCATCTTGTACAGTAAGCAGTTACAAGGCTTTCTGTAAGCTCCAAGCAGCTTTCTTGAAGTCCTTAATGCACCTTTTTAGCTTCCGTCTGGGGGAGCAAAATACAAAGCTTAATGAGAGTGAAGGCTGTGGCTTTAAAAAGGTTTCAGCAGGCTATAGAACATTTCAACACCATTTGAAGCTTGATAAAGCCAACCTTCCAACGTGGGGCTGATTTCAACATCAGAATCAGAAATAAAACATGTCACAGGAGGTTCTATCCTTCCTTTACTAAGCAAAAAAGTGTTCATCTGTCTATATTCAGTCAGAAGGTTCCTGGATAGCGGTAAAAACCCAACTCTATCCACAAAAGACTGGCTAGACATACACTTTAGGTTCCCTGGACATACTTGTTGAATGCAGTGTTCTTCAGACTAGCATTTATATCTCACAATTAAACAATGCCCATGTGAGGGCTAAACAGGCACCCCCATTCGTCAAAATGTTCCAGTGTTCGTAAACCCTGATGTTCTCTCCTTGAATTTAGGCTGAGCATAAAAATCCACAATTAGGCTTGGTTTACCTTAGTGTTGGTGGAAGCCGCTGCAGGACCCGCACTTCGTCCCGCAGCTGCAACAACCCGCACACAAAATGCGGGACCCACGGACGGGTGCCAGTAATTGTAATGGCATGCCGCCTGCACTGGGAATCGCACTGTGGTGTGGTTCCCAGTGTGGGCTGCGATTTCTGAAAAAGTGCAGGGACCCAGCGCGGGCTGCGATTTCTAGAGCGGTGCAGGGACCCAGTGTGTCTGCGATTTCTGGAAAGGTGCAGAGACCCAGTGCATGCTGCGATTTCTGGAAAGGTGCAGGGACCCAGTGCGGGCTGCAATTTCTGGAGAGGTGCAGGGACCCAGTGTGGCTGCGATTTCTGGAAATGTGCAGGGACCCAGTGTGGCTGCGATTTCTGGAAAGGTGCAGGGACCCAGTGTAGCTGCGATTTCTGGAAAGGTGCAGGGACCCAGTGTAGCTGCGATTTCTGGAAAGGTGCAGGGACCCAGTGTAGCTGCGATTTCTGGAAAGGTGCAGGGACCCAGTGTGGCTGCGATTTCTGGAAAGGTGCAGGGACCCACTGTGGGCTGCGATTTCTGGAAAGGCGCAGGGACCTTTTCCCTTTTGCAAGGCACGGCATCCCATTCAAATGAAAGGGCTGCCGTATCATGGCCCACAAAATGGCACTAGTGTAAACCGAGCCTCAATTCATTCATAAATCATTTAAAAATAAATGTTAGTGCCGGCCACATGATAGCTATCACTCTCCTCCACTCTGCATAGCCTTGGTTGGTGGGTGAACATGCAGCGTGTCCTATGACGTTGCCACTTCTTATTTGAAAGAAATCTAATCACATATAAACAGCATTAACAAAGTTGTCTGACAGTATGGTTGTTCATGAATATGAAGGTGCTGCAGTAGTTCAGATAACGGTGTCCAGATATCAGTGAAGTGCTCGTGTAGGGGATTGCTGCTGATCTCCGCTGCCAGTCTGTCTGATGCCGGCAATGCCGATGGAGCTTAGCATAGGAGCATTGCCCTGTGCCCTACTCATTTACTATGTGCCATAACAAAAATCAATGATGAAAAGTATAGGCAAAGGAGGTTGGCCATCAAAATAATGAATAGTGGAGCAAGAGTGACACGAGGGGATGGGGTAAGGGCCAACTCCCTAGACAGAACTGGTATTGCCATACTGGAGAGCCCTAGGTAATTTCCTAGTTAAAGTCTCAGTAAACCCAAAAGCAAACATCATAAAAGCATTCTAATTAAATTAGTCTAACTATATGTCCTTTTATTTATTTCCAAAACACTTTGCCTGCGTGGGTTTCCTCCGGGTATTCCGGCTTCCTCCCACACTCCAAAGACATGCTGGTAGGTTAATTGGATCCTGTCTAAATTGGCCCTAATATGTGTACCTATGAATGTAAGTTAGGAACCTTAGATTGTACACCCCTTGAGGGTTAGGGACTGATGTGAATGTACAATATATATATATATATATATATATATATATATATATATATATATATATATATATATATATATATATATATATATATATATATATGTGTGTAAAGTGCTGCGTAAATTGACGGCGCTGAAATAAATAAAATCTTTCAGGAATGAAAAAAAAAAATGGTGTGCATTCTGTTATGCCTATGCATAACGCGCTTCCTGGGTGGTACTATTAATGACGGACAGTGGGAAGGAGTTAGGACAGCAACAGGGAGCCTTGCTAGTGTCTGTAGTGTGTATTTTCAAAGTAGTTTTCTGGGTACAGAGGTTGCCAGGGTGCCCGAGAAGATAGTTAAATCTATGCCAGGGCATATCAATGTAAGGCGGTGCTGAGAAAAGATAATTGTATTCTAAACAGATGATTAAAGTTTAATACATTGTGGGATGTCGCCATTTAGTACATCACCCAAGACAAATTCAAGCCAGTTCTAAGGCAGATTTTCAGTCACATTTTATACTACCCATAACCGTACAGTGTAATTATATACACATACAGTATGTAATAATGAATTCTGTTTCTTAACCGATATAACCATTCTATATGTGAAGATAGATTTTTATGATTGTCTAACACTGAATGAGTTAAAAAAAAAAAAAAAAAAAAGCCTTTGCATTTTAATAATTTATTTAACAGTTGAGTTGCTCAGTTGAGTGGTAGAGTAAATTATAGATGTGTTGCTCGTTATGAATTAATCAGGATATGCAGGTAGGTTGAGGTGTTGCTGCCTATACCTCTCATTATATGAGGTCTACTTTATTGGCCTCTGCTGCACGTCTTTATAATAACAGGGCAAGGGTGTCCCTAGTAACCAGAGAATATTCAGGTTACTAAGGCACAGGAACAAAGAGGTTCAATGACAAAGGAATAGGCCTATGTCAACCTGTGGCCTATGTCAACCTGTGGCCTATGTCAACCTGGGCAGTTCAGACTGGCTATATTTGATGAAATAAATGCCTGCGCACAGGACAGTTAGGGCTCGTTCACACTTGACTCATTTCTAACTCTTGCCAAACACCCCTATTACGTTAAGAAAAGCAAAAACGGCGCACTCTTTTTATACATTACCGTGGTGAAACACGAGTTTATTTAAAAGCATAAAAGTGCATACTCACAAACCAAAGGGGATTAAAACAGAGATAAAGAGTCAGTGGTGGCAGTCCAAAGTAACGGGAGACCCTTAGGCTACGTTCACACTAGCCTTGTTAGCAAGTGGCAGACAGGCGTTTGGGAAGCGTTTTTACCGTTTCCCAAATGCCTGGGAAAATTCTGCACATTGCAGCACATGGTGCTGTTCAAACGGGAGAGTTAGCGTCGCGTTGCGGCAAAACTGACGCCTCTGGTCGAGTCAGGAGAAGTTGAAGCGTCCTATTCAAGTCTATGGTGCTGCTCCGCAAACGCCTGGCTGGCGTGTGTGGTTGTGGGGCATTTGCGGAGCATTAACACCATTCAAACTTTATATTTGTAGGCGTTTGTGGGGCGTTTTTAATGCTCGCCAAACGCCTAGCAACCGCCACTAAACCGCGCATGCGGAGTGTTAAAAACGCTCTGCAAACGCCGGACCAATGATTGTCAAATGCTATAGTGGCGTTTGGCAAGAGTTGGAAAAACAGTCAAGTGTGAACGAGCCCTGATTTGAGGTAATCTATAAAACACAAAAAACCTGCGCTAGGATGTAACTACAATCTGAATTCAAGAATGCAAATTAATAAGGAAAAGCAGCTTGCACACAAAAGGCAAATATAAAAGTAAATAAAAAATGCAGCGCTAATAAAGTATCAACATTTAAAAGTCCAAATAATTCCCAAGTGAATGAGACAGGTTGCAGAAGAAGATTTTGGTATCCTATACCATCACCAAAACACCTGAATAGAGAAGCCCAGTCCCCGACGTTCAGACCGTATAACAGTCAATATATGCAGACGGAAGCTAAAAAGGTGCTTTAATTCCGTTTTTGGTTTGTGAGTATGCACTTTTATGCTTTTACAGTTGTGACCAAAATTATTCAACCCCCAATGCTGTAAAGGGGTTTAGGGACTATAGTGTACATTTGGAATTGTATTCAGAATCAAATCCTACAAGGACGTTGTAACTACCCAAATGCAACTAAAATGACATCAATTGTTTATGTAATACAGTAGTAAATGGTTCTTATGTGGTTTCTTCATTGCCACAATTATTCAACCCCTTAAAGACTACCACTCTGAAGAACAGAGGTTCATACAGGTGCTTTCCATCAGGTATTGAAAACACCTGTGGATGTCACCGAGCAGCAATCAAGCATAATAAGCACCAATTAGGCAGCTTTAAAATGACTGTGATACTCAGCTCCTTCTAGACATTTACTGGTGTGGTTACAAACATGGTGAAGGCAAGAGAATGGTCCAGGAAGACAAGAGAAGAGGTGATTTCTCTTCACAGGAAGGGCAATGGCTATAAGAAGATTGCAAAGATGTTAAACATACCAAGAGACACCTTAGGAAGCATCA